>NC_134398.1:81985116-82357205 GCF_050003625.1 Haematobia irritans
TTATTAATAAAGAGGAACTAAACTCTGTTTTTTATACATTTTACTGTGTAATTTTTCACTATTTCCTCCTTATTTCATTTTACTGTCCCAACTCTAAAAAGAGTATAGTGCCCTTTCGTTATTTTTATGAAGACCCCTGATTTCTTTTAACGAACCAAGAAAAAAATTGTGCCCATAATGCTAAAATGATAAACAAAACACATGTCCACACATACATAAAATGCTGCTCTCAAGGCGAAAACACAGGCTTTTTTTTCAAATGTCTATTCTCTTGGTTCCGATTGTCCATTCTCTTTATTCAAATTAAATAATATTTAGACTTAGCATATCAAATTTTTGGCCTTATCATAAAACAGTTTTCCGAAACAACATACCAGCGGTTTCACAGAAATTGTTCTCTTTTGATTCTTTCGCTGTGTTATGTTGATATCTTTCGTCAACTCTCCCGGTTTCCATCTCTATTTCTTTCTCTATACTCTCTCTGTCGCTTTGGATAAAATATCACAACATATGTATGTTTAGTCGAAATTTGTAAATTTATATATGTTTGCATTCACACATATGATTTTTATGAAACATTTATGCCCCAAACATAATATATTCTAACATATTAACATAGATGTCCCAAACATTTAGTGTTAGTTTAGGAACATTACATGTTTGCACTTAAATATATTGTGTTTTAAAATTGTGCCCGAAACACACTTTGTTTATATCGGAACATATGAAAAACATATTTTTCTAAGAGTGCACGTATGGACTAACTCACAATTTAGAAAACGATGTTAAGCAGTTTTAATATACCACAACCCAAGTAATTCGATTGTGGATGACAGTCTTTCGTAGAAGTTTCTACGCAATCCATGGTGGAGGGTACATAAGAATCGGCCTGGCCGAACTTACGGCTGTATATACTTGTTTTTTAATTAAAGTGCTAAATATTTTCTGAACTTATGTGGATGCAAATTGATTAAAATTTTTATTGTATTTTAATGAATTTTATTAAAATTAAATACGTTTTTAGCGTCAATCAATTTTCTAAATAAATAATAAAAAAAAACAAATTTTTAATTGGAAATAATTTGGTACTATTGTATTCTGTACTCGTATAAGAGGGTAATATTAGAAAACATGTACAATTTGGGTGTAGTTTCTAATCAATACCAACATTTTTTGAATTTGTTTTTGCCAATTAAGTGTGTAAATATAACCATAGCGATAGGCGGTAGGCGAAACATTTTTGCCGCAACGGCAAATACAATAAGCTTGACGGCGAATAATTCCCTTTTTCACGTTTCCTAGCGTTTTTGTTGTCAATACAGCACGCTTTGACAATATTAAACAATGAAGTTACGTTGAATAAAAACATACAATGGCTTGTTATTTGTTGAGTTATTTCAAGAAAAAATAATCTACACGTGTCCAGGCAACAGCAATTCCTAGTGGTGAGTTAAAAAAAATTGATAAGCGATGGCAACACTATACCAGTTTTCACCAAGGAGTTAGAATAAGTTTTAATTTAGCGACACGCCGCTAGCCGTCACGGTATTCCTTCGCGGATTTTGGGCTTCCCATAAGAAATACACGTAAATAAGTGTTCGCCTACCGCCTATCGCTATGGTTATATTTACACACTAAGTAAATATAATTATTGATTTTGCCACACCCATACAAGGAACATTATCACCTCGAACAGGTTTCAAGAGCATAATATTATTTTTGGATGGGGAACATGTAACATGTTTGTCGCAATCATGTTATTTTCTTCGAAACTACACTAAAAGAAGAGTTTTCTTTTCTGAGGAACGAAATTTTAGACAACTGAAGTTTTCTTTTAGCGCTAAAAAATCTTCTTTAAAAGCAAATAAGAAATATTAGAGATTAAGATTGTAACACTTATCATAAAGTCGGGTTTATTTTCTCCTAAAGATAATACTTTAGAATAAAGGGGAATTTGGTTTGTCTAAAATTTCGTTTCGGAGGAAATTATTTTTTCTTTGGCAATCACGTAAAACATTGCGAGAAAACACAAAACATTTTTCCAAAAATAACATTATAGTAAAAGTTTTCTTTTTTAAGAACCGAAGTTTTAGAAAAGCGAAGTTTTTTTTTGACAGAAAGAAATGTTCTTTAAACGCAAATTAAAAGATTAGAGACTATCGTTGCGTCATCTGTCGTAAATTCGGGTTTATGTTCTCTTAAAAAAGTACTTTAAAAGAAAGGGAAATTCGTTTGTCTACAATTTTGTTTGGGAACTACTATAGATCAAATTTCACTATCCATAAAACAGACTGGCCTAAATCGGCTCAGGAATCGATTCTGAGTCAACCAGTATATCATGTTGGATCTTGCTTTTGTTTAATATACGGTATAACAAAATTTTTGCAAAAACAAAAATAAATTAATATTTTCATCAATAATATAGCAGTTACATACACACTGATGGTGCTGTGAAACCTCTTATCTGTAAGAAGGTGAGAAAACGCAATGGAATATCTTATCGGCCGCAATTATTTATCGTTGAGTAAATATTGCCAATTACCTACAACAGAATAATGTGAAGCGAAGGCTGTGTTGTTTGCCCATGCTAAGAAACGAATAACTCTTGAACCCAATGTTATAGCGTTCTAATAAATATATGTAACGCCAAAATCAATGAAGTGCGGCTTTGTGTAAATACTCACTACTGAAGGTGTTAGCGGTGACAGCATCAAATGATACTTACGGGAGTGGGTGGGGCAGGTGCCCGGCGTTTTTTGCGTGGTGTTGATTTTGATAGCGTCGATGTGGAGCCGCCATTCGCACTTATCATTCCATTGATATCTTCATTGTCATCATCGATGTCCGATTCGAATGGATTTGTACTGGCCATGCTGCTGTGCGATGATCTTTCGGTGGTGAAGTGTAGTAGAAGGCATAGAAGAGACAAAAGAATATCGACAATTAACATCTTGGCTATAATTGAAGCAACAGGTATGTAGGGTGCTACGATCTTGCTCAGTGATTGCCGTATGCGATTCGACTAAATTGGAATGGCCCTAATCGGCCAGGAGTGTTTCGATCGATTCGCATTGGCACATCTAATTGGTACTAATGTATTAATGAAGAGTGGATGACTTTGGTGATATAACAAAGTTGTACATTCGGAAACACGAACAACACACATATTCATCATGTGTACCTATAATAAAGATATACTCGTAATGAGCAATACCACCGTCCAAATCAATAACAATAACGGATGACATTCTGAAGGGAAGAGGTTATTGTTTGTACATTAGAGTGTCACCATTCTACGGGAATGTCAATCGAACAAAGTGGTTGAATAAACAAAATTCGAGCAAAAGTCAATGTTATGATATTTTGTACACTAACGTCATTTTTGACTACGACCTATTTTAATGCTGGATATGATCCCAGTTTGTACTACTTCCGGATCACAAGTTTGGAATCCAAGCTACTTTTTTGGAAGCTCTTTTTTTACTGGGATATTATGTGTGGGATATCGAATTTTCGTTTTTTTTATTATATGCCTGGTACGTTACGAGGGTTCCCAAAAATGTGATGAATTTATACATTTAATTTAATTTATCACAAGTTGGTTATAATTGACTTGTTCATGAAACGAATTTCGTACATCTGATTGCTTGCAAGTTCCGTAAAACTTCAAAATATAAATATAATAAATATCTTTCGCCCGATATGCACTTATATGGCCGCTGAGGCCATAGTTTCATAATGAGTTGCTTCAAATTTTGCACAAGAAGAACATTTGATAGCGTCAAATTTGTGTGTCAAATTTGGTTGAAATAGGTTCAGATTTAGATACAGCTGCCATATATATCTTTCGCCAGATTTACACCCTTATCACCACAGAGACCAACTTTTTATTCTAATTTTAAGGTGGGTATTAAGTTCGAGTTTAGCCGCTAAAATCGCTAAAGTGAAAACTAAATTAGTAAGAAAAATGCATGAAATTACACATATTTGTTGCAAATTTTATTATAACTTGATGGGGAAAAGCCCAAAGCAAATTTTCACAAAGTTTGTATTCCTTAAATAGGATTATTAAAGAGAAGTAATCGTGAAAAAATGACGTTTTTAGCGGCTAAACTCGAACTTAATACCCACCTTTACTTGCAATTTTGCAGAGGTAATATAATTAACATTCTAACCATGCGTGACAAATTAGTTCTAAACCGGTTTAGATATAGCTCCCATATACCAGGTATACCGGTATGAAATGAGCATTTTTCATGTGGCATCCATTTTCCACACTTTTGGATCTTTCCCATAGCTTTTAAACAGTCAGAAATTCTTTGTTGTGCAACATTTAACATTGCTGCCATTTGCTCTTGACTCTCCATCCAATATCGTTTGCAATTCGGCGTCTTGAAACTTTTTTGGTGGTCTTCCACGTTCTTCATTTCTCTCATCAAAATCATTATTTCTGAACTGTTGAAGCCATATTTTGCATGTTGCTTCTGATAGAGCATGATCACCATATGCCTCGAAAAGCATTCGATTGGACTCTGCAGCACTTTTCTTCATATGAAAACAAAAAATTAATGATTTCCGCAAATCATCACTTTCTGGTACAAAATTCGACATTTTTAGCACGATGAAGAAATACGATGTTGTATGTTCAATGACTTGATGTATATAAAATTTTTTTTTTCACAGATGTCATAGCAAACAAAAAAAAAAAAAAAAATAAGGGCTCGATCACAACAAATGTTCCCTATCGAGACATTGTATCTTGGCGCTCACTTCATTCCGGTACACCTGTTATCCTTCGCCCGATATGCACTTCTATAGGGCTGTTTTCTTTTAGCACTGGATGCAACATTTGTATGAGCTATCCAGAACATTGTTGCACTGGTGTTCTATCCAGAACATATCATCAGTGCAAGTCGCGCCGATGTTGCCAGATTGTATTTGGATAAAGAGACGCTTCTTCGATTCACCATAACAATTTATTGTGACTATTTTATCGAAAAACATGAAATTCAAAGTGATACAGTGTCATAAATAATCGCAGCAGTAAATATTTATTACTAATTGGAGCATTTCATACATTAAAAATGCAAGATTTCACTCCTTTTCTGTGATGGTTTTTAAATAGCTGATGACAGTGTTGCATATTTTTGGAGATGTCCTGGATAAACGAGTACTCTGTTTTCTTTTAGTCCTTAACGGCTTAGCATAGCCAGTGCTAAAAGAAAACAGCCCTTATGTCATTTAGGCATATATGGCCACAATACCCACATTTAATACCGTATCAGGCAGTAACCCGTTATAGCACATATCAGGGGTGATATCTGACGTTTTGCGAAATCTGGCATATCTAGTGTGCGCATTATGTTTAAATGGGGTCATATTTGCTTGGTGTCGTTACAACCCTGGCAATACTCCCATCGAACATTTGCCATCATAACAGCCTTCTCACGCAGTAAGAGCTTATAGGTAGCCAGAGGCATACCGACAGATTCTAGTTCCCCTCAAATATATATGGTAGTTTCTCGCCTTGCTAACTCATCCGCTTCGCAGTTCCCTAATATGTTCCTATGGCCAGGCACCCATATTAGATGAATATTGTACTGCTCAGCCATCTTGTTGAGAGATTTGCGACAGTCGATGGCCGTTTTCGAGATATGGAACACAGAGTTCAAGTGTAGAGAGTGATGTATACATAATTTTGTTGGAACAACCTCTCTTATTGCTAATATTTCAGCCTGAAAAACACTACAGTGATTGTGTAATCTTTTCGCTATTCGAAGTTCCAGGTCGTTAGAATATACTCCGAAACCTCCTTGTCCATCCAATTTGGAGCCATTAGTGTAGAAATCTATATAACATTTATTCCCTGTGGTCTCTGTGCAGAACGCCTCACTGTTCGAAAAGTGGTCTTGCCAGAGTGTAACCCACTACGCTTGGCGAAACTGGCACTACCTTGAGGACCGAACTGTGACCGTGCGTTTTTTTTCCGACCACAGAAATAGTTCACACCATAATTTTACCTTTTCGATAAATCCATTATTTCCATTTTTGTTCTACCCAAAAGACGTTCAGATGGGCTTTGTGTATTACTACATTAGTATACACTGGTCTATAAATACATCTACATGTCTGTAGCCGTTACTTGTGTGCTGATGAGCTAAATGGTGCGTTGACATTAGGGATGTCATATAGAATCCCGGAATTTTTTCGGGATCCCGAAATTTTCGGGATTCTTTAAATATTATTAGTAAAAACAATCTACAGCGCCAACAACCTGTTGAACATTAAACCAATTTAGTTTTATTCAATTTTATACAAAAAAAAACATAACATAACATAACAAAAGAAATTAAAATGCAATTTCAAATTGTTATCATACTTAAGGAACACTTAGTTCAACTCAACATTATGAAAAAAAGAAATACAAAAAATATGACAAAAATAATTTAAAAAACCAATTTCATATCGCTATCTTACCCAGAAAATTTTTAAGGATAATGTATATTTTCGTGCACTCGTGTTAATCGTTTTGTACTTCATTGTTTTAAATAACTTCTTAAAAATAGCAAGGCATCCACATTTTTATCAGATAAACGTGATTTTGTCATATTGTAGACGGACCTTTATCATTGCTTTTTATTTTGTGTAATACAAATTCCATTTCACATGAACTCATTGTTCAAAGGAGGAACTGATCGTTTACTTAGATTTTTGATGAAATTGTGCTGTTTATAGTCTACTTCATGCATAAATTTTTACTAAAGGTGTACTATAAATGTTTTTTACCTCAATTTGTGTGGTATGAAAGGGCAGTTTGAACTTATTTATTAATGAACAAACCTAATGCGTCACAGATTTAACAAATTGGGACTATTTTTTCGGAATCCCAAAAAATCCCGGGATTTGGAATTTATCCCGAATGACAGTCCTAGTTGGCATACACAACGAGTGGTACGGGCAAAAGTAAAATTTAAAACTTATTTATGAAGTCTGATACTTGCTTTTTATTACAGAAGATAAAATGGTGGTGAGAGAAGGTAAAATTAGATCGAAAATTAAAAAAAATGAGCGATTTACTATTTTTCCAAACAAACTTTTTGGCAAGGAAAATATTGGTATACATTTTTCTTTGGGAAGAAAGTATTTGACGTTTGGCTGTACCACTTTGAATTTCATGTTTTTCGATAAATTAGTCACAATAAATTGCTATTGTGAATCGAAGAAGCGCCACTTTATCAAAATACAATCTGGCAACATCGGTGCGACTTGCACTGATGAGATGTTCTGTATAGAACACCAGTGTAACGATGTTCTGGATAGCCCATACAAGTGTTGTATCCAGCGCTAAAAGAAAACAGCCCTATAAATATTTTTGAAGTACCCAGCAATAAAGTTTGGAAGTTCTTCCTAATTCATTACTTTTAATAAACAGACTCAAAATGCTCATATTGGGATAGACTCAATCTTAAGTTCTTTCGAAGTGATTTATACAAATCCGTTGTTGAAAAATGTTACAATTTTTGAATTTTACCGGTCATGCAATTCAAGTGAAAAGGTATTTTTACCAGTGGCACTCTAATGTACAAAAAACAATGTTGGTGTGGATGTGAGAACATTCATATCATCAATACGGCGATAATTTCACATCTATAACATGGACTTGCACAATAAAAAGGTTGGAGTACAATTTCGAGTACACCGAGTGCGAAGAACACCACAATGGACATAAGAACCTCACACTCACTACACTACCGATGGCTTGTCGGTGTTCGTTTGTTGTGGTTTTGCACTCACCTCCTCCATAATGTTATTGATGTTGGGCTATATGTACCGCCCCCTAGATAAGTATTACGTAATGGCTGTGGCGTTACTGACCCGCCATAAACATACCTTCGGGGCTGCACCTGTGGTTTCTGTTGATGATGAAATCGTGGGTTGGCTCTCGGTACCTGAATAGTGCTGCGATAGTCATCGTTGCGATTGAAACCTACTCGATCCTGCAAACAAAAGATTGGAATAGAAAATTATAGGAAAAAAGATAAAAAGAAAAATTTAATAGCTGAAGTCGGGAGATTCTGTTAATGGAATCTACCCATTGTATGATTTTACAAATTTCTATAAATAGAATATACCATTGGAGTGAAAGAAAAAATAAAATATACACGGTCTTGACCTATGTGTTTGGTTCGATAAGTAGTTAGTCTCCAAAAAGAACGGTACGCGGTAAATACACAAATAGGGAAATAATGTTCTGCTCGATAGTAAATTGCTCTTTTATCAGGCGGTTAGACTAAATACTTATCGGACCACCAACGTACTATTCACAATCACAATACTGGCGGTTAGACTGTAAGTTCAAAAGTGAGGTCAATGCGAGGACTCGATTTAGATGATGCCAAAGTTCACCGGGACGGGGAACTAGGTTAGGTTTAGCTCTGTGTCATGGGGCCTCCCTTTTACAGCCGAATCCAAACGGCTTTTCACATTGCGGTGAAACTTTGAAGCACTCTGAAATGTCGCCAGCATTACTATAGAGGGGATAATACACCACTGCAGGATTTTGTGACGGGAATCTAAACTGAAAAAAATATTGACGAGAGACCAAAGATTTCATGTCCTTAAAATACGAATGCAAATTTTGCTGATATAAATTCAAAAGTCGATAAACTTTTCAATGAAGTCGTTTTACCCTTACAGTTAAGTAATTCGACTTGAAAATGGGTATCTTCACATGAAAGAAAATTTTGTTTGACTAAGGTCAACTTGGCCTAAATAATTCTGAAAAATTCTTTCAGATTAATGAAATCGTCTTTAGGTTTGTTGACTTTTTGCATCTTGACTATAAACCAAAAAAACCTTCAAAAATAGGAGATGTTTTTCAATATTTTATTTCAAAGACTTTTTTACTTGAATAAATCTTGTACTGTAAATATAAGACCTAAGTCTTTTTGTACAAGACCAATAAATGTTAAACAAACAAACAATGCATAATTCTACTTGAAGTCGAGCCTTAATTATGAAATTGAAGTTGTCGTTACACATCTTAAAAGGACACATGACCAAAAAGCTAAAAAAAAACGAATAAATTAAAATTTTTTTCTAGAACAAAGTACGCAAAACTCAAATTTAAGAGAATTTTAGTTTAAAAGTATCCTTACATCAATTCTTTGGCTCGGAATCAAAACCAAAATCGTTACAGTGAATCCAAAATCTTTGGAACCGGCATGACTTTGCAGTGTAGAGAAATCATTAGAAAACACAGCTAAAAGTACACACAAAAAAAATAAAATATGTATTTGTACATAAATTTGTAAATTTTTATAAATTTATGGACTTTTTCATAAAAAAATGTGTACAGCTACATAATATGTTGTTTTCGTAAAAACTTGTTATGAAATTATGCATTTTTTAATAATATATAGGGACGGTTTCATAAAACTGATGAAACATTACTACATAATATATCAACAAGTATATACGGCCGTAAGTTCGGCCAGGCCAAGCTTATGTACCCTCCATCATGGATTGCGTAGAAACTTCTTCTAAACACTGCCATCCACAATCGAATTGCTTAAGTTGCGGTAACGCTTGCCGATGGCAAGGTATCTTAAAACCTCCTAACACCATCTTCTAAATTGTATGTAAGTCCATACGTGGTATATATTAAATCAAAAAAGATCGATCCAATACGTATATAATTCAGTTTGACAAAGTAGACATAAAATTTTGACAAAATTTTCTACCGAAATAAAATTTTAACAAAATTTTCTACAGAAATAAAATTTTCTATAGAAATAAAATTTTCTATAGAAATTAAATTTTCCATAGAAATAAAAATTTTGACAAATTTTCTATAGAAAGAAAATTTTGACAAAAATTTCTACAGAAATAAAATTTTAACAAAATTTTCTATAGAAATAGACTTTTGACAAAATATTCTATAGAAATAAAATCTTGGTAGATTATTTTTGGCTCGAGTGGCAACCATGATTATGAACCGAATAAAATTTGAACAAAATTTTCTATAGAAATAAAATGTTGACAAAATTTTCTATAGAAATAAAATTTTGACAAAATTTTCTATATAAATAAAATTTTGGTAGATTGTTTTTGGTTCTAGTGGCACCGATTATGAACCGATATGGACCAATTTTTGTGTGATTGGACCAATTGTTGTATGGTTGTTAGCGACCATATACTAACACCACGTTCCTAATTTGAACCGGATCGGATGAATTTTGCTCCTCCAAGAGGCTCCGGAGGTCAAATCTGGAGAACGTTTTATATGGGGGCTATATATAATTATGGACCGATGTGGACCAATTTTTGCATGATTGTTAGAGACCATCTACCAACACCATGTACCAAATTTCAGCCGGATCGGATGAAATATGCTTCTCTTAGTGGCTCCACAAGCCAAATCTGGGGATCGGTTTATATGGGGGCTATATATAGTTATGGACCGATGTGGACCAATTTTTGCATGATTGGTAGAGACCATCTACCACCACCATGTACCAAATTTCAGCCGGATCGGATGAAATATGCTTCTCTTAGAGGCTCCACAAGCCAAATCTGGGGATCGGTTTATATGGGGGCTATATATAATTATGGACCGATGTGGACCAATTTTTGCATGGTTGTTGGAGACCATATACCAAATTTCAGCCGGATCGGATGAAATATGCTTCTGTTAGAGGCTCCACAAGCCAAATCTGAGGGTCCCTTTATATGGGGGCTATACGTAAAAGTGGACCGATATGGCCCATTTTCAATACCATCCGACCTACATCGATAACAACTACTTGTGCCAAGTTTCAAGTCGATAGCTTGTTTCGTTCGGAAGTTAGCGTGATTTCAACAGACGGACGGACATGCTTAGATCGACTCAGAATTTCACCACGACCCAGAATATATATACTTTATGGGGTCTTAGAGCAATATTTCGATGTGTTACAAACGGAATGACAAAGTTAATATACCCCCATCCTATGATGGAGGGTATAAAAATACTGGTTTTATCTTAGCGTGAGAGAGCCACAACATGGAGTTACTCTCATGTGTATACAATACAAGCATATAATACGAGACATACAAAAACGAAACATAATGTTTTGAAGGCAACACGTGTGTTTGAGTTTTTCAGAACAGTTTGGGTCTCCGTCACGATTCAAAGATTATTTATTGCTGTAAAAAAATGATGAAAAAACAATATTAACTGGAAGCGTTGGTGCTTATGTTTATAAATAATATAAAATATTGTAATTATTAATTATATAATTATGTTCTTTGCTGGCTGGACTTTAATGCGGGTTTTAATAAATGAGTTCATACATTTTGACCAATTATGCAGCCATTAAGAATCAGAAATCTAAATGCAAAGTTACATGTAATGCATGAAGTTTTTATTATGTGTTATGTAAAAGTTCATATTTTTCAATGACAAGAATATGTATACTTCATTTATAATATTAAAAATTCCATTCATATTATGTATACATTCGTAGTCAATGAAAACCTGTATTTTTATTTTATGAATTGTTTTCATATAATTTATGAATCCCGTGTTTGGAAACATTTTGTGAACACTATTCATAAAATAAATGTATTATTTTTTTGTGTGTACATTTTCAATAGGATTGAGATCGGGGTTTTTTAGTGGCCATTTGAGCTTTTGAAAACTTTGCTCCGACAACTATTTCTTTACTGTCTTGTAAGTATGCTTGGGAGCCACCGTGGTGCAATGGTTAGCATGCCCGCCTTGCATACACAAGATCGTGGGTTCGTTTCCTGCTTCGACCGAACACCAAACAGTTTTTCAGCGGTGGATTATACCACCTCAGTAATGCTGGTGACATTTCTGAGGGTTTCAAAACTTCTCAAAGTGGTTTCACTGCAATGTGGAACAACGTTCGGACTCGGCTATAAAAAGGAGGTCCCTTGTCATTGAGCTTAACATGGAATCGGGCAGCACTCAGTGATAAGAGAGAAGTTCACCAATGTGGTATCTCAATGGACTGAATAGTCTAAGTGAGCCTGATACATCGAGCTGCCACCTAACCTAACCTAAGTATGCTTGGGTTTTCCGACTTGTTGAAAACAACTTTCTCCTTAAGGTAGGCGCAAACCTCCACAAAGGTAGGAAAGTTTCCAGACATCAACGGTCCAATCTTTGGGGGCTAACCTAGGCAATTTATTTTTAATAAAGACTGCAAAAAGTGAAAACATACACCCGGTTTTGCTCCCCACTGTATATAAGTAAATAAAATTGTATTTAAAAACATAAGTACACCCATAGAAAAATTATTGTCCTACGGGCTCAAATCGATACCGTACGTTGTTTATAGTTAGCCAACCCCGTATGATGCAATATCAATAGTGAACGGTACAAGCGGTACGCAAAGCATGAAAGTACCATATTGTATTATGAAAATACCAATATGGTATTGAAAATAATACCTAAGCGGTATTAATATTTATACCATAAAGGTATTGATGTATAAACAGTGCGGTATTACCAAATAATACCAAAACGGTATTGGGTTACAAACACGGGGGCTAATCACGGCATTCGATATCGAGAATTTTTGATTGAAATCTAAATTTTTCGGATCACGGGAGTCGATATCGAGTTTTTTTGATCGATAATATTTTCGATTGGTAAATTGCAATCGTAAAACATTTTTCAGTAGTTTTTTTACATTGTTTTCGTCATATAGGAATAGTAAATACATTAGTTTTAGTTCGAATTGTTGCCAATTTGTAGTAAATTTACATATAATGAACATATTTTGAATATTTAGGACTAATGCAACTCCAATAAAAGTTAAACAAAAATTGGTCATAGTCGAGTTCGGGAGCGAGCATCCTCGCTTGGCAAAGAACCATATATAAAGTGCACATGCTAGATCGATATCCAGGAGATTGTGATCAACCAATTACCGTACCATTCCGTGACAAACATAACGCCTCTGGACCACCTTGTAAGAATAGTGAATGATGAAGGCTTCCACTGGCAAAAAGTTTTAAGACAGCAGACAATTGTAAAGCGATAGAATTGACGTTGACATGCCACCAAAAATTATTTTCCATTTGAATGCCTCCTTCGTCAGCCGAAATCGTCGATTGAGCCTGCAAAAAGGTGACTTTCTAACATTGCACACCATTTCAAACCCATGTACTTACACCAATAACAATGTGCACTTTTATTCCTTATCTGTCGACAAATTATTTTATATTCATCTCATCCTACAATTAGGAAGGAATTCGGAGGAATGTAAATAGAGATATGTGTCCTTAATATAGAATGCAAAAAAATTTACTTTTTACTTTGAAATCTTCAAAAACTTGTGTTTTTCTATATTCTATTTTGTGCCGTTAACTTAATTTTGTCATTTCATTTTGTTCTGCTTCGTTTTTTGTTGTTGGCAATGCTAGAGAAATTGCATCAAATTTCGATCGAATGGCGTGATCCAAACTTTTAATCGTATCGACAATATTTTCGATACGATGATGAATTCGATATCGAATGCCGTGATTAGCCCCCCGGTATTTATCAATACATGTTATTTTAATAAAACACACGCAACAAATACTTTTTCTTTAATGTATTTAATATTTATATAAAATACATACATATACCTCATTTATTCATCTTATTATTTTCTAAAAGTTATTCTCTAAATTCTATGTCCCATCGCAGGCACTGCATGCCTCAAGTTGTTTGCCGTGAGATTGTGAGATTGTATGTCTCTTACGCATCTAATGAGAGAAGAATGCCGATTTAACAAAAATTAATAATGCTACAAACTATTATATTTACCAATGTTTCACAAATTTAGTTTTTTAGTCGTCACGTTTTCCAAGAAATATTGTAATTAACTCGCCTACTTACTTTATGTGAAGAAAATAAACTACCAAGGCGACCAATTAGTTTTTAACAACGGCGACATATCATATGTTATGGGGATGTGATAGTTAATACCATAATAATACCGGATGTAAATGATTTGATATAAAGTGGTATCGAAATTGAAAGGTAACGTGAACCAATCTTTTAATACCAAACGGTAATGGCCACGCCTTTGTCCTTCTATTACCGCCTTTTTTCTACCAGTGCAAGCGGTTCAAATTTTGAAGTAAAAGGTTTACAACAAACATGTAAGGTTTCTCCACAATTAATGAAAAAAGTTTAATAAAATAATTCCATATACACTGGAAAACATATTTACGGATATTAAAGATTACGTAACCTAAATTTTAGGATGCGAAATTTACAAAATATTAATATTAATTTACAAAATTCCTTTATAATAATGAAATTTTAATTAAAATAAAGTTTATAATATTTGCTTAAAAAATTTTTTTTTTTATTAAATTTAGGACACAAATTTTATAAATTTGCGTCCTTCCGTTAAAGTCGCATGTCTTTGAACTAAGGCTAATTTTTCTTAAAGTAAAGAAACACATTTTTGATTTAAAGAAATTGTCCTTAAGTTAACTTAAATATTGAAACTTTAGATGTACGATAAAAACGCTTCAAATATAGGCTAAGACTTATTTTGAGGATTTAGCGTCTTTGGTTTAAAGTTTTTTTTTGTTATAATTTGAATTTTTAAACTAGCATTTGTTTGTACGTGCGTACTTTTAGTAACAAACAGCGAAAAGAGAATGAAAATTCGATAAATGGGATCCGTATCCTAGTTTTAATTTTATTGGTCCTAGATTTAAAGTCAGATAGGTCGCTAAAAATTTCTTTATTTTAAAGAAGCCGCACCTTTGGCTCGGAATCAATATCAAAATCCTTAAGCGAAGGTCAAAATCTTTGGATACAAGTAAACATTTTTTGAGTGTAGGAATTCAATTCAGTTAAATTTTTTTATTCTATAGTAAGTGGTACATAAATTTAGGGAAATATTAACTAAAATATAGAATGAATTCTTCATAATTTCTAAGAAAATCACATCGTTCAAAAAAATAAAAATGTCTTTGGCGCTATACGAAGTTCAACTTTCTTCAAACTAATTCATTTTAACATAAAGAAGGGGTCACTTTTTTCTGGGTGGTGTTTTGGAGGTGAATTAAGAGAATTTGTGATAATTTGCCAAATAATTAACCATTTTAAACTATTTCAATATTAACTTTTAACCTATTAAGTTTTTAACCTATAAAGTTTTAAGTTTTTAATCCATTAATAACTCGATTTTAACCTATAATCGAGTTATTAATGAATTAAAGAACATCTTTCGCAGGACATTTTCGGATGTGCTTTTAAGGTTGTGCCTTCAGAACCACTTTCAGATTTTTTTGCTGGGATGTTATTTTAAAACCGATTTCGATTCCAATAATCGAGCTCTTCATTCAGTGTACAATTTGTGCGGAAGGGTAATTACACTCAAAAAAGCATGACCCGGGCATGAAAGATTTTCTCTTTATTTTAACAATTTTGGTATTGATTCCGAGTCAAAGAAGCGGAGAATACAAGTAAGGATACTTTTAAGACACAATTCTCTTTTAAATTTGGGTTGTGTACTTGCTTCTAGGATGCAAATTTTAATTTTTGGTTTTTTTTAGCTTTTTTCTTCATATGCTATCAAAGTCCCTTAAAACGAGTTAACGACAATTTTCCAAATTCAGACTGACTTCCAGTAGAAATTATGGTATGTTTCAAGTAAAAACGTCTTTAAAATAAAGTGTTGAAAATCATGTCCTATTTTTGAGCGATGTTTTGCTTTGTAGTCAAGATGCAAAAAGACAACAAATTTTAAGATATCATTAATTTTAAAGAATTTTTATGAATTATTAAAGTCAAGTTGATCTTAGCCAAAAATTTTTTCTTTCATGTTATGATACCCATTTTTAAGTCAAATCACTTAATTATAAGGGCAATACGACTTCAATGAAAGGTTTATCGACTTTTGGACAATGAAAAAAAAAACTTTATATTAGAGAAATGCGTCTTCTAAGCTAAGCAAAATTTGCATTCACATTTTAAGGACATGAAATCTTTGGCCTCACGACAATATTTTTTTCAGTGTAGGGAAAAAGTAATACAACACCTTTTTACAGAAACATCAGCGCCCCAAGTTTTAAGTTTTACCTACATTATATAAAATTGTTTTTAAAGCCCGACTTTATGTGAGAGGCGGAAATTGACTCAATTTATGATTATACACTGAAAAAACAGTGAACCCACCAGAAAGAAATCTTTCGGTTTATTTTAGAAATTTTTAACTAAACAGTATTACAAACGCTGGCATCACGCCGATATCACAAAAATTAGCAAATATTTTTCGATAAATTCAAGAAAATTTATTAGACATAATTAAGTTTTTTTCAATTGCTAAAGAAAATTTTGTATTTTGGAAGAAAAAATTGGAGTTCAAAAATGCAAGAATTTCTTTAGTGACATACGAAGTTCATGATGAACGTATTTCTAGTAAAATTTACAAGTTTAAAGAAATAATGAACTATGTTTTGAGAAATACTAATTTAGTAAATCTTTATCCTTAATTTATGTATAATTTTTTCCGTTTTTTAGTTAGTTTAACTAACGTACGCAAAAAATTATTAGAGTAAAGGAAACTTTCTCCATAATAATAAAGTTAAATGCTTTAGTGAAATAGAGAGTTCATTTTTTTTGAGTGTACCTTCATATAATATACACGTTATATGCTAAATATTTTGGGAACAATACTTTTATAGGAATAGAGCCATTTATAGGAATAGAACCACGGGGCTCTCACTTTCCAATCAAAACAGTCATTTTACATTTTGGCATTAGAAAAAGATTTAAATTCTTACATTGGATGGAAGGTTCTGGAGAGAACTTCTGTAGCCAGCATTTCTTTGGAAACTATCACCGTTAATGGATGATGTTGTACTGCCACGTATGCGATGATCAAAAGAATTCCAACCATTATCGATAACATATTCTCTGCGCAATGGTGGTGGACTCTCTGAGGTTTTGTTAATGCCCAAAGTGGAAGATTTCTTTTTCAAACGAAAAGGTTTGAAAGCCCTGGAAATAAATGAAAATAAAATGTAAAACAAAATAGATTTTTAGGAAAAAATAGATATACACAAATTAACTATAAAGCTTTGCTAAATTAAAAGAAAAAACAAGTATAAACGGCCGTAAGTTCGGCCAGGCCGAATCTTATGTACCCTCCACCATGGATTGCATTGAAACTTGTACTAAAGACTGGCATCCACAATCGAATTACTTGGGTTGCGGTAACACTAACCGATGGCAAGGTTTCTTAAAACTTCTTAACACCGTCTACTCAATTGTAAGTTAGTCCATACGGAGTATATATTAGACAAACAAGGTCGATTAAATACTATATAATTCAGTTTGACAATATTTTTCTATAGACATAAATTTTTAACACGATTTTGTATCGAAATAAAATGTTGTCAAAATTTTATTACTATAGAAAATTTTGTCAACATTTTCATAGAAATAAAATTTTGCTAGATTATTTTTGGGGATCGGCTATATAGAACTATAGACGGCTATGGACCAATTTTGGCATGGTAGTTAGCGGCCATATACTGCACAATGTACAAAATTTCACCACGTACCAAATCTTAACCGGATCCGATGAATTTTGGTCCTCTAAGAGCTCCGGAGGTCAAATCTGGGGATTGGTTTAAATGGGGGTTATATAATTAAGACCGGCATGGACCAATTTTTGCATATACTAACACCACGTACCAAATTTCAACCGGATTGGGTGAATTTTGCTCTTACAAGGGGCTCCGGAGGTCAAATCTGGGGATCGGTTTATATGGGGGCTATATATAATTATGGACTGATATGTACGGTCTTCTAAATTCATGCATGGTTGTTGGATACCATATACTAACATCACGTACCAAATTTCAACCGAATCCGATGAATTTTGCTCTTCCAAGGTGCTCCGGAGGTCAAATCTGGGGATCATTTTATATGGGGGCTATATATAATTATGGACCGATTTCGACCAATTTTTGCATAGTGGTTAGAGACCATATACTAACACCATGTACCAAATTTCAGCCGGATCATGTGAAATTTTCTTCTCTTAGAGGCTCCGCAAGCCAAATCTGGGGATCGGTTTATATGGGGGCTATATATACACGCAAAAAAATAATTCTTTCCTCCCAAACGAAATTTTAGACAAACAAAGTTCGTTTCTCATTTGCTTTTCGCTGTAAGGAAGTGAAGAAAAGTATATACTTTTTGTGATAAACGTTTATTCTTTTCCAGGATGTAAAAACAATTTCATAAAGACAAACTCAAAAAAAAAACATTGTTTTCTTGCTAATTGCATTTTCCCTCACATCTTTCTCACATCCACAAGGTTTTTTAGTTCTTAACACCTTTTCCTGTAATACCAACAATGTAGAAGAAATTATACGATTTTATAAATTTTTAAAATTCTTTTACCTTTCGCCTGGACGGAGAATCGAACCGCGGACCATGCACTTTGTAAGCCAACACACTAACCATTGAGCTATGTACCTGTTATGGTCATCCATAGATAAATATCCATATAAGTTATATTTATATAGCATAGCTTGCGGCGCCCACGAACCGAATAAACAAAGTTTATTTAACAGAAACAAACATTTAGTTTGGCACCGTGGAGCAGTGGTTGCTACGTCCGACTTGCATGCCAAGGGTCGTGGGTTCGATCCCTGCTTCGACCAAAGTTTTTTTTTTTTACATATATTCCAGATATGTTTGGAAGATTCCAAAAAAATGTTCAACATTACATTGTAGTATATTAAATTTTGAACTGTAAAATGTGTCTTATTAAAGACCTAAAGTGAGAAAAGAACAGTGTTTGATATAAACGAAATGGACTGTGTTGTTGTTTCAAAAATAACTTTTTTTATTGAAAAAATAAAAACTTTGTAACAAACGAATTTTTGTGGCGATACAAGTTTAAAATTTTCGAAGCAATTCAAAAAACTCTAGCAAAAGAAAAACGTTTTCGGTACACTTTTCCAAACGTTGTTTTTCTTTGCGTGTAATTATGGACCGATATGGACCAATTTTTGCATGGTTGTTGGAGACCATATACAAACAATATGTACCAAATTTCAGACGGATCGGATGAAATTTGCTTCTCTTAGAGGCCTCGTAAGCCAAATCGGGGGATCGGTTTATATGGGGGCTATATATAATTATTAACCGATGTGGACCAATTTTTGCATGGTTGTTAGAGACCATATACTAACACCATGTACCAAATTTCAGCCGGATCGGATGAAATTTGCTTCTCTTAGAGGCCTCGCAAGCCAAATCGGGGGATCGGTTTATATGGGGGCTATATATAATTATTGACCGATGTGGACCAAGTTTTGCATGGTTGTTAGAGACCATATACTAACACAGTGTACCAAATTTCAGCCGTATCGGATTAAGTTTGCTTCTCTTAGAGGCCTCGCAAGCCAAATTTGGGGGTCCGTTTATATGGGGGCTATACGTAAAAGTGGACCGATATGGCCCATTTGCAATACCATCCGACCTACATCAATAACAACTACTTGTGCCAAGTTTCAAGTCGATAGCTTGTTTCGTTCGGAAGTTAGCGTGATTTCAACAGACGGACGGACGGACGGACGGACGGACGGACATGCTCAGATCGACTCAGAATTTCACCACGACCCAGAATATATATACTTTATGGGGTCTTAGAGCGATATTTCGATGTGTTACAAACGGAATGGCAAAGTTAATATACCCCCCATCCTATGGTGGAGGGTATAACAAGTATAAACGGCCGTAAGTTCGGCCAGGCCGAATCTTATGTACCCTCCACCATGGATTGCATTGAAACTTGTACTAAAGACTGGCATCCACAATCGAATTACTTGGGTTGCGGTAACACTAACCGATGGCAAGGTTTCTTAAAACTTCTTAACACCGTCTACTCAATTGTAAGTTAGTCCATACGGAGTATATATTAAACAAAAAAGGTCGATTAAATACTATATAATTCAGTTTGACAAAATTTTCTATAGAAATAAAATTTTGACAAAATTTTCTAGTAATAAAATTTTGACAAAATTTTCTATAGACATAAAATTTTAACACGATTTTGTATCGAAATAAAATGTTGACAAAATTTTCTATAGTAATAAAATTTTGACACAATTTTCTATAGAAATAAAATTTTGCTAGATTATTTTTGGGGATCGGCTATATATAACTATAGACGGCTATGGACCAATTTTGGCATGGTAGTTAGCGGCCATATACTGCACAATGTACAAAATTTCACCACGTACCAAATCTTAACCGGATCCGATGAATTTTGGTCCTCTACGAGCTCCGGAGGTCAAATCTGGGGATTGGTTTAAATGGGGGTTATATAATTAAGACCGGCATGGACCAATTTTTGCATATACTAACACCACGTACCAAATTTCAACCGGATTGGGTGAATTTTGCTCTTACAAGGGGCTCCGGAGGTCTAATCTGAGGATCGGTTTATATGGGGCTATATATAATTATGGACTGATATGTACGGTCTTCTAAATTCATGCATGGTTGTTGGATACCATATACTAACATCACGTACCAAATTTCAACCGAATCCGATGAATTTTGCTCTTCCAAGGTGCTCCGGAGGTCAAATCTGGGGATCATTTTATATGGGGGCTATATATAATTATGGACCGATTTCGACCAATTTTTGCATAGTGGTTAGAGACCATATACTAACACCATGTACCAAATTTCAGCCGGATCATGTGAAATTTTCTTCTCTTAGAGGCTCCGCAAGCCAAATCTGGGGATCGGTTTATATGGGGGCTATATATAATTATGGACCGATATGGACCAATTTTTGCATGGTTGTTGGAGACCATATACAAACAATATGTACCAAATTTCAGCCGGATCGGATGAAATTTGCTTCTCTTAGAGGCCTCGTAAGCCAAATCGGGGGATCGGTTTATATGGGGGCTATATATAATTATTAACCGATGTGGACCAATTTTTGCATGGTTGTTAGAGACCATATACTAACACCATGTACCAAATTTCAGCCGGATCGGATGAAATTTGCTTCTCTTAGAGGCCTCGCAAGCCAAATCGGGGGATCGGTTTATATGGGGGCTATATATAATTATTGACGGATGTGGACCAATTTTTGCATGGTTGTTAGAGACCATATACTAACACCGTGTACCAAATTTCAGCCGGATCGGATGAAATTTGCTTCTCTTAGAGGCCTCGCCATCCAAATTTGGGGGTCCTTTTATATGGGGGCTATACGTAAAAGTGGACCGATATGGCCCATTTGCAATACCATCTGACCTACATCAATAACAACTACTTGTACCAAGTTTCAAGTCGATAGCTTGTTTCGTTCGGAAGTTAGCGTGATTTCAACAGACGGACGGACGGACGGACGGACGGACGCACGGACATACTCAGATCGACTCAGAATTTCACCACGACCCAGAATATATATACTTTATGGGGTCTTAGAGCGATATTTCGATGTGTTACAAACGGAATGACAAAGTTAATATACCCCCCATCCTATGGTGGAGGGTATAATAAAACACAATAGCAATCACAAATACATTTTCTAGAATTTGTCGAAATTTCAAAGTGAACCCTATATTTCACTAAAGCCAGTTTAACATTATTTTACTTCATGGAATTATTATGTTTGGATAAAGTTTCCTTTACTAAAACAATTTCTGGCATACGTTAGTTAAATTAACTAAAAAACGGGGAATAATTGTACACAAATGAAGCATAAAGATGAACTAAATTCGTACTTCTTACAAAATAGTTCATTATTTCCATTCTATAATTTTCTAAAATTAACCAAAAATTATCTTGCTGGTGGGTTCACGGTTGTTTCAGTGTGGTGAATCGTTTGTAAGAACGTGGCCGGCTAAAGGGTACACCCAGAAAAAAGTGCCTACGAAACTAAAAGAAAAAATGTTCATCAAGTTAGTTTAGCCATTTCATTTCCATTATTTCTGTGTAAATTAATAAAATTTACTTTTTTCAGTAAAAAAATCCTAAATAGAAAGCAGTTAGAAACTAGAATAAGGTGTGGAACTTTACTAACCCTGATTTCTTCTCGGGGTACAAGAATTTACAACTGAACAAGAAATTTTTATTCACTGATAACAATCCATTCACAATAAGGAACAAAAACCGAACTAAAACCGAGTTTCCTCAAATTTGGTAAAATTTCTTATAAAATGATAAAACTGACTTCCTTCATTGTAGAAAGCTTATTATTATATGAATAAGACTTAGCATAGAGCCACCGTGGTGCAATGGTTAGCATAACCGCCTTGCATACACAAGGTCGTGGGTTCGATTCCTGCTACGACCGAACACCAAAAAGTTTTTCAGCGGTGGATTATTCCACCTCAGTAATGCTGGTGACATTTCTGAGGATTTCAAAGCTTCTCTACACGCAAAAAAATAATTCTTTCCTCCCAAACGAAATTTTAGACAAACAAAGTTCGTTTCTCATTTGCTTTTCGTTGAAAGGAAGTGTATTTGGAAGAAAAGTATATACTTTTTGTGATAAACGTTTATTCTTTTCCAGGATGTAAAAACAATTTCATAAAGACTAACTGAAAAAATTTTTTTTCTGGCTAATTGCATTTTCCCTCACATCTTTCTCACTTCCACGAAGTTTTTTAGTTCTTTAGCACCTTTTTCTGTAATACAAACAATGTAGAAGAAATTATACGATTTTATAAATTTAAAATTTTTTTTTTACCTTTCGCCTGGACGGAGAATCGAACCGCGGACCATGCAATTTGTAAGCCAACACACTACCCACTGAGCTATGTAGCCGTTATTGTCATCAATAGACAATTACCCATATAAGTTATATTTATATAGCATAGCTTGCGGCGCCCACGAGTCGATTAAACAAAGTTTATTTCACAGAAAAATACATATCATGGAGCAGTGGTTGCTACGTTTGACTTGCATGCCAAGGGTCGTGGGTTCGATCCCTGCTTCGACCAAAGTTTTTTTTTTTTTTTTTTTTTTTTTACATATATTCTATTCTATGTTAGGAAGATTCCGAAAAAATGTTCAACATTACATTGTAGTATATTAAATTTTGAACTGTAAAATGTGTCTTATTAAAGACCTAAAGTCGGAAAAGAACAGTGTTTGATATAAACGAAATGGACTGTGTTTTTAGTTCAAAAATAACTTTTTTTATTAAAAAAATTAACATTTTGTAACAAACGAATTGTTTTGGTGATAAAAGTGTATACTTTTCGAAGCAATTCAAAAAACTCTAACAAAAGAAAAACGTTTTCGGTACACGTTTTCCAAACGTTTTTTTTCTTTGCGTGTAAGTGGTTTCACTCGAATGTGGAACGCCGTTCGGACTCGGCTATAAAAAGGAGGTCCCTTGTCATTGAGCTTAACGTGGAATCGGGCAGCACTCAGTGATAAGAGAGAAGTTCACCACTGTGGTATCACAATGGACTGAATAGTCTAAGTGAGCCTGATACATCGGGCTGCCACATAACCTAACCTAACCTAACCTAGCATAGAAAAATGTTTTAGTTCACTCTTACTAGGAATTATTCAATCCTTTCCAAATTTACCACAATTGTTGGAATATAGGAAATTTCCAACTTTTCGATATCTGTAATCGATATCAGTCATCGATGTAATCGTTATGTCCGATATGTTTGCGCGTGGGTTGTTTTTTTTTCAGTTGGAATCATGGAACCGCGTCACAAAATCTAGCGATTGCTGTTTGGAAAAAAATTTTTTGGTTTTTGTTTTTTAAAATTTGTGAAAATCAATAACAAAACAATATACAATGGGTGTGTTTGTGTATAAAGAAACCTTATAGGAAGAAAAAACAAGCAGAATAACAACTTTTTATTCGCCTTCATTATGGAATCTTCATTTATCGGGTAAAATTCAGTGACGCCAACCTTTTGTGAGAAATTGGTTTATGATTGTTTATATTTGCAGGGATTGAAAGTATAAAATGAGAATAAAATCAGCAGACAACTTATTAAAGCTGGAAAGTAGAAGTTCCAAAAATTACTTCTTACAGTTGAGAAGAGAAAAAAGTGCCTTCGAAACTAAAGGAAAAACTGTTCATTAATTTAGTTTAATCCTTTTATTTTCATTAAGGCAAATTTTTGTGTGAAATAATAAAATTTAATTGTTTCAGTAAACAAAAATCCTAAACTGAAAGCAGTTATGAATGAAAGCAGTTAGGAATAATTCATTAACTAGAATAAGGCATGGAATTTTATTAATACTGTTTTCTTCGCTGGGTATAAGAATTTACTACTGAACAAGAAAATTTTATTCACTGATAATAAAACATTCGTAAAAATAAACAAAATCCGAACTAAAACCAAGTTTCCTCAAATTTAGTAAACTTTCTTATAAAATGATAATTACGAATTCCTTTATTATGTAAAGTTTATCATACATACGAGTAACATTTGGCATAGAAAAATATTTTAGTTCATTCGTACTAAGAAGTATTCAATCTTTTCAAAAAATAAGGAAACACACTTGTAAGAATATAGGAAATTGTCCTAAATGTCTTTTATCTACCTGTAATCGATATGTTTGCACTGTTAGAAAAATATGTTTTTCATATGTTCCGATATAAACAAAATGTGTTTCGGGCACGATTTTAAACCACAATATATTTAAGTGCGAACATGTAATGTTCCTAAACTAACACTAAATGTTTGGGACATCTATGTTAATATGTTAGAATATATTATGTTTGGGGCATGAATGTTTCATAAAAATAATATGTGTGAATGTAAACATATATAAATTAACAAATTTCGAGTAAACATATATATGTTGTGATATTTTATTCAGAGAGCGACAAAAAGAGAGTATAGAGAAAGAAATAGAGATGGAAACCGGGAGGGTTGACGAAAGATATCAACATAACAAAGCGAGAGAATGAAAAAAGAACAATTTCTGTGAAACCACTGTTGTTTCGGAAAACTGTTTTATGATAAGGCTAAAAATTTTGATATGCTTAAGTCTAAATATTATTTAATTTGAATAAAGAGAATAGACATTCGGAACCAAGAGAATAGACATTTGAAAAACAAACTGCAATGTTTTCGCCTTGAGAGCAGCATTTTATGCATGTGTGAACATGTGTTTTGTTTATCATTTTGGCATTATGGGCACAATTTTTCGTTAAAATAAATCAGGGGTCTTCATAAAAATAACGAAAGGGCACTATACTCTTTTTAGAGTTGGGACAGTAAAATGAAATAAGGAGGAAATAGTGAAAAATTACACAGTAAAATGTAAAAAAACAAACTTTAGTTCCTCTTTATTAAAAAGTAGTCCACGAGGAGTTGACGGACACCATCAAATATAAAAGCGGGCATTAAGTTCGAGTTTTACAGCTAAAACAATTTAAAAAGTTTATTTTCTTTAAAATGAATTATTAAAGAAAAATAAAAGGAATTTTAGAGCGATGGTGTTAAATGCAAGTAAAAAAACTGTTCACTCCTAAATAAATTTATGTTTATATTATAAAATTATGTATGTATGTTTATACTCGACTCCACGTTCTTTTGTTAGTTTTTGAATTACTTCCAAATTTTAAAGTTTTGTACAATAACAGTTTTTTATTAAAAAATTGTTATTTTTGCAATAAAAAATAATATTTTATC
Source organism: Haematobia irritans (assembly GCF_050003625.1). NCBI lineage: Eukaryota > Metazoa > Arthropoda > Insecta > Diptera > Muscidae > Haematobia > Haematobia irritans. The sequence goes on from NC_134398.1 coordinate 82,010,800, forward strand.
CAAAAATCAGTCAATTTCGTTTATATCAAGCACTGTTACTGACTATAAATCTTTAATAACACACATTTCGAAGTTTCATTTAAAAAAATTTAATATAGTATAAATATAAATGTGTAAATTAAAAAAAAAAAAATGTTCGGTCGGAGCAGGGATTGAACCCACGACCCTTTGTATGCAAGGCAGGCATGCTAACCACTGCTCCACGTGGCAAACAAATGTATGTTTCTGTTAAATAATGTTATGTTTGCATGGGCTCGTGGGCGCTGCAAACTATGCTATATAAATGTAACTTAAAACGATAATTATCTACTGGTGACTATAACAGCTACGTAGCCCAGTGGATAGTGTGTTGGATTACAAACTGTATGGTCCTCGGTTCGATTCTCCGTGCAGGCGAAAGGTAAAATTTAAAAAATTTGTAAAAGTGAATAATTTCTTCAACATTATTTGTATTACAGAAAAAGGTGCCAATAACTAAAAAATTTCGTGGAAGTGAAAATTACGAGTATGTTAGGGAATGAGCACAATCGTGTTTGGGAAAAATTCTTCCAAGCATATAATATTTTTGGCTCAAAATGCTTCCAAACATATAATATGTTCACATAAAACAAACATATTAATGTTTCGGCAGTATGCAATAATATATGTGCTTCCTGCAAAATATGTTTGGAACATATGTTAAAGAAGCGATTTTTTTTGAGGGTGCACTCTTAGAAAAATATGTTTTTCATATGTTCCGATATAAACAAAGTGTGTTTCGGGCACAATTTTAAAACACAATATATTTAAGTGCAAACATGTAATGTTCCTAAACTAACACTAAATGTTTGGGACATCTATTTTAATATGTTAGAATTTATTATGTTTGGGGCATAAATGTTTCATAAAAATCATATGTGTGAATGCAAACATATATAAATTTACAAATTTCGACTAAACATACATATGTTGTGATATTTTATCCAAAGCGACAGAGAGAGTATAGAGAAAGAAATAGAGATGGAAACCGGGAGAGTTGACGAAAGATATCAACATAACACAGCGAAAGAATCCAATGAGAGAAATTTTTGTCAAACTGCTTGTATGTTGTTTCGGAAAACTGTTTTATGATAAGGCCAAAAATTTGATATGCTTAAGTCTAAATATTATTTAATTTGAATAAAGAGAATGGACATTCGGAACCAAGAGAATAGACATTTGAAAAAAAGCATGTGTTTTCGCCTTGAGAGCAGCATTTTATGTATGTGTGGACATGTGTTTTGTTTATAATTTTGGCATTATGGGAACAATTTTTTTCTTGGTGCGTTAAAAGAAATCAGGGGTCTTCATAAAAATAACGAAAGGGCACTATACTCTTTTTAGAGTTGGGACAGTAAAATGAAATAAGGAGGAAATAGTGAAAAATTACACAGTAAAATGTATAAAAACAAAGTTTAGTTCCTCTTTATTAATAAGTAGTCCCAGAAGAGATGACGGACACCTTCAAATATAAAAGCGGGCATTATGTTCGAGTTTTGCAGCTAAAACAATTTAAAAAGTTTATTTTCTTTAAAATGAATTATTAAAGAAAAATAAAAGGCATTTTAGACCGATGGTGTTAAATGCTAGTAAAAAACTGTTCACGCCTAAATAAATTTATGTTTATATTATAAAATTATTTATGTATGTTACTACTCGACTCCACGTTCTTCTTTTGTTAGAGTTTTTGAATTCCTTCCAAATTTTAAAGTTTTGTACCAAAAACAGTTTTTTGTTACAAAATTGTTATTTTTGCAATAAAAAATAATATTTTATCCAAAAATCAGTCAATTTCGTTTATATCAAGCACTGTTAATGACTATACATCTTTAATAACCCACATTTCGAAGTTTCATTATAAAAATTTTATATAGTATAAATATAAATGTGTAAATTAAAAAAAAAAGTGTTCGGTCGGAGCAGGGATTGAACCCACGACCCTTTGCATTCAAGGCAGACATGCTAACCACTGCTCCACGTGGCAAACAAATGTATGTTTCTGTTAAATAATGTTATGTTTGCATGGGCTCGTGGGCGCTGCAAACTATGCTTTATAAATGTAACTTATAACGATAATTATCTGCTGGTGACCATAACAGCTACGTAGCCCAGTGGATAGTGTGTTGGCTTACAAACTGTATGGTCCTCGGTTCGATTCTCCGTGCAGGCGAAAGGTAAAATTTAAAAAAAATTTATAAAAGTTGAATAATTTCTTCAACATTATTTGTATTACAGAAAAAGGTGCCAAGAATTAAAATATTTCGTGGAAGTGAAAATAACGAGTATGTTAGGGAATGAGCACAATCGTCTTTGGGAAAAATTCTTCCAAGCATATAATATTTTTGGGCTCAAAATGCTTCCAAACATATAATATGTTCACATAAAACAAACATATTAATGTTTCGGCATTATCCAATAATATATGTGCTTCCTGCAAAATATGTTTGGAACATATGTTAAAGAAGCGATTTTTTTTTGAGGGTGTAGGTATTGTAATTGTAGAAAGAGGACAAAATCGTTATGCAGCATCTTATTAAAAGTGAAAAGTACAAGAAGAAGAAAAAATGGGTTTTACAGATGATATATTCATTATATTAATAAAACATATATTTATAAACATGTATTTTATTGAAGAAAAAATTGCTTATAACAGTTTGCATGATAAGTCCCCGGCCTAACAAAGAAAAACACATTTTTTTGTCAAAATTCGTTTTTATTAGTCAACATAGTTCCCTTCAAGAGCGATACAACGATTATAACGACCTTACAATTTTTTGATACCATTTTGGTAGTCCTCCTTCGGTTTTGCCTCAAAATAGGCCTCAGTTTCGGCGATTACCTCTTCATTGCAGCCAAATTTTTTCCCTGCGAGCATCCTTTTGAGGTCTGAGAGCAAGAAAAAGTCGGTGGGGCCAGATCTGGAGAATACGGTGGGTGGGGAAGCAATTCGAAGCCCAATTCATGAATTTTTGCCATCGTTCTCAATGACTTGTGGCACGGTGCGTTGTCTTGGTGGAACAACACTTTTTTCTTCTTCATATGGGGTCGTTTTGCATCGATTTCGATCTTCAAACGCTCCAATAACGCCATATATATTAGTCACTGTTGATGGTTTTTCCCTTCTCAAGATAATCGATAAAAATTATTCCATGCGCATCCCAAAAAAAAAAGAGGCCATTACTTTGCCAGCGGACTTTTGAGTCTTTCCACGCTTCGGAGACGGTTCACCGGTCACTGTCCACTCAGCCGACTGTCGATTGGACTCAGGAGTGTAGTGATGGAGCCATGTTTCATCCATTGTCACATATCGACGGGAAAACTCGGGTGTATTACGAGTTAACAGCTGCAAACACCGCTCAGAATAATCAACACGTTGGTGTTTTTGGTCAAATGTGAGCTCGCGCGGCACCCATTTTGCACAGAGCTTCCACATATCCAAATATTGATGAATGATGTTAACTACACGTTCCTTTGATATCTTTAAGGCCTCTGCTATCTCGATCAACTTCATTTTACGGTCATTCAAAGTCATTTTGTGGATTTTTTTGATGTTTTCGTCGGTAACCACCTCTTTCGGGCGTCCACTGCGTTCACCGTTCATCGCCCTCCGTGCTCGTTTCACCACGCTTGAATTTTGCATACCAATCAATTATTGTTGATTTCCCTGGGCAGAGTCAGGAAACTCGTTATGAAGCCAAGTTTTAGCTTTCACCGTATTTTTTTTCCTTCAGAAAACAGTTTATTATCAAAACACAAAATTCTTTTTTCCAGTTTTTTCACAATAACAAAAGTTGCTTCACCAAAGACGCTCTATCTCACAAACTAATTGACTTACAGACGTCAAATTTTGACACGAATCATTTGAAGGTTGGTACTATATAAAAATAATATGCATTTAATACTAGCGAGGCCATCTATGTGTCAGACCGGGGACTTATCAGCCAACCTGTTATAAATAAATAAAATTGTATTTCAAAACGAAGGTAAGCAGTTCTAATTTAAAGTAAAAAGTTTGCCACAAATAGGTATGATTTGTCCAAAGTTCAATAAACTAATTTCATATATGAATTCAATTCAGTTAATTTTTTTCATTCTGTAGTATAGTGGTACACAAATATGGTAAAATGTTAACTAATACCTGGAATGCATTCTATCTAATTTCTACGAAAATCACATCGTTCAAACAAATAAAAATGCCTTTGGCGCTATACGAAGTTCAACTTTCTTCACAATGAGTTCATATTAACTTAAAGAAGGGGTCACTTTTTTTCTGGGTGTACATGGAAATTGGGAATAGTGTAATAATAAACTAGTATAAACTGTAGTATTACCACTATACTACAGAATAAAAAAATTAACTGAATTGAATTCATATGTATATGGAATGATTTTATTGAACTTTTTTTCATTCATGTGGACAAATCTTATATTTGTGGTAAACCTTTTACTTCAAAATTAAAACTACTTTCTTACATTTTAAATACAGCTCTATTTATTTTCTTCGATAAAATACATGTTTTATTAATATACATATTGAATATATTTATTACGAATCAACAGCATTGACTGGTCTTGAAATATTAGTTTATTATTCCACTATTTCTAATTTCCATGTAATGTTATCAACTGTAAAACGCATTTTTTCTTCTTCTTGTACTTTTCACTTTTAATAAGTTGCTGCCTAACGATTTTGTCCTCCTACAAAGGGCCTGTTCGAAACAGAAACCTCTTACTATGGTGAGATATCAATTTACTACGGTGAAAAACAATTGCTAATTTTGTGTACTCATTTCTTTAACAAATAAAACTACTTTTTATTTGTTCTGATATAATCAAAACATGCCAAGCCTACACCCTCAAAAAAATCGCTTCTGTAACATATACTCCCAAACATATTTTGCTTCAAGCATATAATTTTTTGGGTATTGCCCAAACATTTATATGTTTGATTTCTTCCAATATATAATATGTTTGAAAGCATATTGGTCTAAACAATATAATATGTTTGAGTAGTCTAAGTTCCAAACATTTTGTATTTTTCTATCCAAATTCAATAATGTTGTCTTCCAAAAAACTATATGTTATTATGTGAACATATAATATGTTTGGAGGCATTTTGGACCCAAAAATATTATATGCTGAGAAGAATTTTCTCCCAAAGAATATTGTACTCAAAATTTTTTTTCTGCCTAATTGTATATTGCCTCACATTTTTTTCACTTCCATGAGTTTTTTTAGTTCTTAGCACCTTTTTCTGTAATACAAACATTGTAGAAGAAATTATTAAATTTTATAATTGTTATACCCTGCTCCACACTGTGGAACAGGGTATTATAAGTTAGTGCATATGTTTGCAACACCCAGAAGGAGACGAGATAGACACATGGTGTCTTTGGCAAAAATGCTCAGGGTGGGCTCTTGAGTCGATATAGCGATGTCCGTCTGTCCGTGAACACATTTTTGTAATCAAAGTCTAGGTCGCAGTTTTAGTCCAATCGACTTCAAATTTGGCACAAGTATGTGTTTTGGCTCAGAATAGATCCCTATTGATTTTGGAAGAAACGGTTCAGATTTAGATATAGCTCCCATATATATATTTCGCCCGATATGGACTTATATGGCCCCAGAAGCCAGAGTTTTACCCTAATTTACTTAAAATTTTGCACAAGAAGAACAATTAGTACTATAGTCAAGTGTGCCAAATTTTATTAAAATCGGTTCAGATTTAGATATAGCTCCCATATATATATTTCGCCCGATATGGACTAATACGGTCCCAGAAGCCAGCGTTTTACCCCAATTTGGTTGAAATTTTGCACAGGCAGTGGAATTAGCATTGTAGCTATGCGTGTCAAATTTGGTTGAAATCGGTTCAGATTTAGATATAGCTCCCATATATAGCTTTCGCCCGATTTACACTCATATGACCACAGAGGCTAATTTTTTGCTCCGATTTAGTTGAAATTTTGCACAGGGAGTAGAATTAGCATTGTTGCTATGCGTGCAAAATTTGGTTGAAATCGGTTCAGATTTAGATATAGCTCCAATATATAGCTTTCGGCCGATTTACACTCATATGACCACAGAGGCCAATTTTTTGGTCCGATTTAGTTGAAATTTTGCACAGGGAGTAGAATTAGCATTGTTGCTATGTGCGCCAAATTTGGTTGAAATCGGTTCAGATTTAGATATAACTCCCATATATATGTTTTTCTGATTTCGACAAAAATGGTCAAAATACCAACATTTTCCTTGTAAAATCGCCACTGCTTAGTCGAAAAGTTATAAAAATGACTCTAATTTTCCTAAACTTCTAATACATATATATCGAGCGATAAATCATAAATAAACTTTTTCGAAGTTTCCTAAAAATTGCTTCAGATTTAAACGTTTCCCATATTTTTTTACTAACATTGTGTTCCACCCAGTGCATTAGCCGACTTAAATTTTGAGTCTATAGATTTTGTAGAAGTCTATCAAATTCTTCCAGATCGAGTGATATTTAAATGTATGTATTTGGGACAAACCTTTATATATAGCCCCCAACACATTTGACGGATGTGATGTGGTATCGAAAATTTAGATCTACAAAGTGGTGCAGGGTATAATATAGTCGGCCCCGCCCGACTTTAGGCTTTTCTTACTTGTTTTTTTTTTCAATTTTACCTTTTGGCGGACGGGGATTCGAATAGCGGACCACACAGTTTGTAAGCCAGCACACTAACCACTGGGATACGTAGCTGTTATGGTCATCAAGAGATAATTATCGTTATAAGTTATATTTATATAGCATAGCTTGCGGCGGCCACGAGCCGATGCAAACATAACATTGTTTAACAACATAACATTGTTAAACATACATTTGTTGGCAGCGTGGAGCAGTGGTTGGTCGTCCGCCTTGCGCGACAGGGGTCCTGGGTTCGATCCCTGCTTCGACCAACACCATTTTTTTTTTAATATATTTTTTAACATATATTCCAGATTCGTTCGGAAGTTCCCGAAAAGGTGTTCAGCATTACATACTATTATGTTAAATTTTTACTACGAAATTGTAAAGTGTGTTTTATAAAAGACTTGAAGTCAGAAAAGAAAAATGCTTGATATAAACGAATGGACTGAATTCGAATCAAATATTATTTTTTTATTGCAAAAATAAAAATTGTGTAACAAATAAAGGTTTTTGTATACAAGTTTAAAATTTTGAAGAAATTCAAAAACTCTTACAAAAGAAGAACGTGAATTCGAGTATATAAAATCCGTCAACTCCTCTTGGACTACTCATTAATAAAGAGGAACTAATCTTTGTTTTTATAGATCTTACTATTTAATTTTTCCCTGTTTCGCCCTATTTTCATTTTACTTTCACAACTCTAAAAAGAGTGCACTGAAAAAATATTGTCGTGAGGCCAAAGAGTTCATGTCCTTAAAATAAGAATACAACTTTTGCTTTGCTTAGAAGACGCATTTATCTAATATAAAGTTTTTTCCATGTTCAAAGGTCGATACTTTCAATGAAGTCGTGTTGTCGTTATAATTAAGTGATTTGACTTAAAAATGGGTATCATAACATGAAAGAACAAATTTTTGGACTAAGGTCAACTTGACTTTAATAATTCAGAAAAATTCTTTAAAATTAATGAAACTGTCTTTAAATTTGTTGCATTTTTGCATATTGAATACAAGGCAAAAATAATTAAAAAATAAAAAATGTTTTTCAATACTTTATTTTAAAGACATTTTTTACTTGCAACATAGCATAATTTCTACTGGAAGTCTTGTTTTTAACGGTCATTTTGTAGCATATGAAAAAAAGCTGAAAATGCGAAAAATTGAAATGTGCTTCGTAGAGTCAAGTACACAAAACCCCATTTAAAAGAGAATTGTGTCTTAAAAGCATCCTTACTTGTATTCTCCGCTTCTTTGGTTCGGAATCAATACCAAAATTGTTAAAGTGGAGACACAATCTTTGGAACCGGACATGCTTTTTGTTCAGTGTATAGTGCCCTTTCGTTAGTTTTTATGAAGATCCCTTTAATTACCTTTGTTTGAATATTTTGACGTACTCGACCTACGTTCCAATTTGTTTTGACGAAACAAAAAAATTGTGCCCGTAATGCAAAAATGATAAACAAAAATCATGCTCTTTTTTTCAAATATATTTTATCTTGGTTCCGAATGAATTTTCTCTCCGAATACTCATTTTAATATTTTACTTAAGCAAATACAATTTTTGGCGAAGTTTTATATCACAACATATATATGTTTACTCATAATATGTAAATTTATACTTGTTTATATTCACACGTAGTATTTTTCCTATATTTAATGAAATTTTCTTTGTGCATATATATTTGTAATGCGCCAATTGGTTACTTTCATTATTTTACTTCCAGCGTACACTTTGTCTCTCTTTGTAAACACATATATGTTTATGGGCTATTTCTAAATTAATATATGTTTGAATCCAAGCATATTATATTTAAAAACATTTTATGTCCCAAACATAATATGTTCTAACATATTAACATATATGTCCCAAACATATTATGCTAGTTTATGAACATTATATGTTTGCACTCAAAAATATTGTGTTTAAAAATTTAAGTTCCAAACATATAATGTTTATACCCAAACATATGAAAAACAGTCTTTTTCGTCCGTATAGTGATGTCGTAAATGTCAAGAATTTTCAACAAATGTCAAATTTCTTACTAGCACCCTGGGCTAGTGAAATTATGTTACCAATGCTAGTAAAAAGTTTCGATTTCGAACAGACCCAAATATAAAAAAAATCATAAACCAATTTTTTCACAAAAGGGTAAGGGTCACTGAATGATACCTGATACTTGAAGATTCCAAAATGAAGACGAATGAAGGGGTTGTTATTCTTCCGGTGTTATCTTTCTTTATACACCATCACGAACATTGATAGCCACCGTGGTGCAATGTTTAGCATGCCCGCCTTGCATACACAAGGTTGTGGGTTCGATTCCTACAACGACCGAACACCAAAAAGTTTTTCAGAGGTGGGTTATCCCACCTCAGTAATGCTGGTGACATTTCTGAGGGTTTCAAAGCTTCTCTAAGTGGTTACACTGGAATGTGGAACGCCGTTCATACTCGGCTATAAAAAGGAGGTCCCTTGTCATTGAGCTTAACAGGGAATCGGGCAGCACTCAGTGATAAGAGAGAAGTTCACCAATGTTCACATAACCTAACTTAACCTTGTTGTTTATGTTTAATAATTTTCAAAAAAAAAAAAAACCAAAAATTTTTTCAGTAATTTAAAATAACAAATATTTTATATATTTTATTTGTTATTTATTATATTAGTTTACTAAATTATTTTTTAACAATCTCTCCACGCGCAAACATATCGTTTGCAGGTAGATAAAAGACATTTAGGAAAATTTCCTATATTCTAACAAGTGTGTTTCCTTAAGTTTTGAAAGGATTGAATACTTCTTAGTACGAATGAACTAAAATATTTTTCTATACCAAGTGTTATTCTTATGTATGATAAGCTTTCTACAATAAAGGAATTCGTAATTATAATTTTATAAGAAAGTTTACTAAAGTTGAGGAAACTTGGTTTTAGTTCGGTTTTTGTTTATTTTTACGAATGTTTTGTTATCAGTGAATAAAATTTTCTTGTTCAGTAGTAAATTCTTATACCCGGCGAAGAAAACAGTATTAGTAAAATTCTATGCCTTACTCTAGTTAATGAACTATTCCTAACTGATTTCAGTTTAGGATTTTGTTACTGAAACAAGTTAATTTTATTATTTCACACAAAAATTTACCTTAACCTTTTGTGAAAAATTTGGTTTATGATTTTTTTAAATTTGTAGGTATTGAAATTGTAAAAGGAGGACAAAATCGTTACGCAGCATCTTATTAAAAGTGAAAGGAACAAGAAGAAGAGAAGCATTACGTTTTACAGTTGGTAACTTTACATGGAAATTGGAAATAGTGGAATAATAAACTGATATTTCAAGGCCAGTCGATGCTGTTAATTCTTAATAAATATATTTAATATATTAATAAAACATGTCTTTTATTGAAGAAAAAATGCCTATATAAATAAATAAAACTGTATTTAAAAACGAAGGTAAGCTGTTCTAATTTTGAAGTAAAAGGTTTACCATAAATATGTAAGATTTTTCCAAATGAATGAAAAAATTTCAATAAAATCATTCCATGTATGATTTCAATTCAGTTAAATTTTTTCATTCTGTAGTATAGTGGTACATAAATATAGGAAAATTTTAACAAATATATGGAATGCATTCTACCTAATTTCTACGAAAATCACATAGTTCAAACAAATTAAAATGTCTTTGGCGCTATACGAAGCTTTCTTCACAATGACTTCATTTTAACTTAAAGAAGTGGTCACTTTTTTCTGGGTGTATGGGGATGGTGATACCCTTGGCCGTTGGCTACTGATAAGGAATCGTGAAAAAAAGGAGACTACCTTTACATTGTGTAATCAAATTTGCCTGAGTTTGTGGAAGTTTGCACCTACCTTGAGGATTAAATTGTTTTCAAAAAGACGGCAAACCTAAGCATACTTACAAAATAGTAAGGAAATGGTTATCGGAGCACAGTTCTCAAATGGTCAAAAGGCTACCACTTTTCAATCCCATTGCGAATTTATGGTCTCTTAAAAGGTGCTAGATATTACACCAAAGAGCACCAAAAATAGCGATGAGATCTAGAGCCAAGTTCAGCACAATTAAGGCTATTTTTGTGTAGCTTCGTTAAGCTTAAACTGCCAGTTAACAGACAGTAATGTGCAAATATCTTCGCTCCGGTTAACTTTAACTGAAAAATTTTCTGCAGTTACACGCAAAAAAATAATTCTTTCCTCCCAAACGAAATTTTAGACAAACAAAGTTCGTTTCTCATTTGCTTTTCGCTGTAAGGGAGTGTACTTGGAAGAAAAGCATATACTGTTTGTGATAAACGTTTATTCTTTTCCAGGATGTAAAAACAATTTCATAAAGACAAACTCAAAAAAAAACATTTTTTCTTGCTAATTGCATTTGCCCTCACATCCTTCTCACATCCACGAGGTTTTTTAGTTCTTAACACCTTTTCCTGTAATACCAACAACGTAGAAGAAATTATACGATTTTATAAATTTTTAAAATTTTTTTACCTTTCGCCTGGACGGAGAATCGAACCGCGGACCATGCACTTTGTAAGCCAACACACTAACCACTGAGCTATGTACCTGTTATGTTCATCAATAGATAAATATCCATATAAGTTATATTTATATAGCATAGCTTGCGGCACCTACGAACCGAATAAACAAAGTTTATTTGACAGAAACAAACATTTAGTTTGGCACCGTGGAGCAGTGGTTGCTACGTCCGACTTGCATGCCAAGGGTCGTGGGTTCGATCCCTGCTTCGACCGAAGTTTTTTTTTTGTTTTTTTTTTACATATATTCCAGATATGTTCGGAAGATTCCGAAAAAATGTTCAACATTACATTGTAGTATATTAAATTTTGAACTGTAAAATGTGTCTTATTAAAGACCTAAAGTCAGAAAAGAACAGTGTTTGATATAAACGAAATGGACTGTGTTGTTGTTTCAAAAATAACTTTTTTTATTGAAAAAATAAAAATTTTGTAACAAACGAATTTTTTTCGTGATAAAAGTTTAAAATTTTCGAAGCAATTCAAAAAACTCTAACAAAAGAAAAACGTTTTCGGTACACGTTTTCCAAACGTTTTTTTTCTTTGCGTGTAAGTTCCTAACTGGTATATGGAATACATAGGTAAGATGACAAATATGTCCATAGTACGGTTTAAAATTTCGTTATCTAACGAAGCTTCATGAAAATGGGGGTTTGTCGGATATTCCAAAAGAAATAATAAAAAGCTTAGTAGAAGTATGTCAAGACGCTAAATACAAAGACATTTGATTTTAATTTATTATGCATAAAGTGCATAACTGGATTCAGACTTTTATTTTATTTTAATAAATGCATTAGTATACACCAAGAAAAAAGTGCCTTCGAAACTAAAGAAAAAAATGTTTATCAATTTAGTTTAGCCTTTTTATTTCCTTTAAGTTAAATGTTTGTGTGAAATAATAAAATTTACTTGTTTCAGTAAAAAAAATCCTAAACTGAAAGCAGTTAGCAACAGTTCATTAACTAGAATAAGGCATGGAACTTTACTAATACTGTTTTCTTCGCTGGGTATAAGAATTTACTACTGAACAAGAACATTTTATTCACTGATAACAAAACATTCGTAAAAATAAACAAAAACCGAACTAAAACCAAGTTTTCTGAAATTTAGTAAAATTTCTTATAAAACGATAATACTGACGGCCTTTGTTATATAAAGCTTATCATACACACGAATAACACTTGGCATAGAAAAATATTTTAGTTCATTCGTACTAAGAAGTATTCAATCCTTTCAAAACTTAAGGAAACACACTTGTTAGAATATAGGAAATTTTCCTATATTTCTTTTATCTACCTGTAATCGATACCTGTCATCGATGTAATCGATATGTTTGCGCGTGGGTTGTTTTTTTAGTTGGAATCGCGTTGTTATGGTATACGGAGAGATTGTTAAAAAATATAGTAAAATAATATAATAAATAACAAATAAAATATTTGTTATTTTAAATTAGTGAGAAAATTTTTCGTTTTTTTTCAAAATTATTGAACATAAATGACAAACAGCAAGTCTATCAATGTTCGTGATGATGTATAAAGAAAGAAAACAGCAACAGAATAACAACCCCTTCATTCGTCTTCATTTTGGAATCTTCAATTATCAGGTAACATTCATACAGTGACGTTAACCTTTTGTGAACAAATTGGTTTATGATTTTTTTATATTTGTAGGTATTGAAATTGTAAAAGGAGGACAAAATCGTTACGCAGCATCTTATTCAAATTGAAAGGAACAAGAAGAAGAAAAGCATTACGTTTTACAGTTGGTAACTTTACATGGAAATTGAAAATAGTGGAATAATAAACTAATAAAGGGTGATTCTTTTGAGGTTAGGATTTTCATGCATTAGTATTTGACAGATCACGTGGGATTTCAGACATGGTGTCAAAGAGAAAGATGCTCAGTATGCTTTGACATTTCATCATGAATAGACTTACTAACGAGCAACGCTTGCAAATCATTGAATTTTATTACCAAAATCAGTGTTAGGTTCGAAATGTGTTTATCGACAAATTTTGTTCAGCGATGAGGCTCATTTCTGGTTGAATGGCTACGTAAATAAGCAAAATTGCCGCATTTGGAGTGAAGAGCAACCAGAAGCCGTTCAAGAACTGCCCATGCATCCCGAAAAATGCACTGTTTGGTGTGGTTTGTACGCTGGTGGAATCATTGGACCGTATTTTTTCAAAGATGCTGTTGGACGCAACGTTACGGTGAATGGCGATCGCTATCGTTCGATGCTAACAAACTTTTTGTTGCCAAAAATGGAAGAACTGAACTTGGTTGACATGTGGTTTCAACAAGATGGCGCTACATGCCACACAGCTCGCGATTCTATGGCCATTTTGAGGGAAAACTTCGGAGAACAATTCATCTCAAGAAATGGACCGGTAAGTTGGCCACCAAGATCATGCGATTTGACGCCTTTAGACTATTTTTTGTGGGGCTACGTCAAGTCTAAAGTCTACAGAAATAAGCCAGCAACTATTCCAGCTTTGGAAGACAACATTTCCGAAGAAATTCGGGCTATTCCGGCCGAAATGCTCGAAAAAGTTGCCCAAAATTGGACTTTCCGAATAGACCACCTAAGACGCAGCCGCGGTCAACATTTAAATGAAATTATCTTCAAAAAGTAAATGTCATGGACCAATCTAACGTTTCAAATAAAGAACCGATGAGATTTTGCAAATTTTATGCGTTTTTAAAAAAAAAAAAGTTATCAAGCTCTTAACAAATCACCCTTTATTTCAAGACCAGTCGATGCTGTTAATCCTTAATAAATATATTTAATATATTAATAAAACATGTCTTTTATTGAAGAAAAAATGCCTATATAAATAAATAAAACTGTATTTAAAAACGAAGGTAAGAAGTTCTAATTTTGAAGTAAAAGGTTTACCACAAATATGTAAGATTCTTCCATATGAATGAAAAAAGTTCAATAAAATCATTTCATATATGAATTCAATTCAGTTACATTTTTTCATTCTGTAGTATAGTGGTATATAAATATAGGAAAATGTTAACTAATATATGGAATGCATTCTATTTAATTTCCACGAAAATCACATCGTTCAAACAAATAAAAATGTCTTTGGCGCTATACGAAGTTCAACTTTCTTCACAATGAGTTCACTTTAACTTAAAGAAGTGGTCACTTTTTTCTTGGTGTAGGTATATAATTTATCTGAATGAACAGTTTTGTTTATCAGGAAATAAAGTATAAATGAAATAAATTTTGTAGCAATTAGACAAAATAGGGTTTTATTAAGCAAATAAAGAATACTCCAAAGTGGTCAACATACACTCGGTTTTGCTCCCCACTGTATAATGGCTTATTACTTGTTGCATGGAAATCTGTCCAAGCAACAACAACGCCTATTATGCGCTTTACAGACTATCAGTTATTCCGGACGACAGTACTCGTGTCGAACATATCCCGTATATTGTGCACATTATCAGTTAAGTCCGAAGGCATAATCGATACTGCTGCATGTTTATGGGATCGATAACACATTTACCGATTATTTAGTTATCGCCGACATGTCGTACCGATCCGACACATTGTAAGATTCTTTACAAACACCGACATTCCGTCCGGAATAACTGATAGTCTGTAAAGCGCATTAGAGAGTCGAAAAAATTGGTAATCAATGGCAAAACCTATCCCATAACCCGCCAAAGAATTAAAATAAATGAATAAATTCTGTTGCAAACAGATCCTCCCTTTCATACAAACGATGTTCCTAATGCATTTTTTTGGGTAGTACAAAGACGGAAATATTGAAATTTTACATGTGTTCCAATTTATTTTTTGAAAGATTAGGAAAGGATGTGCGGCATTAAAATATATTTCAAATTAAGAGAAACTTTTTTTGTTCAGTACTCTGCTGATTTTTTTACACCAAGTATTTTCATCATGTACTAATTTGTAGATTATAACACCTTAACGTACGGATTTCGAAAAAATAACATTTTCGAAAATTTTGGACTTTATTTTGGCAGGCACTCACCACATTTCTCTGAGATTGCCAATCGAGAAGCTATTGCGACGACCCTCATTGTCCTTTTTGGAAATTTTCCAAAATCTAAGACGTTTGTGCTGGTCTTCTTCATAGAATGGATTTAGGTGTTCCGGATAATTGTATATGGAGACCTGGCTCGTTGATCGACCATTTCGCATGACCACTACATCACCATTGAGGCTTCCCATATTGATCTACCGAGAAACCTGAAAGAAAAGCATTAAATAATAATAATTAATAAATTGGATTGAATTGGAGCTATACACAAAAGATAAAATACAAATTACTAGCGTTTTTCAAAAAAATCAAACTTTCATCTTAAAAAAGAAAAAGAATACATTTGCTTGTACTTCTGGCCATAGTAATTATTATTTTTTTTTTTTTTTGCAAAACCAAAGTAGAACCCTTTGATGATATCCAGTTGTTCTTTTGTTAAAAATCAATACATAGTTTACAAAAAACAACAACCATTAAATTTATGTGGACACATCTAATAGGTTTCACCCAAAACTGTCTTCAAATAATGTAAAGAAAGTGATCACATTAAGCATAGAAATTCTTCTCAATAAATTAAGTGTCCCCTCAAAAAATGGTAGTTGAATACCAACATTTTTCCAATAATACAATTTACGTGAAAAGTTCATCGATAAAATGATGCTAATGCTTTTCCAAAAAAAAAAAAATATTTCGCCTTATGTTATCTTTCAAATAATCAATAAAATAACAGATAAATAAATTTTATTTTGCTTTAGTTTTTTTTTTATTTATCACTGGGTGCGCATATTACATTGCCAACAGATGGCGCAGTTCGCTATACGCATTAGAAAATACTGCAACTATATTCACCTCATTCCAGTACCGCCAGTGTAGACAACTTAGTTTTTTGGATCACAATATGTTTTTGGTATCCATGGAAAGACTTTTATGCTGTGTATTTCGGGGGACCATCTTGGTGTGGTGCAGGGATGAAAAATTAAATTTTTGGATTGTACCAACGAGAATAAAAACTGTACATTTTGGGTTCAAATTGTACAAAATTTTATAAATATTGGATTAGAATATAGTAACCGAAAAAATAAAAATTATTAAAAAGTTTGTAAAAGGAAAGGAAACTGTTGGAAACTAAAAACCAACTATCCTTAGTAATAGTAAGTGTCAATCAGTTTGAGAATATTGGCACTAAGTTGGAGAATTTCACAATCAGGGTACCTCGCACTGGCGAATGCCTCGCTGACAATCAGGGTACCTCGCTTTGGCTATAACATGGCTTGACATGAGAGAAGTTACCATCGTCCCTCAATATTTGTGGGAAATGAGTAAATTCATTCTTAGTCAAAATTCTAAAGCTGTTTCCTTCCAATGTGTATGTTGTCAAATCCTTCATGATATTTTCGTATGAAAATATTCAGTCAACACGTAACAAAATTGGGGATTGGAACACGATTCTTGAAACGATTCTTGAAATATCACAATACTTGTAGTTTTGGGGCAAAAATTGTTAATAAGGCATTCAAAATTGGATATATTCGTCCCATTAATTTAGTGAAAACAATTTTTCACTCAGTATTAAGTCTCAATAGTGAAGTATTTCCATTTCCCATAAAATCCTAAATATATACACTGAAAAAAATATTGTCGTGAGGTCAAAGATTTCATGTCTTTAAAATACGAATGCAAATTTTGCTTAGCATAGAAGACGCATTTCACTAATATAAAGTTTTTTTCCTTGTCCAAAAGTCGATAAACTTTTCAATGAATTCGTATTTGAATTTTCAATGAATTCGTATTTGAATTTGTTGTCTTTTTGCATCTTGACACAAAGCAAAAAGTCGTTCAAATATAGGACATGTTTTTCAACACTTTGTTTTAAAGACGTTTTTTACTTGAAACACAGTATAATTTCTACTAGAAGTCCAGTCTTAATTTGGAAAATAAAGTCGTCGTTAACTTGTTTTTAAAGGACTTTGATAGCATATGAAGAAAAAAAGCTGAAAAAGCGAAAATTAAAATTTGCTTCCTAGAAGCAAGTACACAAAACCCGATTTTAAAAGAGAATTGTGTCTTAAAAGTATCCTTACTTGTATTCTCCGCTTCTTTGGCTTGGAATCAATACCAAATTTTTTAAAGTAAAGACAAAATCTTTGGAACCGGGTATGCTTTTTTTTCAGTGTAGTGGCTAGAAATGGACAATACTTCGATTGATCAGTCTTTTATAAATTTTGTCGGAATAAATTCTCTAACATGTTGAACAAATACATGCATTTGTAATAAGAATTTTCCGCAAACGCAATCAAACTTCAAGTGTGTTTCAAAAATTTTATGAACTAGACGTTGGTATAAAAATCAATAATAAAAATAATAAGATTAATTACGGAGTGGATAAAATGATAATGATTTGGCTTCTATGCTTTTCTTTATTATACCCTGCGCCACACTGTGGAACAGGGTATTATAAGTTAGTGCATATGTTTGTAACACCCAGAAGGAGACGAGATAGACACATGGTGTCTTTGGCAATAATGCTCAGGGTGGGTCCCTGAGTCGATATCACCATGTCCGTCTGTCCGTCCGTCCGTCTGTCTGTGAACACATTTTTGTGATCAAAGTCTAGGTCGCAATTTAAGTCCATTCGCCTTCACATTTGGCACATGTTCCTAATTTGGGTCAGAATAGAACCCTATTGATTTTGGAAGAAATCGGTTCAGATTTAGATATAGCTCCCATATATATCTTTCGCCCGATATGCACTAATATGGACCCAGCAGCCAGAATTTTATACCGATTTGCTTGAAAATTTGTACAAACATAACACTTAGTCGTATAGTCAAGTGTGCAAAATTTTATTGAGATCGGTTCAGATTTAGATATAGCTCCCATATATATCTTTCGCTCGATATGGACTTATATGGCCCCAGAAGCCAGATTTTTGGCCGAATTTGGTTGAAATTTTGCACTAGGAGTACAATTAGTAGTATAGTCAAGTGTGCAAAATTTGATTGAAATCGGTTCAGATTTAGATATAGCGCCCATATATATCTTTCGCCCGATATGGTCTTATATGGCCCCAGAAGCCAGATTTTTTGCCGAATTTGGTTGAAATTTTGCACTAGGAGTACAATTAGTAGTATAGTCAAGTGTGCAAAATTTGATTGAAATCGGTTCAGATTTGGATATAGCTCCCATATATATCTTTCGCCCGATATGGACTTATATGACCCCAGAAGCCAGATTTTTGACCGAATTTGGTTAAAATGTTGCACTAGGAGTACAATTAGTAGTATAGTCAAGTGTGCAAAATTTTTTTGAAATCGGTTCAGATTTAGATATAGCTCCCATATATATCTTTCGCCCGATATGGACTAATATGGTCCTAAAAGCCAGAGTTTTGGCCCAATTTGGTTGAAATTTTGCACAGGGAGTAGATTTAGCATTGTAGCTATGCGTGCCAAATTTGGTTGAAATCGATTCAGATTTAGATATAGCTCCCATATATATCTTTCGCCCGATATGCACTTATATGGACCCAGAAGCCAGAGTTTTATCCCGATTAGCTTGAAATTTTGCACAGGGAGTACAATTGGTAGTATATTCATGTGTGCCAAATTTGATTGAAATCGGTTCAGATTTAGATATAGCTTCCATATATATTTTTCGCCCGATATGGACTTATATGGCCCCAGAAGCCAGAGTTTTGGCCCAATTTGGTTGAAATTTTGCACTAGGAGTACAATTAGTAATATAGTCATGTGTGCCAAATTTGGTTGAAATCGGTTCAGATTTAGATATAGATCCTATATATATGTTTTTCTGATTTCGACAAAAATGGTCAAAATACCAACATTTTCCTTGTAAAATCGCCACTGCTTAGTCGAAAAGTTGTAAAAATGACTTTAGTTTTCCTAAACTTCTAATACATATATATCGAGCGATAAATCATAAATAAACTTTTGCGAAGTTTCATTAAAATTGCTTCAGATTTAAATGTTTCCCATATTTTTTTTTACTAACATTGTGTTCCACCCTAGTGCATTAGACAACTTAAATTTTGAGTCCATAGATTTTGTAAAAGTCTATCAAATTCTGTCCAAATCGAGTGATATTTAAATGTATGTATTTGGGACAAACCTTTATATATAGCACCCAACACATTTGACGTATGTGATATGGTATCGAAAATTTAGATCTACAAAGTGGTGCAGGGTATAATATAGTCGGCCCCGCCCGACTTTAGACTTTCCTTACTTGTTTTTAGTTAAATTTAGGTAAATATCTAAGCATGTCAGATGTTCAGAACAGTTAAATTTTCGCTTGAAGTACACTAATAAAAAATGTCTTTATATTAACGAAATGTGTCATTAATATTGAGTCAATTGGGCAAATTCGTTATTATAACAAAAGTTTTCGTTATTATGACGAATTTTCTGTTAATCAACGAAACGTTTCGTACTAATTACGAATATTTTCATTGTATTGATGAAAATATATAATAATAATAATATAAAATATTTCGTTATATCAATGAAAATTTCTCGTTGGCTCAATTTTAATGAAATTTTCTTTGTGTGTAGTACAATCTCAAAAAGTCTCTTAGTTTTGTACTGAGTAGCATTGGCGTGTATACGAGTAATTAGCATTTCAAGTAATTAGCTCATATAAACAAATGTATTGACATGTTTACCCATTTTTAAATTGGCTAAATATTATATATTGTTTTTGTTGCAATTGCTTAGAATAATTAAAGAATTTTGAGCGAAACTTTTTCACAGTACGTAACACGTACTGTGCAATGAAATATAGACAAACAAACTTTTACTGCACCCCTTGAGTTTACATGTACAAACATGTTTTTTTTTTGGAATAAAATAATTTTTTTGTTTTGTTTTTTTTTTTTTTTTTAATTTGTTTAGACGTTTGGGTCTTTCTGGTAGTAATGGCTGTCGAACGATAAATTAATTCAATTCTTTTAGTTTATAACTAAATATTACAGTATGTGCTTTATATACTATAATTGAAAATCCTTTTACGACATTTCAAGATGAATAAATGGGTATTGTGTACGTTGTTCTTTTGTTACATACCTACACGGACGAAAAAGACTGTTTTCCATATGTTTTGGCGTAAAAATGTTTGGAACTCAAAATTTTAGCATATTATTTTTAAGTGTAAGCTTGTAATGTTCATAAGCTGGTATAAAATGTTTGGGGCATGTTAGAACATATTATGTTTGGGACATTACATTTTCTTAAATATAATGGCATAGGATGCAAATTTAATAATATTAATTTGTAAATTTCTTATAAACATATATATGGTTAGAAAGAGAGCGCGAGAGATAGAGATGACAACGATATATGTAGATATGTAAAGCATAAACATTTAATTACAACAAGAAAAAATGTAGATTGCTGAGTACACGTTCACGAATACAATAAAATAAATAAATTAATAAATTTTGCTGCAAGCAAAAAAATGTTTCAAATTGAATACCTTGTAAAGATCGATTATCAAAAGAATTCCGAATCTTAGTTTTATTTAAATTTACTGCTATATAAAAATGTCCATACTATTGACATTAAAAATGCTCGTTTACATTACAACTTATGAGCAATCGTCATTTATATATAGGGTTGCCGGATGGATTGGAATGTGCTGGAATTTTCAGATTTTCTATGTCGTGTCCAGTTACAAGATATTCAATAATATTTCCAGCTAAATTTTGAAATAATATTTCAAAGAAAAGACTATACGTTTTGTCTAAACTTATGTTTAGACTTATTCATAAATTGTAGCTATAGATACATTTGAATTTAACACACTGAATTATTGTGAATCATAAATCGTAGCTATAGATACATTTGAATTTAACACACGAAATATCAATCATATCAATATAAACTTAAAATCAATGCGCGCTATTACTAATTAATCAGGATGTCTATTGTGAATTATTTTTTATAACCATGATTATTGTATGTAATAGCGCTTAAGTTTCGTGGTAAGCTTAGAAACTTATAATCGATCAATCTTTTCCCAAATCTTGAACGGTGAGCACAATCTCTAATAAATTCTACATCTCCAAATTCTAAAACCCTTGTATTTTTCTCATTCTCTTGTCTCGGCGGTTTTAATTGTGGAGTCATAATTTCTCATACTAGAGAAATCATGACGGTCATCTAATCCAAACTCTCTTGTTTTACAAAGGTAGCCCATCTGTTGTCCCATCAACCCCACATACAGTCCACTTACTCCAAGAATTGGTGTCCACTTGTTTCTTCACCTTCGCCACCAACACCCCTGTAGCCCACAAATCGAACATGGTCCACTCGAGGAGAGGATTCTCAAACCAGAAAAGAGTAATAACCGCAAACGAGGAGAATAGAAGATATAAATCATAGGAGAACACTCTCGCATACACTATTCCAATACACACATACAAGCTTAAACTGTTATACTGCCTCACTATCTCTCTCAAATATTCTCTCACCAAACTAAATCTGGTATACCGAACAGTGTTTCGTTACCACATCTTGCACACAGTGTTGTGTAACCTGAGTTTTGAGGACAATACAAAATCACAAAATTATTAAAAAATATATGCAGAAGAATAACTTATTATATCCATGGAACGATTGGAGAGTCTATTCAAATTTATATGGCGAAACTGAAATAAATATAAAATCGTTTCTCATGAAAGAGAAATAATTTAGTGGAAAATTACATTCATACAAAAGTCTGAGTTGAATATGAAATTGCTGTACATAGATGCAGATAAAAATAGAATATTCTATCCAAAGCATTTGAAATAATAATAAATTTGAACTAACAACGATTAAACTAACCCTAATTCATAATTTTATTTTCATATACATATTTATTTATTACTTATCATATATATGCCCATTCGATTCTTTTGTGTTTTTAAATTTATCGAAAAGAAAGTAATTGATCTCTATCGTCGATATTTATGGTTTCCGGAATTTATGAAGTGATACTGTGAAAATTTAACAAGTTATATTCTCGTGGAATAAGAGTAGTTTGTACTGGAGATTTTGAAGTGAAATTATTGTTATCATTATTAAATTCTGTCTTTCGGCTGGTTTACGATTACCAAAAAAAGCTCTTTCGTATATTTATTTAAAACCGTCTCAGTCGGTCAGGTTTCAAAATAACCTGTAGTTACATTTGTGTCGAATTTCTAAAGTCGGGTTTACAATCAACCTACGAGCTATACATTCCCAACTGATGTGTAGCAATTATGTTCTGACTCATTACACACTTTCAAACTTTCGTCCGGTTTACAATTAACCAATAGCTAGACATTTCAACTGATGTGTAGCAGTTCGAAGGTGTAAAGATAATTTCACTTGGCATATCTAAGTTTCAAACATTTTCTATTTCTGTGAAATATTTTTTTTTTCTCTGTGAAATATTTTTTTTCCATGGTCTTAAGTTCAATATATCTTTACTTACCATCCAACCCATAAATTCGTGGGAACCCTTGCAATTATTTGGAAATAAAACGGATTATGACATTTTCTGCCTGTTAGTTATAAGAAACTAGTTCTACGTCACATACCTACTTTTCGATTTTTACAATACCTATTGGATTAAAAGTTATAAGAAAACCGACATATTTGTCATTTGAAGAAAAAGAAACACCTAAGTTACCGATTTTCGATCTATTGAGATTTCATTTGAAAGTATTGTAAATTTGAAATTCACCGTACATTTGCCCTTCTGACTCATTACGGTAATTCTTAAAAGAGGGAAATTCATACTCTCTGTTCTCCTGTATCTAGACATGACAGATCCCAAAGAACCATCTATGGTTCTCTGGCAAATGAAAACACTGACATGTCGCCACCTATTTATGAAAAATTTGTTTTTATTTGCCATCAAGTAACAGAGTTCTGTTCAAATTTTGAGAATTCAGATATCGCGGATCAAACCGACTCTCTTCTGGAAGTCAAACTGGATGACTTAGAAGGGAGATGGGGGAAGGTTCAAGGTGAATATGAAAACTTGATGCTGTGTTCTGAATCTGTTGTTTCTAATGAGTTAAAACAGAATGCAAAAGTTAACTTCAATATCTGCTCTGAGGCTTATTATGAAACACGAGCTCAAATTTCAGATATCTTAAGAATATCAATTAATACTGCACCTCGCAGGACAGCGCGTCTAACTCTTAACCCTTACAGAATCTCAGAACCCCAGAATGTTAATACGTCCGAGGTGTGTATAAAAGTCCCCCCATGTGACACGGAGATTTTTAAGGGCAGTTACGAAGAATGGCCATCTTTTCGTGACATGTTCACGGCCGTGTACGTAAATCACCCGAAGCTCACACCCGCACAAAAGCTCTATCATTTAAGGAATAAAACTCGAGGAGCTGCGGGCGCTATAGTAAAGCGATATGCTTTGTGTGACGAAAACTTTGCTTTAGCTTGGAATGCTTTGAAAACTCGGTATGAAAACAAACGAGTTTTAGTAGACAACCAACTCAAAATATTGTTCAGTATTCCCGTAGCGAAATCTAAGGATAGAGAATCCTTGCAAAGGATACACTCAACTGTAAAGGATTGTCTCAGTACATTAAGTTCTCTCAGCGTTAAGGTTGAGACATGGGATCCCATTCTCATCTACTTAATATCTACTAAGCTTCCCGAAGAAACTATTTCTCAATGGGAACAATCCCTCAAAACCCATCGTGAGCTACCAAGTTGGTCCCAAATGGATGAGTTTCTGGTCAACCGATTCGAGGTTGTGGAACGAATATCCAGTTTTCGAAATTCCAAAATTTACAATGAAATATACCCAAAATGTTCTTCACAAAATCCAAGCAAAGTGCAAACATACACATCTCAGGAAAAGCTCAATTATTCTTGCCAGTTGTGCAACTCAGATCATAATATCCGCGTTTGTCCTGATTTCCGAAATTTTTCTGTTCAAGAACGCATCGATTTTGTGTTTAAGCAGAAACTCTGCAATAACTGCCTCTCTGCAGCTCATTCAAAATCTAAATGTAAAAGCAAACGCGTTTGCCTCACATGCAAGAAACAGCATCATTCTCTGCTGCATTTAGATAATGGCAAAAACTTGAACAGTGATTCCCAAACTTCTCGAACATCTGGCGCTAATAAATTTATTAGTCAGGATTCCCAACGACTACCCGAACAACCTATTCCTTCTACTTCAAAGGAGGCCTACGCGCCTGTTGACCCAAATTTTTCACAAAATAGTGAAACAATTTTGTTAAGGACCGCATTGGTTCAAATTGAGCATAGAGGTGAGCTCTTTACGATAAGAGCCTTAATTGACTCTGGATCTCAAAGAACCTTTTTATCCGAGAAGATTAGAAATCGATTACAAATTCCTTACCGTAAATCTCGATATGAAATCAGTGGAATCGGAGGTGTAACCCAAGTCGCAGATAAGGAATGCGAGCTAAATTTATATGCCCAAAAACACAATGTCCGGTTTTCAATAAACGCTATCATACTCCCAAAGGTTACTAGAAAATTACCCGCTGTCTCCTTTCAAGTTTCCAATTATTCTGCTCTCCTAAGCCTCGACTTAGCGGATCCAGACTTCAATATATCGTCCAATATCGATCTAATACTTGGCAACGACTCTGAGCGTTTCGTTAATCTTGACGGTATCAAGGAAAATGTTTATGGTTGCGCATCTGCTTACAACACCATTTTTGGATGGGTTCTCAGTGGGCCAATGCCGACTGAATCAATCCAGGCATTTACTACTAAGGTAGTCCCTTGTGAATCGGATGCTCTCTGTGATGTCCTTCGGAAGTTTTGGGAGATTGAAGAAATCCCATCACAGCCAGAGATTTCTGATTCAGATAAATTTTGCCAAGATCTTTACGCCACAACAACTACTCGTGATGCGGATGGCCGCTGTGTAGTGAGGCTCCCGTTTAAAAGAGAATACCCGGAAACTCTTTATCTTGGTTCATCAAGATTTATTTCCCTAGGACAATATACTAGAATGGATATAACGCGGTACTTAAAGAATATATCTCGTTAAATCATATGGAGGAGTCTTCTTCTCAAGAGATATCTTCCCAAGGTAAATATTTCTCATTTTACCTCCCACACCACGCGGTGGTACGCCCTGAGCATAAATCCACCAAATTGCGTATAGTTTTTAACGCATCCCGTAAATCCAAATCGGGATTCTCTCTTAATGATGTACTCTATACTGGTCCCACGCTCCAAAATGATCTAAATACTAAATTGGAGAAAGTATAAATACGTGTATAGTGGAGACATACAAAAAATGTATCGTCAGATCAAGATACATCCCGATGACAGAGCGTATCAAAGGATTTTGTTTCAAAAAGATCCAAAGGGCCCAGTTCAGAATTACCAACTGAACACTGTGACATTTGATATTAGCTGCGCGCCCTTCCTCGCTATACGCACTTTATTACAGCTCGCTTCCGATTATGAACAGCAGTTCCCTCAAGTTTCTGATATTATAAGACGAGAAACTTATGTCGATGATATCTTGTCTGGTGGATTTACAATCGAAGAAACTATTAAGTCTCAGAAAACACTTATCTCAGTACTCAAGACTGCAGGTTTTCCTTTAAAGAAAATAACTGCAAATGGTCCCAAATTGCTTGTTCACCTTCCTCCAGAAGATTTGTACAATTTGGATTTATTACGCTTCTCGGAAAATAGTTCCACAAAAACTCTTGGGATAAAGTGGAATGCATTGAGCGACAAATTCACATACTCTTCCTTTCCGACCCAAACTCATGACTCTGCCACAAAGCGTCAAATACTTTCTCAGGTGGCTCAACTCTTCGATCCTGCAGGATGGATAACTCCTGTGGTAATTAGGGCTAAAATATTTATGCAACAACTTTGGCTTGAGACTAAAAGTTGGGATGATGACATATCTCCTGATTCCCTGCATATTTGGAATAATTTATTGAATGATTTAACGCAGATAAAAATTATAGAAATACCTCGTTGGATTCAATATATGCCTGACGATAAAGTTCAAATCCACGGCTTCTGTGATGCCTCCAAGGGGGCGTATTGTGCCTGTGTCTATCTCCGTATTCAGACATCGACTCCTACTGTCTTCTCTCATCTATTCGTAGCAAAAAGTAAAGTGGCGCCTCTAAAACCTGTCTCGTTACCTCACGCAAAATATTTGACGATAATATTACCTCGATTACACTATGGTCAGATGCGTCCATTGTTTTAGGTTGGTTGTCCAAACCACCATACTCGTGGGAGACATACGTTGCAAATCGCACGTCTCAAATACACGAACTTGTTCCCAATGCTAAATGGAGATACGTGTCTACACATGACAACAAGCCTCGAGATCTCGTTCCCAATACGCTTTGGTGGAATGGTCCACCATGGCTCACTAATCCTGAATCGACTTGGCCATCGAAAAACCCAGTTATTCCAGAATTAGCAACGAAAATTGTTACATCCCATCAAGTTAGCACTGAATCAATCGATGTCATGTCTCGATTTTCTTCATATTTGAGAGCATTACGTGTGATTGCATACATTTTCCGTTTTTTCCACAATTCCCATCCTCAATGGAAAAATAGCCAAATGGTTCAAACTACGAATCTCTCTCAAAATGAGATCCAATTCGTCAAGTTTCGTCTAATATCTCTGGCTCAACAACAATATTATAATTCCGAATACGAAAATTTGAGGAAACGTAGTACTCTCTCTAATAAGAGCAGTTTACTAACTCTGAACCCCTTTTTGGACTCGAACCAAATCATTAGAGCAAATGGTCGCTTATCTATCTCATCCCTTCCGTACAAGGAACGATACCCGATAATACTACCTGGAAATTCCCATTTTTGTCGACTTTATTTATCCCATTTACATGTCTTCCTGGCCCATGGAGAATGCAATTTAATGTGTAGATTTGTGCAAACGGAGTTCTACATTTCCCGCCTAAAAGCTCGCGTAAAGGGTGTCATACACAAATGTAAGATTTGTGTTATATACAAACATAGGGCCAGTTCACAAATAATGGCTCCTTTGCCACCCGAGAGGTTTACTTTCTCACCACCATTCCAAGTCTCAGGTATTGATTTTGCGGGCCCCTTTGAATTGAAAAGCTCCACTCTCAGAAAGGCTACCATTACGAAAGGATATGCCTGCGTATTTGTGTGCTTCAGTACGAAGGCAGTCCATTTAGAAGCATGTAGTGATTTGTCGTCAG
Organism: Haematobia irritans; assembly: GCF_050003625.1. Classification (NCBI taxonomy): domain Eukaryota; kingdom Metazoa; phylum Arthropoda; class Insecta; order Diptera; family Muscidae; genus Haematobia; species Haematobia irritans. Next base: position 82,038,282 of record NC_134398.1, read on the forward strand.
TAGCATTTGAGGCTGCGTTTGTCCGTTTCGTCGGGAGGCGAGGGCTTCCATGTAGAATATTCTCGGACAATGGTCGCAACTTTGTTGGAGCTAGTAGAACTCTCCTTCGTGATTTTACACAGTTTCTACAAATATCGTCCTCTGATATTTCACAGAAGTATTCGGTTCATGGCTTTGAGTGGAAATTTATTCCTCCCCATGCGGTCTATGGGAAGCTGCCGTTAAAAGTTTTAAAACCCATTTAAAGAAAATTTCTGGTGCTCATATATTTACATTTGAGGAATTTTCAACTATTTTGGCCCGAATAGAAGGAGTTTTGAACTCTCGGCCTACTTCGGCTATGACAGAAGATCCAGCAGATCTCACGGCCTTAACCCCAGGCCACTTTTTGAGAGGATCTCCCATATTAGCTTTCCCGGAACCTATAGCTCCGAAATTATCATTAATTAACAGATGGACCAAATTAAAATCTCTCCATCATCAGTTTGCCCTGAGATGGAAAGAAGAATATTTAAGGACAATGCACAAGCGCTACAAATGGAAATATTCCATATCAAACTTAAAAGGGGACGACTTAGTAGTTGTAATGGATGACTTGCTTCCACCCCATGAGTGGCTATTAGGTCGGATAGTAAAAACTTATTCCGGATCTGATTCGAATGTACGAGTTGCCGATATACGTACAGCAATAATGCCGATATACGTACAGCATAACTCGACCTATAGCAAAGCTGTGCTATTTACCCTTCTGTAATACCACTGAAGATACTCAGATCCAATAATTCCTTACACACTATATCAAACTATTCATCACTAACATACATTTTCATTCATTAACCTCATATCATACATTTCAGATCTCAACAACAGCGATCACCAAATGTTTACAAATGCAAACTCTGCAATAAATTTCACGCGCTTAAGGTTTGCCCAAGGGTTTTAAAAATGACCCCCAAACAACGTAATATATGGGTCCTACGTGAGGTCTATTGTGTTAATTGCCTGGCAAGAAGCCACCGCTTTCGTGACTGCCGATCTGAGAACTTGTGTAAGAAGTGTGGACGACCACATAATACCTTATTACATCCAAATTACACTGAACGCAAACGAAAAACATCCAACAGCACCACCAAGGAACAACCAAGTCAAACCAAAGGTTACAACAACACTAAAACCAGCACTTCCGATACATCCAGTCAGCAAACATCTAATCAAAAAATTATTTCCGAAGCTATACGTGCATTAGCGACCGTACTGTGTACTTCCCCTAAGTAAATCGTGGGGGGAGCATGTCTAAACTTATGTTTAGACTTATTCATAAATTGTAGCTTTAGATACATTTGAATTTAACACACTGAATTATTGTGAATCATAAATCGTAGCTATAGATACATTTGAATTTAACACACTGAATTATTGTGAATCATACCGAAATATCAATATAAATTTAAAATCAATGCGCTCATCACTATTACTAATTAATCAGGATGTCTATTGTGAATTATTTTTTATAACCATGATTATTGTATGTAATAGCGCTTAAGTTTCGTGGTAAGCTTAGGAACTTATAATCGATCAATCTTTTCCCAAATCTTGAACCGTGAGCACAATCTCTAATAAATTCTACATCTCCAAATTCTAAAACCCTTGTATTTTTCTCATTCTCTTGTCTCGGCGGTTTTAATTGTGGAGTCATAATTTCTCATACTAGAGAAATCATGACGGTCATCTAATCCAAACTCTCTTGTTTTACAAAGGTAGCCCATCTGTTGTCCCATCAACCCCACATACAGTCCACTTACTCCAAGAATTGGTGTCCACTTGTTTCTTCACCTTTGCCACCAACACCCCTGTAGCCTACAAATCGAACACGTTTAGTTATTTATCTTTTTATACCCACCACCATAGAATGGTGACGAGGTATAATAAGTTTGTCATTCCGTTTGTAACACATCGAAATATCGATTTCCGACTATATAAAGTTATATATTCTTGATCAGGGAGAAATTCTAAGACGATATAACCATGTCCGTCTGTCTGTCTGTTTGTTGTAATCACGCTACAGTATTCAATAATGAAGCAATCGTGCTGAAATTTTGCACAAACTCGTATTTTGTCTACAGGCAGGTCAAGTTCGAAGATGGGCTATATCGGTTGAGGTCTTGATATAGTCCCCATATAAACCGACCTCCCGATTTGGGGTCTTGGGCTTAGAGAAACCGTAGTTTTTTTAGACCGATCTCCCGATTTTACTCCTTTGGCTCATAGAAACCGTAGTTTTTATTTAATTTGCCCGAAATTGTAAATGTACTGGTATTTTAGACTCACAAAAACGTGTATCGGGTTTAGTTCTTATCGGTCCATTTGGTAAGGCCTCCATATAGGCAGATTTCACTTCTTGAGGGTATAAAAGGCGCACTGATCATGAAAATTTCTTGAAACTGAATGAAAAAATTTGTAGATTTTACTTCTCGTAATCATTTAAATAATGAGGGTGAAAATCTAAAGATTTAAGATTTCAAATAAAGGCGTTATTTCATAATTTTCTTGCACACTTACAAGAGATGTTAATGATTCCTCTAAAACTCAAGCAAAAATGGTTCTTATAAATCCATAATCTGATATAGGTAAAATCTTTAAATTTATTTTATCTTCGGGAAGTGTACTGGCTGAACTGCAGCACACTTCCCGAAGATAAATTTAAAGATTTTACCTTCGGAGAATATCTGTCATCAAACCCCCCTAATATTTAAAAGGAAACTATAATATTTGATTCATGGTGGTGGGTATTTAAGATTCGGCACGGCCGAACTTCTCAATAAGATGATGTTTTGAGTGTTGAAAACGTAGTAACTCAAAATTTTGAAATTTTCACTTCATTAAAAAACGATACACACTTTAAAATTCTCCAATTTTTTACTATTCTTTTTATCAAAAATTGCCGTTACGTCTCTTTTCTTGTCTTCAGAGTTAATACTTTTTATACCCTTCACCACTACTGTGGGTATAATAAGTTTGTGCATTTGTATGTAACGCCAAGAAATAGTGGTCATAGACCCATCTTTTAGTATACCGATCGGCTTAGAATTAAATTCTGAGTCGATTTAGCGATGTCCGTCTGTCTGTCTGTCCGTCCGTCTGTCTGTATATGTAATTTTGTGCACAAAGTACAGCTCGCAATTTAAGTCCGATCGTCCTCAAATTTAGCATAGGGCCGTTTCTTGGGACAGAGACAATCGCTATTGGTTTTGGAAAAAATCGGTTCAGATTTAGATATAGCTGCCATATATATTTATCCCCGATTTGGGCATAGTTAGCGTGTTTATCAACCGATTTTCTTGAAATACCGTACATCCAAATATTTTATGAATCTTGCAAAATATCAGCCAAATCGGTTCAGATTTAGATATAACTCCCATATATATCTTTCGTCCGATTTAGACTCATATGACCACAGAGGCCAAAGTTTACTACCGATCTTCGTGAAATTTTGCACAGAGGGTAGAATTGGCATTCTACCAACGCTTGGTAAATTTGATTGAAATCGGTTTAAATTTAGATATAGCTCCCATATATATCATTCGTCCGATTTGAACTTATATGGCCACAAAAGCCAGAGTTTTTTCAAATTTTGCACAAGGGGTACGTTTAATAGTATCGTTAAGTGTGTCAAATTTTGTTAAAATCGGTTCAGATTTAGATATAGCTCACATATATATCTTTCGGCCGATTTGGACTCATATGGTCTCAAAAGCCAGAGTTTTGACCTGACTTACTTCAAATTTTGCACAAGCGGTACTTTTAACGATACTATTGTATGGGCCAAATATGGTCAAAATCGATTCAGATTTAGATATAGCTCTCATATATATCTTTCGTCCAGGGTTTTGCCGTGATTTGCTTCAAATTTCGTACAAGGAGTACGTTTAGTAGTATCGGTAATTGTGCCAAATTTGGTTGAAATCGGTTCAGATTTATATATGGCTCCCATATATATCTTCCGTCCGATTTGCACTCATATGACCAGGGGGGCCAAAGTTATACTCCCATTTACGTGAAATTTCGCAGAGATAGCAGAATTATTATTCTAACTATACATGTCAAATTTAGTCAAAATCGGTTCAGATTATATATAGCTCCCATATATACGTACACCAGAGTTGGGGAAATATGGTAGACTGTTACACATTTTAGACCCATTTTCAATGGAAGTTTCCTCCAATTAACTGGATAGCGTTAGCCAATTTAAATTTTAATTCTAGAGATTTTGTAGAAGTAAATAAATTGTCTCCTTTATATAGCTTCCAGCAAATGTGAAGTAGTTGAGATGGTAACACAAATTTTGGCCTACATAAGGGTGAAGGGTATAATATAGTCGGCCCCGCCCGACTTTACTTGTTTATTACAGTTTTTTGTCTCCACTGAAAAATAAACAAGTACATACAGCAGTAAGTTCGGCCAGGCCGAATCTTAAATACCCACCACCATGAATCAAATATAACAGTTACCTTTGAAAACTCTTCGTCGTAGCGTGTTAGTTGATAATATATAGCGGGTTACTTGAAAATTATAGAATGATAATATATAGGAATGATTAAATAATGCCCTGATTTGAAATCTAAAATCTATAGATTTGGAAATTTTACTTTCAGTTTCAAGCAACTTTCATGATCAGTGCGTCTTCTATACTCTCAAGAAGTGAAATCGATCTATATGGAGGCCTTACCAAATGAAACTAAATCCGTTACAATTTCAGGCAAATCGGATAAAAATTACGGTTTATATAAGCCCAAGGAGTTAAATCAGGAAATCTGTTTATATGGGTGCTATGCCAAAAATATGCACCGATACACAAAATTCAGCACACCTAGTTGTGGTTCTGAAATACCTACAGAATTTAGACTCCAAATCGGAGGGCGGGTTTATAAGGGGTATATATCACAATCTATTTCGATACACAATTTATTCGGAACACCTATTTGTGGTCTCCAAAAACCTCTAGATTTCAAATTTCAAGCAAATTGAATAAAAACTACGGTTTCTAGAAGCTCAAGAAGTGAAATCGGGAGATCGGGCTAAAGCACACTATATTCGGCACACCTGTTTGTGGTCCTAACATACCTTTAAATTTCTAGTTTCAGGAAAATCGGAATTTTAGGCAAATTGGATAGAAAATACGGATTCTAGAAGCCCAAGCCCCCAAATCGGGGGGTCGGTTTATGTGGGGGTTATACCAAAACATGGACCGATACAGCTCATTTTCTACAAACCTATTTCTGGTCCTAAAATAACTATAGATTTCCAATTTCAGTAAAATCGGATTGAAAATACGGTTTCTAGAAGCCCAAGAAGGTAAATTGGGAGATCGGTCTATATGGGGGCTATACCAAAACATGGACCGATAGGCACCATTTTCGGCACACTTATTTACAGTCCTAAACTAATTCTAACACAGGTTTCCAATTTCAGGCAAATCGGATAGAAAATCGGGAGATCGGGCTAAAGCACACTATATTCGGCACACCTGTTTGTGGTCCTAACATACCTTTAAATTTCTAATTTCAGGAAAATCGGAATTTTAGGCAAATTGGATAGAAAATACGGATTCTAGAAGCTCAAGACCCCAAATCGGGGGTCGGTTTATATGGGTGCTATACCAAAACATGGATCGATATAGCCCATCTTCGAACTTGACCTGCTTGGAGACAAAAACTGAGTTTGTGCAAAAATTAAGCAATATAGCTTTGTTATTGAAGGCTGTAGCGTGATTACAAAAGACATCAAGTCGTTATATCGTGTTAGAATTTCTCCCTGAGCAAGAATAACATATATATATATATATATATATATATATATATATATATATATATATATATATATATATATATATATATATATATATATATATATATATATATATATATATATATATATATATATATATATATATATAGTCGGAAATCGATGTTTCTATGCGTTACAAACGGATTGACAAACTTATTATACCCCCATCACCATTCTATGGTGGTGGGTATAAAATTTTATAGTTACTACCCTTTTGTTTAATAGGTGAGATATGTATTATCTATGAGAACTGCATTAAACCTATTTTGCTTTTTCTGTAAATTTACTTTGTAAGAAAAGATTGAATTAAAAATACTTTTTTAATATTATTCAATTTACTTTATTTTATTTATGTTTATGAAAAGACTGAATTATAAATATTTTGTTGTGTTTTTATTATTTATTTAAATATTTTAATAAATAGTTTTAGTCCTCATATTTGGGGATTTACGAAATCAAGTTTTTTTTTTTTAAATCCAGCCAACATTTTCCGAAATTCCAGACAATAGGCCATCTGAATCTGGCAACCCTAATATACGTCTACCTTCTTTACATTAAAAAATCGTCATAAAAGAAAACAATTGTATTAAGTTTGAGACACCGTTCATTGTCTCAAACTCAATACCTTAACACCACAACTCATAAGAGAACTATGGGGTTTATCTACACGCAAAAATATAATTCCTTCCTCTCAATCGAAATTTTAGACAAACATTTTGCTTTTGCTTTTCGCTGTAAGGGAGTTTATTTGGAAGAAAAGTATATACTTTTTGTGATAAACGTTTACTCTTTTACAGGATTTAAAAACAATTTCATAAAGCCTAACTCAAAAAAAAAATCTTTTCTAGCTTATTGCATCTTTCCTCACATCGTTCCCACTTCCACGATGTTTTTTAGTTCTTAGCAGCTTTTTCTGTAATACAAACAATGTAGAAATTCGATTCTATATATTTTTTATTTTACCTTTCGCCTAGTTGGAGAATCGAACTGTGGACTATACAGTTAGTAATCCAACACACTATTATTGTCATCAACAGACAATTATCGTTACAGCCATCAACGCAAACAGTGAAACAGTTATATTTATATAGCATAGTTTGCGGCGCCAACGAGCCGATGTAAAGAAACTTTATTTGACAGAAACATAACTGTAGTTGGCCATCATGGTGCAATAGTTAACATGCGCACGTTGCATACAAATGTTCGTGGGTTCAATCCCTGCTTCGACCAAACAGCAAAAAGGTTTTTTTTTACATATAAGTAAATTTTTACTATGAAACTTCAAAATGTGTCCTATTAAAGACTTAAAGTTAGAATTGAACAGTAAACGAAATGGACTGTGGTTTTGTATCAAAAATTACTTTTTTTATTGCAAAAATAAAAATTTTTTAACAAAATTTTATTTTAGCAATAAAAGTGTAAAACTTTCGAAGAAATTCAAAAAACTCTAACAAAAGAAAAAAGTTTTGGTACATTTTTTCCAAACGTTGTTTTCTTTGCGTGTATGGTTTCAAGCTTCTGTGCAGTAGCAACGTTAGAAGCAGAAGCAAGCGTGTCTATGGCGTCAAACGATTTGAACTTTTACAAGAAGACTGTATGGAATCATAATGAACATTCAAAGACTGAAACTCCTGCATAAACTGCTTTATTCTAAATCACGAACGTACCTTTTTCTTTTAGTTTATTTGCAGAATTGTTATAATTGTGAAAAATAAAGATTCGGCAGAACTAACCAACAATACCAACTTTTAATGTCAGAGTGGTACTTTTTTCTCACGTCATGCCGTCTACATATTTGCCATTATCACTGAAATTCATTCACAATGATAGGGCATTTAAACGCAAAACTAAACACTTTTTTTGCAATATTTTTCGTATGATTTTGTTAATTCTTGACATATTACTTTATTCCAATAATTTCTTTTCACGGGTTTCTCACAATAATAATAAATACATTTTATTTGAAGCAGATTAAGATGCAATCAAATTGGTCAACTTGATCTTTAATTGAGTAATCTGCAGAAGTTAAAAGTGTATGCAAATTTTGTTTATAACAATGTGTTTAACATTGAATATATTTACTTTTTTTCTACGCTTTATAGTTGCTGGGCGAGTTTATACGAAGTGCGAAACACTAAAAATTGGGACGTAAATCATTTCTAAGGCGATGTAGATTCATTTAGTATTCAGAAGTAGGAATGATAGCAGTTGTTTGTTATACCCTCCACCATAGGATTGGGGGTATACTAACTTTGTCATTCCGTTTATAACGCATCGAAATATTGGTCTCAGACCTCATGCATATTCTAGGCCATGATGAAATTTGGGGTCGATATAGTGATGTCCGTCCATTCGTCAGTTAAAAGCGCGCTGAATTGTGAACGACACAGGCTATCGGCTTGATACAAGTAGCTGTTATTGATGCAGGTTAGATGGTATTGGAAATGGGTCATATCGAACCAAGTTTAGGTATAGCCCTCATATGAACTGATGGCAAAATTTGACTTCTTCACCGTCCGGATAAGCTAAACATACGTCTATGGGACGTATCATAGTTTGTTATCATGTGGAGAAAAATTTTTGGATTCGTTTTTGGCTAAACTTTTATTTATTGTGTAACGAAAAAATCATATTTCCAGTACTCATTTTAATGAGCGAGAGCGGAAACCTAAAATACGCATAGATCTCGCAGACGTAGATAAGCTGTCTAGGGTTTAGGAATGGTCAAAATCTTTGGATCCAAGTAAATTTTTTGTGAGTATACCTTCCTCCGTATAAACCGATCAAGAGCGAAAGTGGTTTATATAGGTATTTAACCTGCCTTTTTGATATACCACAGCCTCCATTTGGACTTAGTTACAATTTATAAGACAATCTTGAGTTTTAAGATACCTTGCCATAGGCAACTGTTACCCTAACCAAATTATTCGTGAAGGAGAGTCTTTACACGCACAGAAAAAACATGTTTGGACATGGTTGCCGCATCCATTTAATGCTTATTTAGAGTATGTAATTGTCCCGAAAACCATGTATTTTGTCTTTGTAAAAATAATTTTCGAGCGGAGAAAAATATATGTTGGTAATAAGCATTTAAATGGTTCTCAAATGCCGCAAACATGTTCTATTATTTAAATGATAGAATTTGAGACCATTATATGGTCAGGAAAATCATGTACCTGACCATTCAATTTTTTTTACTTTTTTGCAGAAAAAAAAGTATATTTATAGTTTACGTATAGACATGACTACAACCATTACATGGCCATAAAGACCATGTACATTGTTTTCGTGACCATTTAATTTTTTAATTTTTTTGCAGCGACAAGAATTTTATAAAAACATTGAGCAGGTACACACGATTTTCATTTTGCGCGTCAGTCGTGTGTTGATTGTTTCTTGGAATGGACGGAGAATACGGAATTATTGTGTTTTGTGTTAATTTATTTATTCAGAAATAGCACGTGGTTTTATGTGAATACAAAAAAGGAAAGTGTAATTGAAAAAAATGTACCTGGTTTTTGTTCTGCATTTTGATATATGGTATAATTTATTTTTATTTGCAGTTACATGATGTCTGCGTTTGTACATTTGATGGGCACGAAGTAAATATGGAATGATTACTTATTGTTGAAATTGAACCAAACTAGAGTGTGTAAAAATATGTGAAGTTTGCTTGCACGACATTATAAATACAAATAAACAATGAATTAGTTTATAAATAAATAAAAACAAATAAACAAAGTTGATTTTGTGTTTTCTTTTCTCAAGTGGCGTCCTTTTTTCGACGACGAAAAAAGTTTTTTCTTAAAAATCAAAACATTTTAGGTTGTGACCATGTTCTTTTAACTAGAAGAAAAACATTTTTGACGAATAACATAACATTTTAGATCGTGACCATTGTCTTTTAATGGAAACAAATTTCTTTTTATCAATATAATAACATTTAAGATGAGGACAATAGTATTTTTCTTAGAACCATGTTCACTGAGCCAACATGGTTGCAGGTTAAAATGTTACATGGTCGCCGCAAAAATAGCTGATATCATATTATTTTGCTCTTCGAATATGATTGTGACAATCATGTTTCTTCTCTGCGTGTAGTAGAACTTTGTAAGCAATCTATGGTGGAGGGTATGGAAGATTCGGGCAGGCCGAACTATCGGCCGAATATAGTTTTTTTTTTGCGATTTATTATATTCAGTGTTAATTTTTATTGATGTCTACATCTTTATCTTTTTATTTAGTTGTTTAATTTTATTGTATTTGTTGTTTGTTTTGTTTTGGTCCAAAATTAAATTCAAAATAAAAATCAATCATCTGTGATTCACATTCAAAAGTGTTTGTTGTATGAAGTTGTACACATATTGTGCCGTAGTTAGGCTTGTCAGATGGCCGGGATTCGCCTGGACTGTCCCGAAATTTTGTCTTCAGGAAGTGTTCCGAATCTTTCACAAAATTTGACAAAAATCTCGAAATTTCAATTACTTGCAATCGAAATACTAATTTAATGTTGGCCAGCTGTTAAACATTAATGTTGGCCAGCTGTTAAACATTATCGGCCTTATTCATAAAAAATCATTAACGTGCACTCTAAACCAGTGATAGCTATTACGCTCTTTTTATTCTATAAGCCTTATATAAAAATAGGTATTCATTAATCATTAATAACACTATTATAGTTATCATGCGTTTTTAGTGATAAGGTGGCAACACATGTCGTTACATCTTGTAATTTTCATCGTAGTGATGAAGATCGAATTATAACCGGTTGATCTTAATAAAAATAAAGTCTCAACATTTTAATGATTTTGTGGCGAAGCATAATTTTCCAGGCTAAATTAATTTATACAGAATGCATTACTCACAATATACAATCATTTTATAATTAGTCAATATGTTAGTATCAATATTAGTATTAATCGAACCGGATTGTATTCGAATATAAAGTCTATTGTGATTAAAAACACATCACTAATCTAATGGAATTCATCTATTTAATTTCTCGAGCTAATTTTCGACGCATTTTTCATTAAAGTAACAAAAGGAAGTTTAAGATGACGTTAAATTTACATAATATTGGTTTGTATGAATTTTGTACGTCTATTTCTGCAGTTCTCTTATTTGGATTAGTATTTTGAAAAATTACATCAAAATAGGGTTTTTATAAGAAAAGATCGCCCATTTTATACGCATTGGCATATAATGATATACAAAATAGCATAAAACAGCGATAAATTTATAGGTATTGCCCAAAAAAAGCATTTTGCAATTTTATCAAAGAGTTAAAGAAGGGTACATCCTACAATAAATTTTTACAATTTACCAAAGACTTGTTAAAGGTTTGGTAAGCTATTACTCGTTTATGAATGCTATTTTTCACGAAATAATTTATCAATCGTTCATAAACGTCAATTAACTTTTTATGAATACGGCTGTATATCTTTACAAAAAAAATATTCTGAAGAAAATTTAGAAACTCATATTGACTATAGAAAATGGCACAAATATCATTGTAGAAATACATATATCCTATGGATAAGACCTACAATAAATTTTTGTAACTCATGAAGAGGTTAATAAACATTTGATACGCTATTTTTTGTTAAGGAATGAATTTATAGCAAATATAGCTTATTTTCTTTTGATAAACTTTTGTTAAAACTTTATGAATACGGCTGTATGTCTATAATGCAAAATGTTCCGTTAAAAGAAAGAATCGTTTATAAGCACGAAGCTACAGACTTTCTAAAAACGGCAATCAGCAACATTTGCAAAAACAAAAAAAAACAAAGTTTGTTATAAAAATATTCGCTGCCGTCTTGGGAGATAGAATTTAGGAATTACCAAGCATGTACACAATTATGGACTTTATCCCGACTACTGTGTCTTACGAGGCACTTGTGCAAATTTTCAAAAATAAAGTGGTAAAATAGGGACAACTTTTTCGTGATAGGAAAAATTTTTCCAGTTTATTGAAATTGGTAACAGTTTGTATTTTCAATACCGATAAGTATTGGTTATTGCAAAAGAAGTGTTTAGTATTTGAAACAAATAAATAATAAAAATGAAATAAATAAATAATAAAAAATGAGGTAGACTAAAATAACTTTATATTTTAAGTGAATTATTTATGTTCCCAATGTATGATATATACATTAGATATAAACAAGTATATACAGCAGTAAGTTCGGACGGGCCGAATCTTAAATACCCACCATCTTTGAAAACGTCGTCGTAGGGTGTTACATGATAATTATAGTGGGTTACTTGATAATGTATAGAATGATAATATATAGGAATGATTAAATAATGCCCTGATTTGAATTCTAAAATCTATGGATTTGAAAATTTTACTTTCAGTTTCAAACAACTTTCATGATTAGTGCGCCTTCCATACCCTCAAGAATTGAAATCGGTCTATATGGAGGCCTTACCAAATGGAGCAATAAAAACTAAATCCATTATAATTTCAGGCAAAGCGAATAAAACTATAGTTTATATAAGTCCAAGGTGTTAAATCAGCATATCAGTCTATATGGGTGCTATACCAAAAATATGCACCGATACACAAAATTCAGCACACCTAGTTGTGGTTCTGAAAAACCTACAGAATTTAGACTCCAAATCGGAGGGCGGGTTTATATCAAAATCTATACCGATACACAATTTATTCGTAACACATATTTATGGTTTCCAAAACCCTCTAGATTTCAAATTTCAAGCAAATTGAATAAAAACTACGGTTTCTAAAGGGTGATTTGTTAAGAGCTTGATAACTTTTTTTTTAAAAAAAACGCATAAAATTTGCAAAATCTCATCGGTTCTTTATTTGAAACGTTAGATTGGTCCATGACATTTACTTTTTGAAGATAATTTCATTTAAATGTTGACCGCGGCTGCGTCTTAGGTGGTCCATTCGGAAAGTCCAATTTTGGGCAACTTTTTCGAGCATTTCGGCCGGAATAGCCCGAATTTCTTCGGAAATGTTGTCTTTCAAAGCTGGAATAGTTGCTGGCTTATTTCTGTAGACTTTAGACTTGACGTAGCCCCACAAAAAATAGTCTAAAGGCGTCAAATCGCATGATCTTGGTGGCCAACTTACCGGTCCATTTCTTGAGATGAATTGTTCTCCGAAGTTTTCCCTCAAAATGGCCATAGAATCGCGAGCTGTGTGGCATGTAGCGCCATCTTGTTGAAACCACATGTCAACCAAGTTCAGTTCTTCCATTTTTGGCAACAAAAAGTTTGTTAGCATCGAACGATAGCGATCGCCATTCACCGTAACGTTGCGTCCAACAGCATTTTTGAAAAAATACGGTCCAATGATTCCACCAGCGTACAAACCACACCAAACAGTGCATTTTTCGGGATGCATGGGCAGTTCTTGAACGGCTTCTGGTTGCTCTTCACTCCAAATGCGGCAATTTTGCTTATTTACGTAGCCATTCAACCAGAAATGAGCCTCATCGCTGAACAAAATTTGTCGATAAAAAAGCGGATTTTCTGCCAACTTTTCTAGGGCCCATTCACTGAAAATTCGACGTTGTGGCAGATCGTAAGTCTATTCATGATGAAATGTCAAAGCATACTGAGCATCTTTCTCTTTGACACCATGTCTGAAATCCCACGTGATCTGTCAAATACTAATGCATGAAAATCCTAACCTCAAAAGAATCACCCTTTAGAAGCTCAAGAAGTAAAATAGGGAGATCGGGCTATACGGGGGGTCGGTTTATATGGGGGCTACGCCAAAACATGGACCGATATAGCCCATCTTCGAACTTGACCTGTTTGGGGACAAAAAAACAGGTTTGTGCAAAAATTAAGCAAGATAGCTTTATTATTGAATGTTGTAGCGTGATTACAGCAGACATCCAGACAGACGGACATCGTTATATCGTCTTAGAATTTCTCCCTGATCAAAAATATATAAACTTTATATAGGCGGAAATCGATATTTCGATGTGTTACAAACGGAATTACAAACTTATTATACCGCCGTCACCATTCGATGGTGGTGGGTATAAAAATGGACCTGTTATGATTTTGTTTTACTTAATAAGTAAAATTTTATAGGAAATTGAAAATCATATGTGGCTGTTTTTGCTTGTCCCGACAAATCCCGTAATATACGGCTCAAAGTCCCGGATTTCAACAACCATCATCTGGCAACCCTAGCCGTGAGAAGGCTGTTATGATGACAAATGTTCGATGGGAGAATTGCAAGGGTTGTAACGACACCAAGCAAATATGGCCCCATTTCAACTTAAACCGCACACTAGATATGCTAATGTTCTCGAGACGTCAGATATCACTCCTGATATCTGCTATAACGGGCCGCTGTCTGATAGGCGATTTTGCAAAAACTATTGGCGCGAGGTATAATGACTATTGTATGAGCTGTCATGATGCGGAGGAAAAAGAATCAATTAAACACTTAACACTCAAGCGACTTTTAGGAGCATATAGCTTCAGATTACTGGCGGATCTGGAAAACGTTAACTTAAACAGTCTGCTAATGTTTTTGCAGCAATCTGGTCGGTTCCACAAAAGTAAATAATAGAGAAGGTTCAGCGGTTAAAACTAGAAGTGCCCATATGTAATAGGTACTTTTAGTTAATGTGGTATCACAATGGACTGAATAGTCTAAGTGAGCCTGAATCTTAATCGGGCTGCCACTTTAACCTAACCCTAGCCGTAGTATATCTTAGCAAAAACGGAGCTTTCAAAAAAGTAGTTTGGATCCCCAAGTAGTGAAAATTTGGAAACGCAAACAATTAATTCTATTTTGGATGAGATAAAAAAATGTTTGAAATAAAACAATTTAGTGTGTAAATATAACCATAGCGATAGGCGGTAGGCGAAACATTTTTGCCGCAACGGCAAATACAATAAGCTTGACGGCGAATAATTCAATTTTTCAAGTTTCCTAGCGTTTTTGTTGTCAATACAGCATGTTTTGACAATATTAAACAATGACGTTGAATAAAAACATACAATGGCTTGTTATTAGTTGAGTTATTTCAAGAAAAAATAATCTACACGAGTCCAGGCAACAGCAATTCCTAGTGGTGAGTTAAAAAAAATTGATAAGTGATGGCAACACTATACCAGTTTTCGCCAAGGAGTTAGAATAAGTTTTAATTTAGCGACACGCCGCTAGCCGTCACGGTATTCCGTCGGGGATTTTGGGCTTCCCATAAGAAATACACGTAAATAAGTGTTCGCCTACCGCCTATCGCTATGGTTATATTTACACACTTAAGTAAAATTTTCAATTACTTTCGATATTGTATTATGTAAAGGAAGGTTAATCTTCCGTAGTTATGATTGCTATATTTCTACGAACCGGCATTTCGGTGGATCAGTAGCAATTGGTGTATTAATTTGCAATTGCATCATTTCAAAATATTTTCATAATGACTGCAAGGATTTTTTATGAAATATGAAAATGTCATTCTTTACGATGACAGCTATTATCAATGTAATTTTGAATTAAGGTGATTGTGATTGTTCTTTGGGGAATATTTACGGAACACGTATAATTCTCTAAAAATAACTCTGTTTTCAAATAGTTTTGAATGGCACAAAAAATCCCATGCTAAATACATTTTGTCCAATGTGAGCAAATGTTCCTTATTTGAATAATTGTTGCTTACTTTAATGACGTGAACTAAAAATAAGAAAAAAGTTATATACAAATATAAATATTTAATATTTTCCTAAAATGGAAGAAGTTTGCTTAAATTGAGTTCATAAGTCTCTCAATTGAGTAGATTTTAATAAAATTGTAACTGTCTTGATCTTCGTTGTGGGTTCACTTTGATTTTGATTTTGAGGCTGATGTAAGATTATAAACTAAAATAAATTGTAAGGTTTGCATATATCACCTAAAAACCCTAGCCTTAGGATATTTCAATTTTGTTCCAATGTCTAATATGCATCTTCTTCTCTTTAAACTAATAAAAATTAACGAAAATTTTCCTAATTACAACAACTTGAAATTTTTCCCACCTGCAAGGAAAATTTCTCGCTACGCCAATACTTTAAGGGCCATTTGTATACTTCTAATAAGGACCCCTGTTGGAACATATTTGCGATACAAAAAAAAAAAAAAAAAAAACAATTCGCAAAAAGATTTCAAAATAGAGGCTTTTATTCTCAACGAATGAAATCATCCTCTATCTATCATTTCTCAATGAAGGAACTGTTTGTTCTATTCTTATCTGGAAGAAACGTCAATAAAGATGAAATTTGTTAGCGTTTAGTCTGTTCCGAACCCTCGTCAGCTTTAGAGACTATAACTTTGATTGTTGAGTTGACTTTCTTTTTGTATTCATTATAGAAATAACCTAAATATGTGATTGTATGTGTTTGAGATAAGCGTAGGTGTATTCAGACCTATGTATGTGCATATGTGCATGTGTAAATAGTTTAATCTACAAACTTACTGATAAATTTTATTTAAGAAATATAATTAAGTTAGCAAAAATAATCAGTTAGGAGTAAACAGTTTCCTAACATTGTTTTGTGATCTTTTGTGGAAGTGTTTATTAGGCTGGGTATTCTTGCCTTGGACACTTTAAAAATCAGTTTTTTTGTAAGATAGCAGAAATATGATAACCTCAAACATTTTTCAAGAGCACACGTAGAAAAGGAATATGACCACCTCAAACATGTTTCAAGAGCAAAATGTTAGTTTTGTATGGTGACCATGTAACATGTTTGTCACTAAAATGTTATTTTCTCGTCAAATATAACATTCTTGCCGATACATGAGATACATGATTTCCGAGAAAATAACATGAGGGCTGTTTTCTTTTAGCACTGGATACCCTAAGCCGTGAAGGACTAAAAGAAAACAGAGTACTCGTTTATCCAGGACATCTCCAAAATATGCAACACTGTCATCAGCTGTTTAAAAACAATCACAGAAAAGAAGTGAAATCTTGCATTTTTAATGTATGAAATGCTCCAATTAGTAATAAATATTTACTGCTGCGATTATTTATGACAGTATACCACTTTGAATTACATGTTTTTCGATAAATTAGTCACAATAAAGTGCTATTGTGAATCGATGAAGCGTCACTTTATCAAAACACAATCGGCGCGACTTGCACTGATGAGATGTTCTGGATAGAACACCAGTGCAACGATGTTCTGGATAGCCCATACAAATGTTGTATCCAGTGCAAAAAGAAAACAGCCCTATGCACTGTTAGAAAAATATGTTTTTCATATGTTCCGATATAAACAAAATGTGTTTCCGGCACGATTTTAAACCACAATATATTTAAGTGCGAACATGTAATGTTCCTAAACTAACACTAAATGTTTGGGACATCTATGTTAATATGTTAGAATATATTATGTTTGGGGCATGAAAGTTTCATAAAAATAATATGTGTGAATGCAAACATATATAAATTTACAAATTTCGAGAAATCATATATATGTTGTGATATTTTATTCAAAGCGACAGAGAGAGTATAGAGAGAGAAATAGAGTTGGAAACCGGGAGAGTTGACGAAAGATATCAACATAACACAGCGAAAGAATCAAAAGACAACAATTTCTGTGAAACCGCTTGTATGTTGTTTCGGAAAACTGTTTTATGATCAGGCCAAAAATTTGATATGCTTAAGTCTAAATATTATTTAATTTGAATAAAGAGAATAGACATTCGGAACCAAGAGAATAGACATTTGAAAAACAAACTGCATATGTTTTCGCCTTGAGAGCAGCATTTTATGCATGTGTGAACATGTGTTTTGTTTATCATTTTGACATTATGGGCACAATTTTTCGTTAAAATAAATCAGGGGTCTTCATAAAAATAACGAAAGGGCATTATACTCTTTTTAGAGTTGGGACAGTAAAATGAAATAAGGAGGAAATAGTGAAAAATTACACAGTAAAATGTAAAAAAACAAACTTTAGTTCCTCTTTATTAAAAAGTAGTCCACGAGGAGTTGACGGACACCATCAAATATAAAAGCGGGCATTAAGTTCGAGTTTTGCAGCTAAAACAATTTAAAAAGTTTATTTCCTTTAAAATGAATTATTAAAGAAAAATAAAAGGAATTTTAGAGCGATGGTGTTAAATGCTAGTAAAAAACTGTTCACTCCTAAATAAATTTATGTTTATATTATAAAATTATGTATGTATGTTTATACTCGACTCCACATTCTTTTGTTAGTTTTTGAATTCCTTCCAAATTTTAAAGTTTTGTACATAAACAGTTTTTTATTAAAAAATTGTTATTTTTGCAATAAAAAATAATATTTTAAGCAAAAATCAGTCAATTTCGTTTATATCAAGCACTGTTACTGACTATAAATCTTTAATAACACACATTTCGAAGTTTCATTTAAAAAAAATTAATATAGTATAAATATAAACGTGTAAATTAAAAAAAAAAAAAAAAAGAAACAAAAAAAAGTTCGGTCGGATCAGGGATTGAACCCACGACCCTTTGCATGCAAGGCAGACATGCTAACCACTGCTCCACGCGGCAAACAAATGTATGTTTCTGTTAAATAATGTTATGTTTGCATGGGCTCGTGGGCGCTGCAAACTATGCTATATAAATGTAACTTAAAACGATAATTATCTACTGGTGACTATAACAGCTACGTAGCCCAGTGGATAGAGTGTTGGCTTACAAACTGTATGGTCCTCGGTTCGATTCTCCGTGCAGGCGAAAGGTAAAATTTAAAAAATTTATAAAAGTGAATAATTTCTTCAACATTATTTGTATTACAGAAAAAGGTGCCAATAACTAAAAAATGTCGTGGAAGTGAAAATTACGAGTTTGTTAGGGAATGAGCACAATCGTGTTTGGGAAAAATTCTTCCAAGCATATAATATTTTTGGCTCAAAGTGCTTCCAAACATATAATATGTTCACATAAAACAAAAATATTAATGTTTGGGCAGTATGCAATAATATATGTGCTTCCTGCAAAATATGTTTGGAACATATGTTAAAGAAGCGATTTTTTTTGAGGGTGTGGTTGCGAAAACCATGTTACATGGTCACCACCCAAAAATAACATTTTGCTCTTAAAACATGTTTGAGGGGATCATATTCCTTCTCTGGGTGCAAAATGTTATTTTCCGACGGGGAATATGTAACAGGTTTGTCGCAAAAATGTTCTTTTTATCGAAAATTATGTGTCTGATTTCGGCAACCATGTATATGTTTGCCGAGAAAAGAACATTTGTGTGTGATTCGAATTTTTTATGTCCAAAAAATTGCGATGAAGCGAGGAGTTAAACTAGGGAAACCTTTAACACGCAATTCTTAAAGTTAAAGCTTACTTATTCGTTTGTTTTTGTCATTTTATATCAAAGTTCTTCATAATCTTGCAACATACAATTCAAAGTTCAAATACGACATCAAGTACAAATAATGCAAAGTCTCAAGTAAAAAGTGTATTTAAAATCATGACATGAGAAACGTCTCCTATTTCTGATCGATTTCAGTCTCATTCTTGTGAATCGTATGAAACTCCATTCGAGCAATCACTCGAATTCAAATTAATTTGGGTATTCAATATTTGAAAGTTCGCTTCGTTTGTATGAGAATACAGTTATTTTCAAAAACGAATATTGTTAATGCCCTGTTCCTATATATCGAACGAAAACCCATTCGAAAGAAAGCCAGTCACACGAATACGAATGAATTTGGGTTTTTCTATTTTTGAAAGTTCGTTTCGTTTGTATGAGAATACATTGATTATCAAAAATGAGTGTTTTCAAATTCTCATCACAGGAGCTTTTTCGACCCGTGTTGTAACATATATGTTCATTTATTACTCGAGAACAAAATATGAAGTGACTTGCCTTTCGAAATATACGAACAAAAATTAATTTTCTTTCGTTTGGAATACGAAAGAAAACCTTCTTTTAAATGTACGCCAAAATCAAATTTCTTTCTTCCCATATTCCGGTTTACGAATTAGCAAAACGCAAAATTTTTCACAACCTATATTTTCCGAACCACAAAGATATATAATACGGAAATTTTTACCCACTGTTCTTATGAATAAGGTAATTAAATTGGAGAAATTTCGTTGCAAAAGATGGAATGGTTCAGAAGTTTTTGTCCATAGTATTGTCAATCCACATGCAACCATGTTGACCCAGTGAACATAGTGCTAAGAAAAATAAAATAGTCCTCATCTAAAATGTTATGATATTGATAAAAAAATTGTTTAAATTATTCGTCAAATATGTTTTTCTGCCAGTTAAAATAACATGGTTACCACCTAATATGTTATGATCTACAAAAAAAAATGTCCCATTTAAAACAGCATGGTCGCAATCTAATATTTTCAGATCTTTGTAAAAAAAAACTATTTTGTCGGCAAATAAAGGACGACATTTGAGAAAAGAAAACTTGGAGTATTTACAAAATTCTTTTCGTCGTAACAAGTTGAATAACTAAATGATCACATACCTATAGGTAACCTTTAAAAATACTTCTTTCACTGCAAAAAAAATTACATGGTCGCGAAACACAGGTAAATTATTTTCCCCACCATATAATGTTCATTAATTCAATCATTTAAATAATAGAATATGTTTGTCGCATTTGAAGACCATTTAAATGCTTATTACCAGCTTACTTGGATGCGTTAAGCATGCCCAAACATGCTGTTCATGTACCTAGTGAAAAAATTGGCCATCCAAATGTTGAGTTGGGTTCAAAACTGAAGCAATTTTTGTGGATTGGTATTCGACTAGTAAGAGAAATGTATTAAATCCCTAATTCGTGTTATTTTTTGCATTCATTTATAAGGAACTATAACAAGTGCCATAAGTTTATACTTAGTTTAAAATTAAAAAAAATATTCAGAAACAAATTCATTACTTCTGTGAAATTAAATAAATTTTTTCTTATTCAAATATAAAATAAAATTAAAAATGTTTCTTCGTCTTTTAATCACCAAACGAAATGTTACATAAAACGAAGCTAGCAAAAGTTTGCTAGTTTTATATTTTTATCAATTTTTAAATAATTACTGATTTTTCTACATCAGAGCCTATTTCTTTATTTTTTCATAAAAACTTGTAAACAATTTATTGGGGATTTTTGGGGACGATGCTGTTTTAGTATTTTGCAATTCATTTAAAAATCAAAATTCTAAAGTTTTCTATTTTGATCTATGTAAAGGCCTTTTAAAAAATGTAAAGGCATTCTATCATTATCGCAAATTCCATTTCTGTAAACTTTTCAAAAATTTTTGTAGAAATTTCGAGTATTTTAGTTACTACTCAGTTAAATTCAGAAAATTTAAAGTTATTGGGGAAAGAGGGAAAAACGAATAATTTTTTTATATATACTAGTAGTATTTCAGAATAACTTGTTGTGAAGTAAAAACTAAGTCCATCTCAACAATATCATTGGAAATTAAAATGAATTATTAAGCTGAGTACTATGTTCAGTTTTCAAGCTAAAAACCAGCTTGTTTTCACGGCTACTTTTTTAAATTGATTAAATTTTAAGTATAAAGCGGTTCACAATCAATTCCTTGTTTCACAATTTTTACATATGGCTGTTTTACTGATTTAGTTTTCACTTTTGCGGCTAATGCTTAGTACTAAGTTCGTTTCTGCGAAAAAGCGAATATTTTCATCTATCTTTTAAAATAGGGTCTCAAACCCAAGGATGTTAACTTATTTATGCGAAATAATATGCCTGCATATTTTTTCGTGCGAAAAATCCAGGGTTGTATAAATATGTGGAGTATAACAGTTTTTCGAACTTAGTACGCACCTTTAAGCCTAGTACTAAGATCACGTTTTCGCACGAAAAACTGTTATACTCCATATAAAAAAAAGTTAGCGCGGAATAAATGCGAAATCGTTGTTTTGAGCATTTTCAGACACATATTTATACAACCCTGGATTTTTCGCACGAAAAAATAGGCAGGCATATTATTTCGCATAAATAAGTTAAAATTCCTGGGATTGAGACCCTATTTACGCAGATATATGAAGATATTCGTTTTTCGCAGAAACGAACTTAGTACTAAGCATTAGGGAAGAAGAACCCTTGAAAAAAGAGTTAAGATATACATTTGGGCCTCGTACTTAATAACATCCGTCTTTGCCAAATATAGTAAAAAAATCGTCTTACATATTTTTTTCGAATAAGTCAAATACGACTGGTGTAGAGGGCTACCTTAAACTTTCACTTGCCTGAGTTGTTCAATTTTTCCACATTTCAACCACATTAATCTATTCAAACAGTGAAAATAGTGGGATCAATGTTGTCGTTATTTACTCAACATTTAAGGAAATAATTATTTTCAAACATTCATTTTTACTATAACAAAATAAATTAAGTGTTCGTATGTACGCGTTGCTACGCAAATTATTTGGATAGGGTTGTTAATTATTACGTGTTGTTGTTATGTGTGAACGAAACAAAAAAAAATTGTTATTAGCTTTCTATCTCTTGCGTAAAGAAATTTTATATTTTTTAAAGTAATTTGACTTTTGTATGGAACACTCTATATTTTAGCATTTGAAGTCTTCAGTGGTCATGTGCTCAAGATACGAAAAGAAATATCGTCATTCAGCACAGATTTATGTATGATTTACAATAGAACATTTTCTCCGCATGCGGGTAATGTGTATTAGGCTGCTGGACATTTTAAAAATCTTTAAAAACGAAGAGTATTACAAAAAAAAAAAAAAAAAAATGAAAATGAAATGGTTACGGGGGCGTTTTATAAAGTCAAAGGACATGTATATACACGGTCGAATAAGGCTGTTTTTCATATGTTTCGGTGTAAAAACCATATGTTTGGAACTCAATTTTTAGCACTATTTTGCGGTCTCAATGTAAGTCCATGTTTCATACCATTGCGCTTTGACTACGTTCCTCACTACTTTATTTTGATATCTTTGAAAAATATTAATAGTCTCATTTTTGGGCCAGTTCAAGAGTTGACTTCCATATGTGCACACTGGCTTTAGTACTTCATTTGCTCCGAATGGAACTTTCCATTTCAGTTTTGAGTCTAAGGTCATTCCAAGATACTTCGCCGTGTTTGAATTTACCATTTATGAAAATAAGGTTTGTAATCTATATTATTGTAAATGAATTCTACATGAACTGATTTAGGGTAGTTTAATTTTAGCCCTCATGTCCTTGTCCAGTTTTCAATCTTTGTAAGAGTATGTTGAAGTTTCCTAGTTGATATATATTTTTCATAACATAAATGTATCATTTGCGAAGGTTCTGAGAACACTGTGCTCGTCATTCGGTGGATCATATGTGCAAAGAAGATATAGAATAGAAACTAGTATTCTACCGTGTGGTACTCCTGAAGATATTGGATATAAGTCGGAGAATTCTCCACTGTTCTTAATCCGAAAATATCTATCAGTTAAATATGAAGCATTAAAAATTTTCAGTAAGGTTGGTCTTGGGTATCACACATACACTCATAAGAAAAAGTCTGCGAAAAGCAACAGTCGGTGTCTGATGTTATACTGTTGTAATTCGTGGTCTTGCGAAACAGAAGTTGTGAATTATTTTGGTTCTGAAGTCATTTTTGCTTGTTTCACGCGCTTTACAGAATATCAGTTATTCCGGACGACAGAGCTCGTGTCGAACATATCCCCCTTCTTTAAGTTAAAATGAACTAATTGTGAAGAAAGTTGAACTTCGTTGAAATTAGGTAGAATGCATTCCATATATTAGTTAACATTTTCCTATATTTATGTACCACTATGCTATAGAATGAAAAAATTTAACTGAATTGAATTCATATATGGAATGATTTTATTGGACTTTTTTCATTCTTTGGGACAAATCTTACATATTTGTGGTAAACCTTTTTACTTCAAAATTAGAACTGCTTACATTCGTTTTTAAATACAATTTTATTTATTTATATAGGCAATTTTTTCTTCAATAAAATACACGGTTTATTAATATATTAAATATATTTATTAAGAATCAACAGCATCGACTGGCCTTGAAATATTAGTTTATTATTCCACTATTTCCAATTTCCATGTAATGTAATCAACTGTAAAACGCATTTTTCCTTCTTCTTGTACATTTCACTTTTAATAAGTTGCTGCGTAACGAGTTTGTCCTCCTTTTACAATTTCAATACCTACAAATAAAAAAATCATAAACCAATTTTTTCACAAAAGGTTAGCGTCACTGAATGTTACCTGTTAATTGAAGATTCCAAAATGAAGACGAATGAAGGGGTTGTTATTCTGTTTTCTTTCTTTATACACCATCACAAACTTAGTTTTTTCTCACTAATTTAAAATAACAAATATTTTATATATTTTATTTATTATATTATTTTACTATATTATTTTTTAACAATCCCTCCGTATACCATAACAACGCGATTCCAACTAAAAACAAAAAAACAACCCACGCGCAAACATACCGATTACATCGATGACAGTTATCGATTACAGGTAGATAAAGGAAATATAGGAAAATTTCCTATATTCTAACAAGTGTGTCTCCTTAAGTTTTAGAAGGATTGAATACTTCTTAGTACAAATGAACTGAAAATTTTTTTCTATGCCAAGTGTTATTCGTATGTATGATAAGCTTTCTATAATAAAGGAAGTCAGAATTATCATTTTATAAGAAATTTTACTAAATTTGAGGAAACTTGGTTTTAGTTCGGATTTTGTTTATTTTTACGAATGCTTTGTTATCAGTGAATAAAATTTTCTTGTTCAGTAGTAAATTCTTATACCCAGCGAAGAAAACAGTATTAGTAAAATTCCATGCCTTATTCTTGTTAATGAACTATTCCTAACTGCTTTAAGTTTAGGATTTTTTTACTGAAGCAAGTAAATTTTATTATTTTAAACAAAAAATTAACTTAATGGAAATAAATTAGCTAAACTAAATTGATGAACATTT
The DNA here is from genome assembly GCF_050003625.1 of Haematobia irritans. Lineage (NCBI taxonomy): Eukaryota > Metazoa > Arthropoda > Insecta > Diptera > Muscidae > Haematobia > Haematobia irritans. The sequence continues at coordinate 82,063,054 of NC_134398.1, forward strand.
TTTCCTTTAGTTCCGAAGACACTTTTTTCTTAGTGTAAGTTAAGTCCGAAGGCATAATCGATACTGCTGCATGTTTATGGGATCGATAACACATTTACCGATTATTTAGTCATGGTCGACAAGTCGTATCGATCCGACACACTGTAAGATTTTTTACAAACACCGACATTCCGTCCGGAATAACTGATAGTCTGTAAAGCGCATCAGACAAAATTACATACAGTGACACAAATAAGTATTGGCACACCAAACAGTTTTGAAAATAATGTCACGTTAAAAGTACTATAAAGCTATTTTAAATATAAAAAAAATATTTTTATTCGGATTGTAAAGGCGTTAAGCAACCAGATCATTTTTTATTTTCGAAAATATTTTGTTCTTTAAATATTTAAATTATAAAAAATTAAAAAAGGCACATTTTTTGATAAACAAAAGTATTGGCACAGGTGTTTTTTGGTACAATTAATATTTGGTGGGCATTCCTTTTTCTTTGATAACAGCTTCTAGTCGTCAAGGCATTGAATGGACTTATTTTTTTGTGGTATCTGCGCTTATATTGCCCCATTCTTCCACCAAAGCAGCCTTTAACTCGGATTTGTTTGAAATAGCACACTTTTTCACTCTTCTATCCAGTTCCTCCCATAAATTGGGTTGAGATCTGGCGACTGCGGAGGGTGTGGCAAGACGTGTGCCGTATTATAAGCCAGCCACATTTTTACTACATGGGACGTATGCTTGGGGTCATTGTCGTGTAAGTTATTCTTATTATATGCTGTATTTGGTGTCCGCCATATTCTTTCTCTCCCATTCGATCGAAAAATATTGATTTTGCTTTCATCTGAAAATAGCACTTGGTCCCAAAATGCTATTGGCTGGTTTCTATATTCCTTGGCGTAGTTTAAACGATTTTTTTGGTTCTTAGACGAAATTAAAGGCTTAAGCCTAGCTACTCGTGAGCAGTAATTATTTTCATAAAGCACTCTTCTTATGGTTTGAGGATGGACATCTTCACCCAGAAAAAAGTGACCACTTCTTTAAGTTAAAATGAACTCATTGTGAAGAAAGTTGAACTTCGTATAGTCGCAAAGACATTTTTATTTGTTTGAACGATGTGATTTTCATAGAAATTAGGTAGAATGCATTCCATATATTAGTTAACATTTTCCTATATTTATGTACCACTATACTACAGAATGAAAAAATTTAACTGAATTGAATTCATATATGGAATGATTTTATTGAACTTTTTTCATTCATTTGGACAAATCTTACATATTTGTTGTAAACATTTTACTTCAAAATTAGAACTGCTTATCTTCGTTTTTAAACACAATTTTATTTATTTCTTCAATAAAAGACATGTTTTATTAATATATTAAATATATTTATTAAGAATCAACAGCATCGAAATATTAGTTTATTATTCCACTATTTCCAATTTCCATGTAATGTTATCAATTGTAAAACGTAATTTATTTCTTCTTCTTGTACCGTTCACTTTTAATAAGTTGCTGCATAACGATTTTGTCCTCCTTTTACAATTTCACAAAAGGTTATCGTCCTGAATGGTACCTGATGTTATTCTGTTGGTGTTTTCTTTCTTTGTACAGAATCACGAACATTGATAGACTTATTGTTTATTATTTATGTTTAATAATTATAAATAAAAAACGAAAATTTTTCTAATTTCACTAATTTAAAATAACAAATATTTTATGTATTTTATTTGTTATTTATTATATTATTTTACTATATTATTTTTAACAATCTCTCCGTATACCATAACAACGCGATTCCAACTAAAAAAACAACCTACGCGCAAACATATGGATTACATCGATGACAGGTATCGATTCAGGTCGACAAAAGGAAAGGATTGAATACTTCTTAGTACGAATGAACTAAAATATTTTTCTATGCCAAGTGTTATTCGTATGTATGATAAGCTTTCTATAATAAAGGAAGTCAGAATTATCATTTTTGAAGAAATTTTACTAAATTTGAGGAAACTTGGTTTTAGCTCATATTTTGTTTATTTTTACGAATGCTTTGTTATCAGTGAATAAAATTTTCTTGTTCAGTAGTAAATTCTTATACCCAGCGAAGAAATCAGTAGTAGTAAAATTCCGTGCCTTATTCTAGTTCATGAACTATTCCTAACTGCTTTCAGTTTAGGATTTTTTTTACTGAAGCAAGTAAATTTTATTATTTTAAACAAAAATTTTAATTAATGGAAATAAATTGGCTAAACTACATTGATGAACATTTTTTCCTTTAGTTCCGAAGGCATTTTTTCTGGGTGTTGCCAAAACTTCTTGCACTTTTGAAGAAATTTCAGTTGTTAAAATTGTCGGATTTGCTTTCACCTTCCGTACTATGTGTTTGCATTCCCGATCAGTTAATGCACGTGGACGGCCCACTCGCTATTTATTTTTCAAATTTGATGAATCCTTGAAACGTTTAATGATGCTATGAATAGTAAATCTGCTTCTATCCATCATGTCACCAATCTCAACATACGACTTGCCTTGATTGTGTAAATGCATAATAATTTCGCGTTCGGATTCAGTGGTTTCTTTCAGCTTGCGTCCCATTATCGATTTAAAAGTTCCATGTAGGCCTCTTTGTACTTTAAAACACAATAAGCGCAAACCAACGCCAATGATCACAATGGACTGAATAGTCTAAGTGAGCCTGAAACTTAATCGACGCGAATTATTTTAACTAACGGTACATTTCCAATAAAATTCCATTCATAGTGTTACCATATTTGAGATTTTTGTTTAACAAATGATACCAAAATTTAGGTGTGCCTAGGGATCTATAGTACAAACCAATAATCGATTTTCCGACATTTCGATTATTGACTTTTAATCAAAAATCGATTTTCGACTATTTTTACCAATGAAAATTCGAATATTCGATTTTTCATAGAAATAATGATTCTTAAAAATATACAATTTTATGAAATCTATTTGTCTTTTTGTGAGTATTATTAACAATAGTTTGTAAGAAAAGCAAAAAATTAGTGTTCCAGTTAAACATGTTAACTTTTAAATTTGTTTAAAAATTAAAATGTTCAATATAAAATTTTTAACATGTGCCAATCATTAATTTTTATTTCCCCAAATAATTACACTATAAATTCAAGGATTCATTTCCACCAATTTGATATTTTATTTAATAAAATCAGAATTTTTATTTTTCTAGTTCAAAATTTAAACTAAATTTTTGGTGGTCAAAATTAAAAATTAAAAAAAATTTTAAATCGATTTTGCGATTATTTTTAGCTTAATAATCGATTTCGACTTTTTTAGATTTTCATGCCAAAACTCGAATAATCGATTAATCGATTTTCGATTTATAGATCCCTAGGTGTGCCAATACTTTTGTTTGGCAAAAATGAGACCTTCTCACGTTATATTTAGTAAAACATGAGTCTGCAAAATTATTGACGATGAAAATTATAGTATCTTGCTTGTGAACAAGATTGCCTATAAAATTAAATAATTAAAGTTTTTAATATTATTAATTTTCCCACTAAGTTAAAAAAAAAAAAATATAAAATGATGTGCTGTGCCAATACTTATGTGTGCCACTAATCGAGTTTAAAAACTATCAGACAATGATTTCGATTTCAGCAAACACTCACACTTTCGGCAAACTTTTTACTGTTTTAGTAGATTTGTCTGTTGTGTTTATTAACAATTTTTTTTGGCTGTTGGCTAGTACACCTGTACCTAGTTCTCTCTCACTTGTTTTATAGCATCAAATTACACACTAATAATAACAATAGCCCCGCTGTCGTAAATCTTCCCCTTCTTAAACTCAATGTTCTCTTTATCATTAGCCTGATGGATTCATGTTTTAGCACTTTGAACTTTGTTCCCGCAAAACAATTAAACCGGTGTAGTTTCTCAAATAATATCTACACATTTTATGGGATTTAATAAAATGTAATTGGCAGAATATACAGTGGGAAATGTAATTAACTTTTCTTCTAATTTTTTGAGGTGATTAGGATTGAAGTTTATTGCAGTCCGTCTCTTCATCTGTACAAATTTCATAACCGACGTTTTAAAATATGGTACAGATAAAATTTTTGGTAGAAGAATTAAATCATTTATTAATAACTCTCATGTATACGTATCGCTAGATATTTATAAATATATTCATTTGTCAATGCTCTTGAACAAGCAAACTATACGTCATTTCAGTTCATATTTAAAGGGTGATTCTTTTGAGGTTAGGATTTTCATGCATTAGTATTTGACAGATCACGTGGGATTTCAGACATGGTGTCAAAGAGAAAGATGCTCAGTATGCTTTGACATTTCATCATGAATAGACTTACTAACGAGCCACAACGTCGAATTTTCAGTGAATGGGCCCTAGAAAAGTTGGCAGAAAATCCGCTTTTTTATCGACAAATTTTGTTCAGCGATGAGGCTCATTTCTGGTTGAATGGCTACGTAAATAAGCAAAATTGCCGCATTTGGAGTGAAGAGCAACCAGAAGCCGTTCAAGAACTGCCCATGCATCCCGAAAAATGCACTGTTTGGTGTGGTTTGTACGCTGGTGGAATCATTGGACCGTATTTTTTCATAGATGCTGTTGGACGCAACGTTACGGTGAATGGCGATCGCTATCGTTCGATGCTAACAAACTTTTTGTTGCCAAAAATGGAAGAACTGAACTTGGTTGACATGTGGTTTCAACAAGATGGCGCTACATGCCACACAGCTCGCGATTCTATGGCCATTTTGAGGGAAAACTTCGGAGAACAATTCATCTCAAGAAATGGACCGGTAAGTTGGCCACCAAGATCATGCGATTTGACGCCTTTAGACTATTTTTTGTGGGGCTACGTCAAGTCTAAAGTCTACAGAAATAAGCCAGCAACTATTCCAGCTTTGGAAGACAACATTTCCGAAGAAATTCGGGCTATTCCGGCCGAAATGCTCGAAAAAGTTGCCCAAAATTGGACTTTCCGAATGGACCACCTAAGACGCAGCCGCGGTCAAAATTTAAATGAAATTATCTTCAAAAAGTAAATGTCATGGACCAATCTAACGTTTCAAATAAAGAACCGATGAGATTTTGCAAATTTTATGCGTTTTTTAAAAAAAAAAAGTTATCAAGCTCTTAACAAATCACCCTTTAGAAAAAAAAAAAATAAGTTTGGTAAATACACTTTACTACATTTAATTTTATAGGAGAAATTAATCACAGTATATAGCTACCGGGAAAGGACGAAATGTCTGCATAGAACACCAGTGCAACTGTGTTCGGGATAGCTTACAAAAGCATTATGATCCATTGAAGCCGGAAAAGTTATTCGTGATGTTATATTCGGAAAAGTTATTGGCAAAACCACATTTAGCGGTAGTTTCAGCCCTCCAGCGAAGACGGATGCAACAAATATGGAAAAATGAGCTTTAAATAAAGCCATTGAAATTCCAAAAAGTGCAAGAGCCCACCGTTACTGCACAGTGGTTCCAAATTGCGTTTTTTTGGAAATAATTCCGCAACTTTTGATCGGATAAAGATATCAACATAAGAAACAAGCAAAAAAATTGGGAGAAGAAAAAATGCTATCACAGAAAGAATGTAGGTACATAGATATACAATTTAATATTTTAATACTACACTGAAAATATCCCGTAGTTTAATTAACGCTAAATTTAAGTTATTTTTATTGCAAAAAAATGTTTTGCTTGTAGTCAAGTTTTATTATTTTTTCGAAATTTTCCATTAAATTTTCTTGGTTTTAACAACGCTTTGTGGAAATCTCAAAATGTGTAATATAACTTAGGACAATATTTCGCACGAGGTAGTTCATTCTTGATTTAAAACAATTCACATTTCTTTCTGTGTAGAGAATACAGCTAAAAAAAGGATGCGTCCACAAACGGACCTACTAGGTCCAAAATGCTAACCCCACTTTGTTAAAATTTTGTAAAATAAAAAATTAAATTGTGGGTCCCATATCTTTGTAGAGGTTTACAAGTTCTATTCAAATCAAAAATCATCGAAAGAGGTCAGCTGAAAATTTAAACATTCGATTGCCCACCAGAATTCAAGTGCACCGGATGGTAATGGTGTGGACCGCCGAATATTATCGGGAAAATGTCTGGAAGTATTGAAGACTGGGCAGATAATCATTTCGGCTTCAGAGTATGGATATTCTAATAGGACTCAGCACCATCGCCCACAATCAAATAAGAATGGCTTAAAACGAAGGTTCCTCGCTTCATTTCTCTCGCACAATGACCACCAAAATCTCCGGATCTCAATCCGTTGGACTTTTGCGCCTGGGGCATTTTGGAGATTAAGATTTACACTAAGAAATACCAAAGTGTCGATCAACTCTAGGTGATGGGTCAAAATACCGCAGAGCCACTTTCCTTCAGAGTGTGATAGCTTTGTCAGCCGTTTGTGGGCCATAATTTGTGCAAAAGGTATTTACCAAAATTCGAACAAATCTAGACCGTTTCTAAAATTTGATGTTATTTGCGACATTTTTGGCTTTTGAAAAATTAAATGTATAAAAAATAGCGTTTTACTTTGTGCCATTTAGGGTTTCTTTTCCCTAGAACGGGATTCTGACATTTTACCATATTTTCGCTCCCGCTTTCCCTGGTATTATGTGCGGGAGTTCCGCGATTTTTTTTTACAATACTTACCCACAGAGAAGGAATATTATAACCTCAAACATGGTTCAAGAGCAAAATGTTTTTTCGGATGGTTCCTAGCAAAAATACTTCAGCAGTAAGAGTTTATTTTCGCTTTTTGGTATGCAATAAAGTAGGCAGTGCATCCACACTGCATGAATCGGTGGCAATAACGTAAACGAGTAATCAAACTAGTTTATGATCATTCGTTTACGTTATTGCAACCAATTCATGCAGTATAGATGAATGAAAGGTAGTGCTGTTTTCCTTCACGCCAACAATGCTATACTCAAGATTATATATCACTTCTGAGCAATATTTCTATTAAAATGAGCAATTATATCAGCGCTGTGTAGAAGCTGCTCTAAATCGGGATATCGCCCACAAAAATCAGCGCTGATTCGGTTGTTTTGTAGGCAGTTGGTACTGCCTCTCTCCCTTAGAATCCGGCTGAAATAGTGCTCCACTTTTTGATGGGTGACCACCATGTAACATGTTTGACGTGTTTCGAAATAACCCTATGTTAGATGAGACTGTCCCAAACATACACCCAAAGAAATTTGTTACTATAAACAGCAGAAAAGTCTGCTAAAACAGCAATAACTCTGCTGAAAAAGGGAAAGCAGTCAATGTTTGCTGAAATAGCAAACATAGCCTGATATTTTTTTAAGCTCGATTACACTGTTTTAGTTTAGGCTGAAAAAAAATGTACACACAGACATCATGTACACCCAGAGAAGGAAATGTTGTTTTTGGAACATGTTTGTCGTAGCAGTCTAAAAACATATTGTCCAATTGCTTCAAATTTAAATATATGTATATGAAACCGAAGAGCTTTGTGTATAGCACCCAAGAAATTTGAAGAATTTGAGATGGTATCATACCATATAAAAGGATGGTTTTAGAGCGGGATTCCGGAAAACTTAAAAAAATCTCGCATTCTCGTGAATGGAAAAAGTCCGGGAAAAAGAAACCCCTAGATGCATTACATATCAGCCACCATATATGCATATGCCTACATCATTGTCGTCATAGTAAGTTTGCATAGAAAATGTAAAGCTAATTCTACGAAAATAACCTTAAAATTTCCAGACCAGAGCACTGATGTCATGCCTTCACTCCACTGCTGGGGTTATTAGCAACAAACATTTTAACAACTGTGAGTGTTAATTCACATGTATTCACTCGAATCAGTAGACCCCATAGGTAAAGTAATTAAACTTTGGAACCTTTTCCAATCGAAAGAAATGAAATATTTAATTTAAGAAATGTTGTGTATGTAAGTGCCTGATTTTTTTTTTTCATTTGAAACGTACGTTTATCATGACTGACTGGAAACTCTAAATATATTTGAATACAATTGCTTCCGAATTTGTACTGTCCATTCGTCTGTCTTGCTACCATGTGGCTACGATGTAACATTTTCACCTGCAACCATGTTCGTCCAGTAAACATAGTGTTAAGAAAAATATTATTGTCCTCATATAAAATATTATGATATTGATAAAACGATTTTGTTTGGGCGAAAAAGGATGTCATTTGAGAAAAAAAAAACACACACACAAAATATCTTATAAAATGTATTTTTTAACCAATTCCTTATTTATTTATATTTAAAATGTCGTGCAAGCAAATATTGCCTATATTTATACGTTCTATTTTGATAAGATTTTAACATTTTCAACATTCAACAATAAGTAATCATTCCATATATAGGTCGTGACCATCAAATGTACACACAGACATAATGTACACCCAGAGAAGGAAATGTTGTTTTTGGAACATGTTTGTCGCAACCGAGTTATTTTCTCGAAAATTGTGTTGCCTGTTTTCTTTTTTTATATAATTATGTACACCATGCAATAAATAATCTTAAATTCAATCATTCAAATAACCTGTTAGAATAAAATAACAAATTTTTAATAAAAATATGCTGAAGACCTATTAAAACCCATTTCGAAGCAACAACGAAGTAAAAAATTGGCATTTTGCGGACATTAAATGCTCTAAGTAAGCATTAAATGATTATATGGATCTTATCGAAACATGCTTCTTTCTGTGCATGCAAGCAATGTACATATATGCGTGTTCCTACAGAGACAGTCATCAAATCGAATCTATATCACTTTGTATGACATAATATTCGCATATCAATGAAGCAGTACGAGCGTCTAGTCTAGAGGAATTTTTGCATGGGAGAAGAGCCAGATAATTTTCTATAAATAATCATGAAATTAAATGCTTATTACTGCTCCTATGGATGAATGTTTGCTACTAATTGAATATGTGGAAGCAGAACTAGGTAGGTAAACACATACCAAAGATGTGAACGTGATCCTAATTCTTATGAATCACACACAGAAAAAATATCGCCAAAAACCAAATCATTTCATTACATTTCTCCAAAATGTAGAAGACTCTTTCGCCAATTATAAAAATATGCCATCCTCGAATTATTTACCTCATGATATCAAAATCTAATTTTTATTATGAAATTTTATTAAAATGTAAAACTGACAATTTCCAGATAATGTATGTAAATTTAGGAGAACGCAATTGTTTTGAGTATTTTAGTTCGTTAAGCAAATTAAATACAGAAAAATATTCTTTAATTTCGTAAAGTACTTAACCCTTCGGTACGTGATGAGGTTCCGATGGACCTATTTGATTTTTATTCATACACCCTCAAAAAAAAATCGCTTCTGTAACATATACCCGAAACACATTTTGCTTCAAGCATACATATTTTCAGGATTGGTCCAAACAAAATATTGTTTGTATTGTTCAAACATATTACCTTAGGGCGTACACTGGTAGTAAAAAATTTTAATTAAATTTTCTTTGTGTGGATATATTTTTAAGGCGCCAATTGGTTACTTCCATTATTTTTCTTGCAGCATACTCTCTAGGTCTCTCTTTCTAAACACATATATGTTTGTAGGCTATTTCCAAATTAATATATGTTTGCATCTAAGCATATTATATTTACAAACATTTTATGTCCCAAACATAATATGTTCTAACATATTAACATGTTATGCTAGTTTATGAACATTATATTCTTGCACTTAAAAATATTGTGTTAAAAAAATTTGAGTTCAAACATATAATTTTTACACCCAAACATATGAAAAACAGTCTTTTTCGTCCGTGTACATTATCTTCTATACGATTTACAGCGCGATGGTTTATAACTTTATGTAATAAAGTGTTTTAATTTGGAAATGTTTAATTTCTATGTGATTTACGATAATCATTAAATCGGTTTTTATAAGTGTTTGAATCAGTTAAATGCTGTGTGTGATGAGGTCCTACATACAGTCCAACAGAAATTGCGATTTTTCTTTCCGACCGATTTCCAGTAAAAATTTGTGATAATTATGAAAATAGTAATATATTGCTGCATGAACGCAAAGAAATAAAACGTTTGGAAAACGTGTACCGACAACGTTTTCCTTTTGTTAGAGTTTTTTGAATTTCTTCGAAAATTTTAAACTTTTATCACCAAAAAAACTCATTTGTTACAAAATTTTTATTTTTTCAATTAAAAAAATTATTTTTGAACCAGCAACACAGTCCATTTTCATAGTAAAAATTTAATATAGTAGTATGTAATGTTGAACATCTTTTCGGAATCTTCCGAACATATCTGTAATATATGTAAAAAAAAAAAACAAAAAAAAACTTTTTAGTGTTCGGCCGAAACAGGAATCGAACCCACGACGAACGGACGTACTAACCATTGCTCCACCATGCCCAGCTAAATGTATGTTTCCGTTAAATAAAATTTGTTTAATCGGCTCGTGGGCGCCCGAAAACTATGCTATATAAATATAAATATAACTTATAACGATGTCTATTGATGACAATAACAGCTACATAGCTCAGTGGATTGTGTGTTGGATTACAAATTGCATGGTCCGCGGTTCGATTCTCCGTCCAGGCGAAAGGTAAAATTTAAAAAAATTTATAAAATCGAATAATTTCTTCTACATTGTTTGTATTACAGGAAAAGGTGCTACGAACTAAAAAAACTTCGTGGAAGTGAGAAAGATGTGAAAGAAAATGCAATTAGGCAGAAAAGAATGCTTTTTTGAGTTAGTCTTTATGAAATTGTTTTTACATCCTAGAAAAAATAAACGTTTATATACTTTTCTTCAAAATAAACTTCCTTACAGCGAAAAGCAAATGAGAAACGATCTTTGTTTGTCTAAAATTTCGTTTGGGAGGAAAGAAATTTTTCTTTGCGTGTGGTACAAACATCAGGCTCACTGGAATACTTATAAAAAATGTAAACATATTCCGTACCCAGCTAACAATTAAATAAAAATCTATATAAATAAATATGTATATATGCAATTTGTGCTTCATACAAGAGTCCATCTTCAGTAAAAACAAGTAAGTAAAGTCTAAAGTCGGGCGGGGCCGACTATATTATACCCTTCACCACCATGTAGACCAACATTTGTGTTACCATCTCAACTACTTCAAATTTGCTGGGAGCTATATAAAGGTTTGCATTTCCAGATACAAATACTTATAATGGAGACAATTTTTTGTACTTCTACAAAATCTCTAGAATTAAAATTGAAATCGACTAACGCACTGGAATGAAACACAATGTTAGTAAACAAATATAGGAAATATGAAACGAGAGAAATTTTAATGCAATTATACAAAAGAACATTTATGATTTATCAGGCGATACTTGTGTATTCGAGATATAGGACAATTTGAGTAACATTTACAATTTTTGCTATTCAGCAGTGACGATTTTACAAGGATATTGGTTAGATCTTGCCAAGATATGTGGTCAAGTGTGGGTTGTGATATATTATTTGGTCAAGTCAGGCGACTTGGAGCCTTATTTAAAAATCAATCGTTCTGTGGAAAGTCTGGCATTAGTACATTGTGTAGGATATGACTAAGATATGGGGAAATCCTCACAGAATTTTGTGTAAAGTGTGGGAATTCGACCATATTTGTATAAACCGGAAGAACGAATATATGGAAGTTTTATCTAAATCTGAACCAAATTAGATCAAACTTGACACACTTAAATATCATATTAAATATATTCTCTGTGGAAACTATCCCGTCAATTGGAGGAAAATTCCATTGACAATGGGTCCAAAATATGAAATAGTCTACCATATTTTCCCACCTCTGGTGTACATATATATGGGAGCTATATCTAAATCTGAACCGATTTTAACCAGATTTGGCACACATAACGATATCATTAAACGTACCTCTCGGTCAAAATTTTAAGGAAATCACTGCAAAACTCTGGCTTTTGAGGCCATATAAGTGCAAATTGGACGAAAGATGTATATGGGAGCTATATCTAAATCTGAACCGATTTTAACCAAATTTAGTACACTTACCGATACTATTAAACGTACTCCTTGTGCAAAATTTGAACCAAATCACGGCAAAACTCTGGCTTTTGAGGCCATAGAAGTTCAAATCGGACGAAAGATATATATGGGAGCTATATCTAAATCTGAACCAATTTCTTCCAAATTTGGTACACTTACCGATACTATTAAACGTACTCCTTGTGCAAAATTTGAAGCATGTCAGGGCAAAACTCTGGCTTTTGAGGCCATATAAATTCAAATCGGACGAAAGATATATATGGGAGCTATATCTAAATCTGAACCGATTTAAATCAAATCTACCAAGCATTGGTAGAATACCAATACTGCTCTCTACGCAAAATTTCACGAAAATCGGTTGTAAACTTTGGCCTCTGTGGTCATATGAGTCTAAATCAGACGAAAGATATATATGGGAGCTATATCTAAATCTGAACCGATTTGGCCGATATTTTGCAAGTTTTTCGAGACTCATAAAATATTCGGATGTACGGAATTTGAAGAACATCGGTTGATAAACACGCCAATTATAACCAGATCGGGTATAAATATATATGGCAGCTATATCTAAATCTGGCGGTGCCACAGTTGCTCAGCGGTGGTTTCCTGTCGAGGAAATTGTATCGGAAACTAGAATAAGATGGGCGCTAAATAGCTTTGGACCATTCAAATCCCCTGGACCTGATGGAATTACTCCGGCGGAGTTACAAGCTGTAACTGACAAAATTATCCCCTGGTTGTCGGTGATATATAAAGGATGTATCAACTTATCATATATCCCAGGAAAGTGGAGGGAAACAAAAGTCGTTTTCATACCTAAAGCGGGAAAAGCCTCTCACTCGAGGGCGAAGGATTTCCTCATTCCTACTTAAGACTCTGGAGAGGATGATAGATATTTATCTTAGAACTAGCATCGATTCAAGTTTGTTCTCGAAACGACAGCATGCATACTCGAAGGGCAGATCTACTGAGACCGCACTACATGAACTAGTCAGCTTTATTGAAAGCTCACTGTCTGTCAAATAATACACAATCGTGGCGTTTCTAGACATCGAAGGGGCGTTCAATAATGTCCATCCGAGCTCGATATTAAATGGACTGACAACTCTGAATGTTGATCCATGTATACTCAGGCTGTTAGACGAACTGCTAATGAAGAGATGCATTTCAGCCACACTAGGACAAGCAAACATACAAAAGTATGTGAACAGAGGCACTCCCCAAGGAGGAGTTCTATCACCTCTTCTTTGGAATGTTGCTATAAATAGCCTTCTGGTTACTCTAGAAAAAGAAAGGATAAAAGTGGTGGCATACGCAGATGATGTAGCTCTGGCAGTCAGGGGAAAATTCCCATCCACAAACAGAGATATTATTCAGAGGGCCCTCCGGATGACTGAACAATGGGCGAAAGACAATGGTCTTGGGGTAAATCCTGCAAAGACAGAATTAGTCATGTACTGCAAAGATCGCAAAACTCCCACGGTTAGGCCTATTTCCTTAAGGGGTATTGAAATTCCCTTTTGTGATTGTGCAAAATACCTTGGCGTTATTTTGGACAGGAAGCTGAACTTTAAGCTTAATATTGAAGAAAGGGCGAGGAAGGCAACTGTAGCTTTGTACTCGGCAGTGGTTAGACCTATAATGCTATATGGTGTTGTAGTCTAGTGGCCGGCACTTCAGAAACCGACTGGTTTAGATAAAGTTCAGCGTATGGCGTGTTTGTGTATTTCAGGCGCATTCAGCAAGACAGGAACACATTCCCTTAATGTCATGATGCATCTATTGCCTTTAGACATTTTGGCCAAACAGTCAGCTGCAACAACGGCTGTGCGGTTGCGCGAACTATCGCTGTGGTCGGAAAATGGTTACGGTCACAGTTCTGTCCTCAAAATAATGTCAGATGTGCCTAACGTAGTGGATTACACTTTGGCGAGTCCACTTTTCGACAAAAAGTTTGAGACTCTAATCCCCAACAGTGAGGCGTGGTGCACACAGACTCCGGGGAATAAAGAATATATAGATTTCTACACTGATGGCTCCAAATTGGATGGACAAGTGGGTTTAGGAGTATATTCTAATGATCTGGAACTTCAAATAGCGAAAAGATTACCTAATCACTGTAGTGTTTTTCAGACTGAAATATTAGCAATAAGAGAGGTGGCGAATTGGCTGAGAAGTAATGTTCCAAAAAATGTGGGCATTAATATATACTCAGACAGTCAACCTGCAATAAAATCCTTGGACTCTGTGTTCCTCAACTCGAAAACGGCCATCGATTGCCGCAAATCTCTCAATGAGATGGCTGAGCAGTACAATATTCACCTAATATGGGTGCCTGGCCATAGGAACATACCGGGGAACTGCGAAGCGGATGAGTTGGCAAGGCTAGGGACTACCTTACATATTCCAGGGGAACTAGAATTTGTTGGTATGCCCCTAGCTACCTGCAAGCTCATGCTGCGTGAGAAGGCTGTTATGATGGCCAATATTCGATGGGAGAATTGCAAGGGTTGTAACGACACCAAGCAAATATGGCCCCATTTCAACTTAAACCGCACACTAGATATGCTAATGTTCTCGAGACGTCAGGTATCACTCCTGATATCTGCTAAAACGGGTCGCTGCCTGATAGGAGATTTTGCAAAAACTATTGGCGCGAAGTATAATGACTATTGTATGAGCTATCATGATGCGGAGGAAAAAGAATCAATTAAACACCTCTTGTGTGAGTGTCCTGCATTTTGTGTAAAGCGCAAGCAACTTTTAGGAGCATATAGCTTCAGATTACTGGCGGATCTGGAAAACGTTAACTTAAGCAGTCTGCTAATATTTTTGGAACCATTTGGTTGGTTCAACAAAGAAAAATAATCAAGAAGGTTCAGCGGTTAAAACTAGAAGTGCCCATATGTAATAGGTACTTTTAGTTAATGTGGTATGTGGACTGAATAGTCTAAGTGAGCACGAATCTTAATCGGGCTGCCACTTTAACCTAACCTAACCTAACCTATATCTAAATCTGAACCAAAATAAATAGCGATTGTCTCTGTCCCAATAAACGACCCTATGCCAAATTTGAGGACGATCGACTCAGAATTTAATTCTAAGACGATCGGTATACTAAACGATGGGTCTCAGACTTTCCCTTCTTGGCGTTACATACAAATGCACAATCTTATTATACCCTGTACCACAGTAGTGGTGAAGGGTATAAACAGCAAATTTTCATCTTCACGACACGTCTTCCAAATAACATACAAATAATAAGCAATGCTAATGCATTTAAAAATGAGCTTTAAAAATTATATTCATAGTTCATATGTTGAAATATTATAAGGACACTAAAATGTTTTTTGTAAGATACAACAGGTTGGCTGATAAGTCCCCGGTCTAACAAAGAAAAACACATTTTTTTTTGTCAAAATTCGTTTTTATTATTCAACATAGTTCCATTCAAGAGCGATGCAACGATTATAACGACCTTCCAATATATTGATACCATTTTGGTAGAACTCCTTCGGTTTTGCCTCAAAATAGGCCTCAGTTTCGGCGATCACCTCTTCATTGCAGCCAAATTTTTTCCCTGCGAACATCCTTTTGAGGTCTGAGAACAAGAAAAAGTCGCTGGGGGCAGATCTGGAGAATACAGTGGGTGGGGAAGCAATTCATTGAATTTTTGCCATCGTTCTCAATGACTTGTGGCACGGTGCGTTGTCTTGCTGGAACAACACTTTTTTCTTCTTCATATGGGGCCGTTTTGCCGCGATTTCGACCTTCAAACGCTCCAATAACGCCATATAATAGTTACTGTTGATGGTTTTTCCCTTCTCAAGATAATCGATAAAAATTATTCCATGCGCATCAGTCTTTCCACGCTTCGGAGACGGTTCACCGGTCGCTGTCCACTCAGCCGACTGTCGATTGGACTCAGGAGTGTAGTGATGGAGCCATGTTTCATCCATTGTCACATATCGACGGAAAAACTCGGGTGTATTACGAGTTAACAGCTGCAAACACCGCTCAGAATCATCAACACGTTGTTGTTTTTGGTCAAATGTGAGCTCGCGCGGCACCCATTTTGCACAGAGCTTCCGCATATCCAAATATTGATGAATGATATGACTAACACGATCCTTTGATATCTTTAAGGCCTCTGCTATCTCGATCAACTTCATTTTAACGTCATTCAAAATCATTTTGTGGATTTTTTTGATGTTTTCGTCGGTAACCACATCTTTCGGGCGTCCACTGCGTTCACCGTCCTCCGTGCTCATTTCACCACGCTTGAATTTTTCATATCAATCAGTTATTGTTGATTTCCCTGGGGCAGAGTCCGGATACTCATTATCAAGCCAAGTTTTTGCTTCCACCGTATTTTTTCACTTCAGAAAACAGTATTTTATCAAAACACGAAATTCCTTTTTTTCCATTTTTTTCACAATAACAAAAGTTGCTTCTCAAAAGACGCTCTATCTCACAAAGTAATTGACTTACAGACGTCAAATTTTGACACGAATCATTTGAAGGTTGGTACTATATAAAAATATGCATATAATACTAGCGACGCCATCTATGTGTCAGACCGGGGACTTATCAGCCAACCTGTTATGTTATATGTCTTTAATGTTTCTGTTTCTTATTTACTTATATTACATTAACTTTAATTTTTTTAATGATTTAATTTTTTTACTTTTTGTTTATTGTTTATATATATTTTTAGTACAGTCATTTATACGATTTTATGTCTTGTTGTACTAAAACTACACAGATAAATAAATAAATGCAATAATCGAAAAATATTTTTTATTGTAGGTCCCACGGGAATTCATCACTCGTTTCCTGAGTTATCACCTATCGGAGGGTTAATCTCTATGGTATTCTCTTCAGATCTCAGAGAAACTGTATCCCCTAATAAAAACGCATGTTCTTGCTTCCATTCAATGTATAGTATGTACACAAGCAATAGAGAGAGAACGTTTGGTCGGCTGGCAAACGGCAGCATTTGCAGATTCAATTAAACGTTTCAATTATTTTGGGATTGTATAAATCAATAAATTCCACATACACACACAGACATAAAGAAATGCGGACACGAGATCTTTTTATATGAACACAGACGACTGTTTTGAAAAGGGAGCCAAGGCAAACGCAGCTTCCATAGGAACAAAAACACTTGCCATTCATCGACCACTATTGTAGTGTGGGGAGGGTGGTTGCAACGAACAACGAAAAGTAAGACAACATCAATCGACTCTGATCAGTGATAACTGGACCCGCAAGCAACTCAATCGCTTACTTGTTACACAGAAGAAAAACAAGTGTTCAATTTGTTGGGAGGGCATGCAGGAAGAGAGCAGCTAAACAACAATGTTTCTACCAATGGATGTAATGAACCAGACCGAAGAGTGCTGTATGAAGCAGTGAAGATCACTTCTACACTGTTAGAAAAATATGTTTTTCATATGATCCGATATAAACAAAATGTGTTTCGGGCACAATTTTTAAACACAATATATTTAAGTGCAAACATGTAATGTTCCCAAACTAACACTAAATGTTTGGGACACATATGTTAATATGTTAGAATATATTATGTTTGGGGCATGAATGTTTCATAAAAATAATATGTGTGAATGTAAACTTATATAAATTAACAAATTTCGAGTAAACATATATATGTTGTGATATTTTATTCAGAGAGCGACAGCAAGAGAGTATAGAGAAAGAAATAGAGATGGAAACCGGGAAGGTTGACGAAAGATATAAACATAACAAAGCGAGAGAATGAAAAGAGAACAATTTCTGTGAAACCGCTTGTATGTTGTTTTGGAAAACTGCTTTATGCTAAGGCCAAAAATTTGATATGTTTAAGTCTAAATATTATTTAATTTGAATATTAGAATGAGTATTGGGAGTAAAGAAAATAAACATTCGCTACAAAGAGAATAGACATTTGAAAAGAAACAGCATGTGTTTTCCCCGTGAGAGCAGCATTTAAAATTAAACAATATTTGATTAGAAAATTAATTGATAAGGCCAAAAATTTGATATGTTTAAGTCTAAATATTATTTAATTTGAATATTAGAATGAGTATTGGGAGTAAAGAAAATAAACATTCGCTACAAAGAGAATAGACATTTGAAAAGAAACAGCATGTGTTTTCCCCGTGAGAGCAGCATTTAAAATTAAACAATATTTGATTAGAAAATTAATTGATTTAATTTGAAATTTTCAATTAATTTTTTCATTGATTCAATTAAAAATTTAATTGATGTTGATTGCAAAACTCAATTAATTTTTTGAATTAAAATGGTAACTATTTTCAATTACTTTCTAATCTGACTTTGTGTTTTAGTTTGATAAAAAAAATATATATTTTGAAATAATTTTCTATTTAAAAACATCCATCACTTTTTTTACTGACTTAGTCTTTCGAGTTTGATTAAAATGTTAATTGAATCAATTTCATTCATTTACTTAATTAACTTAAGGTTTCTATCTTGATTAAAAAGTTATTTGTATCAATTAAATTATTAATTGAAAAACATTTCAACTTCAATCAACTTTTTAATTGGAAATATTTTGGTGATTTTTTTCTGTGTATGGGTATTCTTGGTTCGTTAAAAGAAATCGGAACGTACGAGGAGTAAGTCAAAATATTCAGGCAAAGGAAATTAAAAAAGGTAGAAAATATACAAAAATTACAAAGGGATCTTCATAATAATAACGAAAGGGCACTATACTCTTTTTAGAGTTGGGACAGTAAAATGAAAAAAGAAGGAAATAGTGAAAAATTAAACAGTAAAATGTATAAAAACAAAGCTTAGTTCCTCTTTATTAATAAGTAGTCTAAGATGAGTTGACGGCCACCTTCAAATATAAAAGCCGACATTAAGTTCGAGTTTTGCAGATAAAACAATTGAAAAAGAATTATTAAAGAAAAGTTAAAGGCAAAATGGGGTAATTTTAGAGCGATAATGCCAACTTAATACCGTCCTTAATGGTCAAAATGAAATTAAGTACAAAACCCGATATGTTTTAAATGCATTTAAAATGGTGTTAAATGCTGGTAAAAAACTGTTCACGTCTAAATAAATGTATGTGTATATTATAAAATTATTTATGTATGTTTATACTCGACTCCACGTTCTTCTTTTGTTAGTACTTTTGAATTCCTTCCAAAATTTCATACTTTTATACCAAAAACAGTTTTTTTTTGTTACAAAATTATTATTTTTGCACCCAGAAAAAAGTGACCCCTTCTTTAAGTTAAAATGAACTCATTGTGAAGAAAGTTGAACTTCGTATAGCGCCAAAGACATTTTTATTTGTTTGAACGATGTGATTTTCGTAGAAATTAGGAATAATGCATTCTATATATTAGTTAACATTTTCCTATATTTATATACCACTATACTACAGAATGAAAAAATTTAACTAATTTGAATTCATATATGGAATGATTTTATTGAAATTTTTTCATTCATTTCGACAAATCTTACACATTTGTGGTAAAACTTTTACTTCATAATTAGAACTGCTTATCTTCGTTTTTAAATACAATTTTATTTATTTCTATAAGCAATTTTATCTTCAATAAAAGACATGTTTTATTAATATATTGAATATATTTATTAAGAATCAACAGCATCGAATCTCTTTGAAATATTAGTTTATTAATCCACTATTTCCAATTTCCGTGTGATATTGTCAACTGTAAAACGCACTTTTTCTTCCTCTTGTACTTTTCACTTTTAATAAGTTGCTGCCTAACGATTTTGTCCTCCTTTTACAATTTCAATACCTACACCCAGAAAAAAGTGACCCCTTCTTTAAGTTAAAATGAACTCATTGTGAAGAAAGTTGAACTTCGTATAGCGCCAAAGCCATTTTTATTTGTTTGAACGATGTGATTTTCGTAGAAATTAGGAATAATGTATTCCATATATTAGTTAACATTTTCCTATATTTATGTACCACTATACTACAGAATGAAAAAATTTAACTAATTTGAATATGGAATGATTTTATTGAAATTTTTTCATTCATTTGGACAAATCTTACACATTTGTGGTAAAACTTTTACTTCATAATTAGAACTGCTTACCTTCGTTTTTAAATACAATTTTATTTATTTCTATAAGCAATTTTATCTTCAATAAAAGACATGTTTTATTAATATATTGAATATATTTATTAAGAATCAACAGAATCGAATCTCTTTGAAATATTAGTTTATTATTCCACTATTTCCAATTTCCGTGTGATATTATCAACTGTAAAACGCACTTTTTCTTCTTCTTGTACTTTTCACTTTTAATAAGTTGCTGCCTAACGATTTTGTCCTCCTTTTACAATTTCAATACCTACAAATATAAAAAATCATAAAACATTTTTGTTCCAAAAGGTTAGCGTCACTGAATATTACCTGATAATTGAAGATTCCAAAATGAAGACAAATGAAAGGGTTGTTATTCTGCTGGTGTTTTCTTCCTTTATACACTATCACGAACATTGATAGATTTATTTTTAAAAACGAAAATTGTTCTCACTAATTTAAAATAACAAATATTTTATAAATTTTATTTGTTATTTATTATATTATTTTACCATATTATTTTTTAACAATCTCTCCGTATACCAAAACAACGCGATTCCAACTAGAAAAAACAACCGACGCGCAAACATATCGATTACACCCACGCGCAAACACATCGATTACGATGACAGGTATCGATTACAGGTAGACAATAGAAATTTAGGAAAATTTCCTATATTCTAACAAGTGTGTTTCCTTAAGTTTTGAAAGGATTGCATACTTCTTAGTACGAATGAACTAAAATATTTTTCTATGCCAAGTGTTGTTCGTATGTATGAAAAACTTTCTATTATAAAGGAAGTCGCAATTATCATTTTATAAGAAATTTTACTAATTTTGAGGAAACTTGGTTTTAGTTCGGTTTTTGTTTATTTTTACGAATGCTTTGTTATCGGTGAATAAAATTTTCTTTTTCAGTAGTAAATTCTTATACCCAGCGAAGAAAATAGTATGAGTAAAATTCCATGCCTTATTCTAGTTAATGAACTATTCCTAACTGCTTACAGTTTAGGATTTTTTTACTGAAACGAGTAAATTTTATTATTTTTCACAAAAATTTACCTTGATGGAAATAAATTGGATAAACTATATTGATGAAAATTTTTTCCTTTAGTTTTGAAGGCACTTTTTTCTGGGTGTACAAATATAAAAAATCATAAAACATTTTTGTTGCAAAAGGTTAGCGTCACTGAATATTACCTGATAATTGAAGATTCCAAAATGAAGACAAATGAAAGGGTTGTTATTCTGCTGGTGTTTTCTTTCTGTATACACTATCACAAACATTGATAGATTTATTTAAAAAAACGAAAATTTTTCTCACTAATTTAAAATAACAAATATTTTATATATTTTATTTGTTATTTATTATATTATTTTACCATATTATTTTTTAACAATCTCTCCGTATACCAAAACAACGCGATTCCAACTAAAAAAACAACCGACGCGCAAATATATCGATTACACCCACGCGCAAACACATCGATTACGATGACAGGTATCGATTACAGGTAGACAATAGAAATTTAGGAAAATTTCCTATATTCTAACAAGTGTGTTTCCTTAAGTTTTGAAAGGATTGCATACTTCTTAGTACGAATGAACTAAAATATTTTTCTATGCCAAGTGTTGTTCGTATGTATGAAAAACTTTCTATTATAAAGGAAGTCGCAATTATCATTTTATAAGAAATTTTACTAATTTTGAGGAAACTTGGTTTTAGTTCGGTTTTTGTTTATTTTTACGAATGCTTTGTTATCGGTGAATAAAATTTTCTTTTTCAGTAGTAAATTCTTATACCCAGCGAAGAAAATAGTATGAGTAAAATTCCATGCCTTATTCTAGTTAATGAACTATTCCTAACTGCTTACAGTTTAGGATTTTTTTACTGAAACGAGTAAATTTTATTATTTTTCACAAAAATTTACCTTAATGGAAATAAAATGGATAAGCTATATTGATGAAAATTTTTTCCTTTAGTTTCGAAGGCACTTTTTTCTGGGTGTGCAATAAAAAATAATATTTTATCCAAAAGCTCAGTCCATTTCGTTTATATCATGCCCTGTTTCTGACTATAAATCTTTAGTAACGCACATTTCGAAGTTTCATTACAAAAATTTTGTATAAATGTGTAAATAAAAAAAAAAAAAATAAATAAAAATAAAAAATTGGTGTTCGGTCGGAGCAGGGATTGAACCCACGACCCTTTGCATGCAATGTAGACATGCTAACCACTGCTCCACGTGGCCAAAAAATGTATGTTTCTGTTAAATAATGTTATGTTTGCATGGGCTCGTGGGCGCTGCAAACTATGGTATATAAATGTAACTTATAACGATAATTGTCTACTGGTGACTATAACAGCTACGTAGCCCAGTAGATTACAAACTGTATGGTCCTCGGTTCGATCCTCCGTCCAGGCGAAAGGTAAAATTTATAAAATTGAATAATTTCTTCAACAATATTTGTATTACAGAAAAAGGTGCCAAGAACTAAAAAATTTCGTGGACGTGAAAATTATGTGAGGGAATGAGCACAATCATCTTTGGGGTGAAAATTCTTCTAAGCATATGGTATTTTTGGGCTCCAAATGCTTCCAAACATATAATATGTTCACATAAAACAAACATAATAGTGTTTCGGCAATATCCAATAATATATGTGCTTCCTGCAAAATATGTTTGGAACATATGTTAGAGAAGCGATTTTTTTTGAGGGTGTACCCGTTCAAAGTCTGTTTGCAGCCGTTGCTTTGTCGGTTGGGTGATGTTTGAGAATTTCCAAAAGGCGATTTGTAGTTAAGAATCGCATTTGATTTTCATCTCCACCCAATTCTTGTGTTTTTCGGTTCTAGATCTTTGCAATGACGCGTGCTGATGATTAAATGTTTAAAAATAAATTATTTTTATTCGTAATATTGTTGCCGTTGCTAATTTCATTTTTTATTTTGTTTTGCTTTGTTCTGCATTTGATTTGGCTTATTTGGGAGGTTATGTCAGCGAACGAATGGTTTTGGAAGAATGTAAAAAGGCGAAAACAGCAAAACGCTGGCCAACAGTTATTGCCGTTTTGTTTACAAGATATTCGTGTATGTGTCGAGTGTGTGTATGTGGACTACGAATATTTTGCCCGCATTATTTAATGGCAGAGGCAAACATTACACCTCTAAAAGGCTGGAAAAGAAGGTTGAGGGGCCTTTCGTGAATGTATTGAAAGACTATCTATGCAGTAATGACATGGAATTGTTACAATATTCTGTAAATTGTATAAAGCTTTATGCATACACGGATAAAATTAAAGTTTTCTTCATAAAGTATGAATTACAATAAAATAAAACTAAAATAGGCGCTTAATCTACACGCAAAACATTAAACGCAATGAAAACGGGTGTTGTAACGTTGTTTCTTTGTTATACCTCCACCATAGGATGATACCCCCATCCTATTGAGGAGGGTATAACCAGCGTTGCCATTTTAGCTATTTTCCCGCTAGATTTGGCTTTTTTTGAATTCGTTTAGCGGGAAAAAATGCATTTAGTTTTTTTATGGTTTTTTTTCATGACCGTTTTAGCTATTTTTAGGTTTTTTTTAGTTTCGACATATTTCTATTGAAACATGGATAAAACGGTATTTTTATCTAAACCTTGCTGCCAGAATAAGGTTGTCCACATATTTCAAAGGTTAATTGAAACATTAATAATGATTCCCGCCATTATGCGGGGCATTTTTGCAGCAAATACATCTTGTTATAAAGTTTTTTCTCATATTCATAAAAGTTAACGTAAACTTTAGATCTACTATTACCATACAAATAGATAACCTTAGATAACCTGTAACTAAATTATTAGGAATTTTAGCATTTGGCTCGTTTATGGTGTCCTTTTTTATGTTATTATAATATTCTCAAGTTATTATTAAGTTAAAATAGTAGATGTAAATTGCTTTGTACACTGAAAAAAATATTGTCGTGAAGCCAAAGATTTCATGTCCTTAACTTACGAACGCGAATTTTGCTTATAATAGCATTTGTGAATTTCTCTTACATAAACTGTTTTCCTTGTCCAAAATTCGACAAAATCGTTTTGTCATTGAAGTCGTTTTGTCCTTATAGTTAAGTGATTCAACTTAAAAATGGATATCTTTACATGAAAGAACATATTGTTAGGCTAGGGTCAATTCTGAAAAATTCTCAAAACGAATGAAATAGTCTTTAAATTTGTGGAGATTTTGTATCTTGACCACAAACCAAAAAAGCGTTAAAAAATAGAAGACGTATTTTACTTGATACATAGAATAAATTCTAATTGAAGTCGAGTCTGAATGTGGAAATTTAAATTGTCGTTAGCACGTTTTTAAAGCTTTTTCTTCATGAGCTATCAAAAACGAATGAATTCAAATTTGACGCGGAATCAATGCCAAAATCATTAGTTTACAAAATCTTTGGAACCGCGCATGCTTTTTTTCAGTGTATGCAAGAAAAAATTAAGGAAATAAAGTTTTGAATGTGGTATTATTTTTTAACATTTTTTTAAACTTTTGCAAGACTGTAAGAATGGGGTTTACTCTCTTGGGTAAAATTAGCAAAAATTTACACGTTCACGAATTTATCATTAATTCAGCGGATTCAAGCCAATTAAAACGAAACATATTGATATTTTCTAATGATATGACTTTGATATTGTTGCAGTCTCATAGAAGTAGAACTAAAATGAATACAATTAAATTAATATGCATTTTAAGTGAAATAAAGCTTTTAAGTTTGTTGAATTTCAATAAAAATTGTGACTTTTGATACAAACAAATTAGCCTTTTTTCTAGCTATTTTTTGGGAAAATCTAGCGGTTTTTGGTGAAACAATTCTGGCAACGCTGGGTATAACAAACGTTGTCATTCCGTGTGCAACAAATAAAAATATTCACCTCAGGCACCATAATGTATATATTCTTTATCGTGGTGAAATTCTGAGTCGTTCTATCGATGTCCATCCGTGCCTATGTATAGTCTCTACGTAAACCGATCCCCAGTTTTGCTTTACGGAGCCTCCAGGAAGAGAAAATCTTATACGGATACGGTTTAAATTTGATACGTGATGTTACTAAATCCAATCAAAAATAATCGCTTCTGTAACATATACAGTGAAACTTCTTAAACTTGGACAATCTGAAAACCGGACACCTCCCAAATTTGGACAGTTGTCTTGGGACGTTTGCTATATTAACACATTAAAATTAACCTCCCATATCTTTCAGAGGTTTCACTGTACTCCCAAACGCATTCTGCTTCAAACATACACTGGTAGAAAAAGTTTCGTTACATTAACGAAATGTGTCATTAAAAGTGAGCCAATGGAACAAATTCGTTAATACAACGAAATTTTTCGTTATTATAACGAATTTTCTGTTAATCATGGTAAAGTTTCGTACTATATATTTTCATGATTGGTCCAAACAAAATATTGTTTATAGTGTTCAAATATATTATGTTGCACCTTGGGCTTACACTGGTAGATATCTATACTGCTGCATGTTTATGGGATCGATAACACATTTACCGATTATTTAGTCATCGCCGACAAGTCGTATCGATCCGACACACTGTAAGATTCTTTACAAACACCGACATTCCGTCCGGAATAACTGATAGTCTGTTTTTCAATTTACGCGAAAAACAAAAACCCAACCGTTCGTTACGAGTTACTTCCACAGACTGATCTCTCCATCATACATTGTTGAATAAATACCCATTCTCTTGTTCTCTTTTCGCTCTTTACATTGCTCAAAATTATTCAAATTCAATCACAAAGGTGATTGGATCAATCAAATGTGTAATTGGAAACGGAAAATTTTTCAATCGCGTTTGTAATTGAAAATTATTTCCGAATTGATTAACAAATTGATTGAATCAATTAATATTTTAATTGGAAACGTTACAAATATCAATCATTTTTTTAATTGGTTTTTATTTTGATTTGATTCAATAATTAATTGAATTAATTAACATATTAATTGAATCCGTTTCCAAATTCAATTAAGTGTTTAATTGAAAAAATTTTGGTGATAATTTTTTGTGTGTACTATGAAAGTTCATTGACACAAAATTTCACTTAAATGAAGAAATAATAAGAATCGCATATTTTCTCTAACAAAACATCTAAACTTCGTTTATCTTAAAAATCGTTTGGTTTTTTTTTGCGTGTACCTACACAGAAAAAAACAAAATATGAATTTTCAAAAACATTAAATTCAAAATATAATTGGTTTAATTTTTTTTTTAATTAAAACGGAAATCAATCAGAAGAATTGATAATATCAATTAATGTTTTAATTGGACCAATTAATTTTTTTAATTGACTTTGGTGATAGATACTATCATTTTTGTGATTGAAGACATTTCATTTAAAAATTATTTAATTTCGTGATTGAATCCAAAAATTGTGTTTTTTTTTTGTATAGAAAGGTATGCATAACGACGATTTGCATACCAATATTGCATACCTTCACTATTTTTATGACAATGAACTGTCAGATATGCGATCATGACGATATCGATATTATGAAAATTGATAAGTAACTGTTAAACAGTAGCAACAACAATGACAAAGCTCAGATACACTCGAAATGTGTTCGTAAGACATGGCAGAGCAAAGTAAGTAAAATTAAAAAGAGAGGAAGACACTCAATAACTATTATAACATATTATAACACTCAATAACTATATAACATCAATAACATTAATATGTAAAATCATTTATATTTGCAACTAGGTTGTTTGAGCTTAGTGAAGCGAAAAACAACAAACACATTATAGCAAAGAGATATTTTAAGAATTTCAGTTATAAAGCGTGAAATGATTACACATGTTGGGTTTGTTAGATGGTTTGGAATAGTTTAGATTATCACGGAATTCCATACTTTTAATTATACGAGTTCTTCTCATCCCAAAATCGGAAATTAAAAAAAAAAAAAAAAAACAAACAAGAAAATATTTTAAAAAATTCTCATTTGGCAAAAAATTATGAAAAAAATAGGCCTTTTAACATATGTCCGCACTTGTAAGATTTTAGGGATTTTCGATACGAATTTTGGGAATGATGTATTCGGCAATATTTCTTAAAACAATTTTGTCCAAAGCAAAAAGGTTTCAATTTATATTTTTAATTCCCAAAAATTTTATCTTTTTCCTTGCCCCAAAAACTATCAATTTGAGTCTTAAGGTACTGACAAAATGCGGTGTTACTGCCCAGAAGCCAGAGTTTTACTTGTGCTTCGCTAAATAATTTTTTTTAATAATTATTTTTTATTGCCGATTTTGTATAAGAACTCATATACTACTTGACCCAAATGGTCGATAAATCCTTAAAACGTATCCTTATTTGGTCTCTATAAGAAACAAGCAAAAAATGTATAAGTATAGGAAAAATATCTTACGATAGCAAGCATGTAGGCACCTTCAAAAAGTTGGTAAAAAATCGACATTTGTTGGAAATTCAAACTTGTGGAATCTACAACTTTTCATCTAATGCATATAGGTATACATTTTTTCTTCTAGAATGCATAGAATTTTGTAGAAAAGGGCCTTCAAAGTCCAAAATACTGACTCCACTTTGTTCAAATTTTGCAATTTCTTGTAGGGGTTACAATTTTGTAATTTCTTGTAGGGGTTACAAGTCCTATGACAATCCCATATTAAATTCATCACCTCACGCACATTCGCGAAGAAAAATGTTTATTCACGCACGCTCACGCACGATACTTGTGGTAGCCAATCCCACTCACGCACATTCACGAAATGAAAAACACTTCTCACGCACGAACTACTTTTAAAGACTCACGCTCACGACAATTCACGAGATTCACGACATTTTCCAACCGGGAATGAGCAAGGATAACAAAATTCATAAATAAAATATAGTTCGAAAGTTAAACATAGGAGTATGAACTAAATTTTGATTTTTTCGTGAGCGTGATTTTCCAGAAATTTTATTCACGCACATTCACAAACCGATTTTATGTCTCACACACACACATATTTATTTTAGTCCCATTCACGCACACTCACGAGAGCTGCTTTGGATTTTGTTCACGACTCACGTGATTCACGTGTGTCACGAGACTTTCGTGTCATTTATTTTAGTCCAAAAAGAAAATTTTCATTACTTTTTTGGCTGGGTAATTACGAAGGAAAAGTAACCGTGAAAATTGCTGTTTTAACTCGATAATGTGAACTTAATACCGGCTTTCAACCTAAAGTATTTCCATTAAGAGCAAATAAACCCGTATTTATGACAAACGATGCAACGATTGTCTTTAATCCTTTTTAGTTGCTTTTAACACTTTGACGACGAATGCATCCACTGTTTTTGCGATATATTAAAGAAGTTATTCATGTAGTGTTGGGTTATAAATCCAAATTACAACATATGTTTTAAAGTAAAAAATGTTTTCCTAATTTAAAAAAAAAAAGAAAAAAAAACTTTAAACCAAAGTTCTGAAATCCTTAAAATAAGTCTTTAATTCTAAGATCCAATATCTTAGTTAATTTAAAGTGTTTTTTTAATAAAATGTTTTTGCCTTAAGAATGAAAATTTCAAATATCCGTGCCCTAAATTAAAAGACCTAACCAAAGATTACGAACTCTCTTTTAATTAAAATTTACACTGCAAACAAATATTGTTGTGAGGCCAAAGATTTCATTTGCTTATGATACGAATACGAATTTTGCTTAGCATATAAGATGCATTTCTCTGATATAAAGGTGTTTTCCTTGTCCAAATGTCGATAAACTTATCAATGAAGTCGTTTTGTCCATAATAAGTGATTTGACTTACAACTGGCTATCTTTATATGAAGGAAGATTTTGTTTGACTAAGGTCAACTTGTCTTTAATAATTCTGAAAAATTCTTTAAAATGAAAGAAATCTTGACATTTTGTATACTACTTACAAAGTAAAACTACACTGAAAGAATTTTTTACGCGATATTAAAGATTGCGCAAGCTAAATTTTAGGATGCGAAATTTACAAAATATTAAGGCCAAATTTCTTTAAAATAATGAAATTTTTATTAAAATAGAGTTTATGGTATTTGCTTCAAAAATGTTTTCCATCAAATTTAGGACACAAATTTAGTAAATTTGAGTCCCTCCGTTAAAGTCGCATGTCTTTGAACTAAGGCTAATTTTCCTTAAAGTAAAGAAACACATTTTTGATTAAAAGAAATACTCCTTAAATTAACTGAAATATTGAAACTTTAGATTTAAGATAAAAACTAAGACTTATTTTGAGGATATAGTGTCTTTTGTTTAAAGATTGTTTTGGAATTAAGAAAACATTTTTAACTTTGAAATATTCGTTATAATGTGGATTTTTAAACTGGCATTTGTTTGTACGTGAGTACCTTTATTAATAAACCACGAAAAGAGAATGTATCCTAATTTTAATTTTATTGGTCCTAGATTTAAAGCCAGATAGGTCTCTAAAAATTTCTTTATTTTAAAGAAGCCGCATCTTTGGCTCGGAATCAATACCAAAATCCATAAGGGAAGGTCAAAATCCCCGCTACGTTGGCTCCAATACCAAAATCATTAGTGTAAAGACAAAATCTTTGGAACCGGTCATGAGTATTATTTAGGTTGGGCAACACAACCGAATGATGGAGGTAGTCACAACCAATATCGTCGGCAGACCCAACCAACACCATATGTGGTATTAGTTGTGTCGACCGAATCAGTCGGGTGACACAACTGCCAACTAGTAGTTGCTACAACTGCCAAAAGGAGGTTGGCAAAAAATTCGATTGTCACAACCAATCTGTATTCTCTGTGTATTATATGTCGTAAATATATTTCAAATACGTCAAATACGGTGGACCATTTCGGTTCAAATACGAGACAATTTTAGAAACACTTTATAAATAGGCTTTCTACTCAAAACATAAAATTTTGTATATTTACAATTTATTTTGTATTGCGATATTTTTCACTATTTCTGACAAAATTTGTAAGTTAAAACATAAATCAGTATTTAATATATGGTACGCATATGCCAATCTTCTTAACTATAATATGTGTGGATCTAATATAGTTTTGTTCACATATATATTATAATTATAAATGTTAGGCAGGCACAGAGATAGGGATAAACAAAAAGGCTCTGCCAACTCTGATTCGAAATATAACGTTTTTACTGTTATGATTCGTGCCACAAATAATAGTCTTGTTTTAATGGGCGGTAAAAAATTTATTGATACATTTTCGTTTTCCCAAATTGTATTCTTTAGAACAATATTTGCCCATCTGGAAGCACATAATTCAATTAAAATATTTTGAATTGGGCACATAACTCTAAACCAAAACCTGATGTAATTGGGGGTAATATTTTCTTTATAAGAAAGTGTGCAAATTTTTATTACAAATCACATTTTTTACTGGGAGCTCTCTGAATTTACTCATGTTAAAGTAGTTAGTGTGTTAGATATTGGCGTTTAATTAACTTATTTACCTTTTTCTCATTATTACACTACATATTGCAGTTAAAATTGTACATAAGGGTTTAAAAAATGTTTTATATTGATTTTTTTTTTAACAAATTCTCTTAATTCTTCATTACTGCGAAGCCTTAAGGCTTCTCTGCGTGGTAAAAAAAAAATTAATAATTCGTTGTACATATTTTCTGTATTTAATACACATACACATTAGATCACAATGAAATTTTTGGAAAATATTTTTTTAGTATTCAGTAAATATTTATAAAAAATCTATCCAAGATTATTTTGAAAAGGGCACGCAAGATATAGCATTAAGCGGACCTTACACGGTCACTTCGACAGAGGTTCGCCTATTTATTGAGTGTTCATTCATGTTTTGCCCTTACACTGCACGAACATATATGATAACACGAAAAAATAAGAAGAAGCATAAACAAACAATGGGAAGGTAACAATAAAAATCCGGGTATATGTGGGAAACCAATGATTCCTGAAGTAATCCACGTTTAATAAATTACAAATTACTTGATGAATTTCAAAATACTTCTCGTCTAGTTTTCCATTGAATGGAAGCTGATTTTTTTTACGTTTCTGCCACAATTCTGCTTTAGATTTATATATTTATTAAATTTCCAATCAGAATAACAA
This sequence comes from Haematobia irritans, assembly GCF_050003625.1. NCBI lineage: Eukaryota > Metazoa > Arthropoda > Insecta > Diptera > Muscidae > Haematobia > Haematobia irritans. Next base: position 82,094,339 of record NC_134398.1, read on the forward strand.
TTATAAATTTGTTTTTGATAAAGTTTGGCGAACATTCCCTTACACCTAAAGATTTGTGCCTCCCAACAAGAAAAAAATCAAAGTTGTTTTGATTGTATGCCAATACGTCGCCGCAAAGTGTGTGTCGTAGGGTTTATCCGACCTATAAGGTCCCCTTTAAGTGGCCCAAGTAACGGCCTTGTCACTAAATTTGCACAATTCTAATACTGTTGTTATCGCACTCTGAAGGATACGATAAGCCCAAAAAAGTTTGTAATGCGTACAAAACAATCCAATTTTGCAATCTCAGATGATCGAATTTATGACATCAGCAATAAATATTGACAACCATGACATCATACATTGACTAACGAAATTTGTCGAGTGTAATTTAACCTACCTGTCGTATTACAATATTCTAAATATCAGGTCCAGACATTCACCGACTCCAGTGAGGTGTAATACATATATGTTTTGGTGTGTGTGTGCGTTGAGTTTAAACTTCAAAGCTCTAGATACAAGTTGAGGAATTTATAGATGTCTCGATTGCTGTGTTGTTTTGGAGTTGAAACTTGCAAACAATTATGGGGGGCTTGATACTCTATGAGAACACAATTAATTTCGCTGTAATTTCACCACGAAAAACTTCAAAAGATACTGATAAGCACTTTGCTATTTTAACATTTATGATTTTCTCTATTTTTTGTGGGTGCGTATTTGGTGGGGTGTTTAAGGTTATAAGTAATTATCAGTTATCTGCTTGGAATTTTTGTGCTCTTAATTCACACCGTGGATGACCATGATTACAATAATAACAACAACACTAAATATTCTAATAGAGATATTCACACAACACGAAAATGTAGATGAATATAGCGATAAGACAACAGATAAACGAGAGTAGTTGATTGTGGTAGTAATTTACAGTAAACTTTGAATAATTTCACCAAGTAACAGATATTTTTATTTCGTGTTGGTTAATTGCTTCTTTTGTGCTGTTTATTTTTCTCTTGATTACTCTTTAATTACATATATATATATATTTTTTTTTTAATTCTAGAAGAACAATAACACCAGACATCAATAACATCACTATTATTTTATTCTTTATTTTTGTTTTCTTATTTTTTGTATTAAAATATTTTGGTTGACATCAGCCACGGCCAATTTACCGCTCTCCCCCCCCCTCTTTTGAGAAAATTCGGGTGGCACACACACACACTAGCTAACACTCGCGGCGTTCCGTCGACCCCAAGAAATACCTGACAATCAATTGAATTGAACAGAGAGAACAGCACTGAGCAATACGAAAATTTGTTGTTTGCCAAAGTATCGAGGGTGATCGTCTCGTAACGAATGCGACGGATATGTTTGTGGTGGGGAGGGACTCTCTTTGGTAGCGTAGAAGTTATTTTGCCGTTGTATGGCGTTTATTCCCTTGAAAAAGAAACTCGCTCAACGAGTCTCAGACTAGAACTGATTGTCTAGAAAATATCGGCAAATGAAATTTGCTCAGAAAGCTAAAATGTAGACAAGCAATGACTACGACTGCTAGCCCCCAACATCACTAACTGCAAAGGGCAATCGATATTCGTACAGAGAAACACACGCATGCTAACCACACACAGTAGATCAACGCTTACTGCTAGGAGTGTATGATGATGAACATCCATTTAGTAGAAGACTTGGAACGTATCTGTGGGTTGTCTCACGGCGCGCTCAATTGCTCACACACCTTTTCCGTTGGTGTGAACGGCTGCCGTTGCTTGCCCAAGTAAGACGATGGCTTCGGTGTACGTGTATACGATTGTGTTTAGCAAGATATTTTACGCTCCCAAAGTCTCGAATGAGCTTTTTTCTCATTATCACTTGCGTCAAGTTTGTACGTCCATATTTAAAACATAGACCGTGGGACCTGTTGAAAATCTGGTCGACTAATCGGTTGTTAGCGAAATGAGCAATGTAATGATTTTTACACTCCAAGCGAAAAGTTTACTGCAACTATAGTTTATAGGAATTAAATCACATAAATTAAAATTTTTATTAATATAATAACATTTTAGATGGAGACAAATTTATTTTTCTTAGAACCATGTTCACTGTACCAACATGGTTGTACACCGAAAGAATTCTCTTCCTTAAATTTACGAAGAATTCTTCATTAACTATTCTTCATGAATTCTTCATTAAAACAACGAAATTTTCATTCCTTTTTGTAAATTTTACGAAGAACATTTTACGTGTACGAAATATTCTACATTACTGTTAACGAAACTTTCTTCAAATTTCATGATTTTGTGAAGAAGTTTTTACGAATTTATGAATATATTACGAAACATTTTGCGTTAATATTTCTTCATAAAAAGTACGAAAGATTTTCTTTAAAATAACGAAGAAGTTTCATTGAAGTTGTAAACGGAATCCTTTGGCCGGTAGAATCAGAAGTGAAGAAATCTTGCGAAGCCGAAGGAGACATAAAAACTTCAGACCTCAAACCTAAACAAAGCTGAACCGCGGGTTGTTGCGAGAGTCACCGAGATCTGTGAAAAGGAGGCCTTTGATGACTCAATTGAAGCGGCTGAGTGACGGTGGTTAAAAATTTGGATGGTTCTACGGTAAATCTTCACCATTGTAAGGCCTCTTGTGCTGGCTTAAAAGTTCTCCTGATGAAAGGAGACATAGATATAGTTCTTATTCAAGAACCATACATATATAAGAACAAGATCTGTGAATTAAGCACTCCGGGTTTCAAACTTTTGCATAATACCGGTAAATATATAAATCGAGCATGTATAATTGCTAAAAACGAACTTCATTGAGCAATTCAGAAACTGTCGTAGCCAGTCTAGAGATATCCAAATGCAAATACTGGGTATCTTCAGTCTACACGGGACATGATAGGGAGATGCCTCCATGTGCCGATAAGACCTTAGTTGAGGAGTCACTGAAAACAACGACAAAACAGATTATGGGATGCGATTCAAATGCACATCATAGTATTTAGGGAAGTAGTGATATTAATGCAAGGGGAGAGCCGCTAATAGAGTTTATTTTGCGTACTAACCTGGTAGTTTGCAATAAGGGAGATGCACCAACCTTCGTCACCAAACACAGGCAAGAGGTGTTGGACGTCACATTGGCCTCTCCGGAACTGAATGATAAGATATCTGTGTGGCAAGTTTTGAGGGAACATAGCTTCTCAGATCATCGCTACATCAGTTTCAGATTGGCTGTTCGTACACCCAGAAAAAAGTGCCTTCGAAACTAAAGGAAAAATTTTTCATCAACATAGTTTATCCATTTTATTTCCATTAAGGTAAATTTTTGTGAGAAATAATAAAATTTACTCGTTTCAGTAAAAAAATCCTAAACTGTAAGCAGTTAGGAATAGTTCATTAACTAGAATAAGGCATTGAATTTTACTCATACTGTTTTCTTCGCTGGGTATAAGAATTTCCTACTGAACAAAAAAATTTTATTCACCGATAACAAAGCATTCGTAAAAATAAACAAAAAACGAACTAAAACCAAGTTTCCTCAAAATTAGTAAAATTTCTTATAAAATGATAATTGGGACTTCCTTTATAATAGAAACTTTTTCATATATACGAACAACACTTGGCCTTTCAAAACTTAAGGAAACAAACTTGTTGGAATATAGGAAATTTTCCTATATTTCTATTGTCTACCTGTAATCGATACCTGTCTCGTAATCGATGTGTTTGCGCGTGGGTGTAATCGATATGTTTGCGCGTGGTTTTTTTTTAGTTGGAATCGCGTTGTTGTGGTATACGGAGAGATTGTTAACAAATAATATGGTAAAATAATATAATAAATAGCAAATAAAATATATACAATATTTGTTATTTTAAATTAGTGAGATTATTTTTCGTTTTTTGAAAATAACAATCAATGTCGTGATGGTGTATAAAGGAAGAAAACACCAGCAGAATAACAACCCTTTCATTTGTCTTCATTTTGGAATCTTCAAATATCAGGTAATATTCAGTGACGCTAACCTTTTGTAACAAAAATGTTTTATCATTTTTTATATTTGTAGGTATTGAAATTGTAAAAGGAGGACAAAATCGTTAGGAAGCAACTTATTAAAAGTGAAAAGTACAAGAAGAAGATGAAAAAGTGCGTTTTACAGTTGATAATATCACATGGAAATTGGAAATAGGGGAATAATAAACTAATATTTCAAGGACCGTCGATGCTGTTGATTCTTAATAAATATATTCAATATATTAATAAAACATGTCTTTTATTGAAGATAAAATTGCTTATATAAATAAATAAAATTGTATTTAAAAACGAAGGCAAGCAGTTCTAATTATTAAGTAAAAGTTTTACCACATATATGTAAGATTTGTCCAAATGAATGAAAAAATTTCAATAAAATCATTCCATATATGAATTCAAATCAGTTAAATTTTTTCATTCTGTAGTATAGTGGTATATAAATATAGGAAAATGTTAACTAATATATGGAATGCAGTATACCTAATTTCTACGAAAATCACATCGTTCAAACAAACAAAAATATCTTTGGCGCTATACGAAGTTCAACTTTCTTCACAATGAGTTCATTTTAACTTAAAGAAGGGTCACTTTTTTCTGGGTGTACTTCAAAGACCATATTTCCGCCAAATGTTAGGAAAACTGATTGGAAGAGGTATAAGGAATCGTGCAAGATAATGGAGCACGCAGTGGAGCGGATTACTAAGGCCTTCAACATCTCACTGAAAGCTGCATGCCTAGAGGGAAGCCAAGGGGGAAAAATCGACCAACATGGTGGTCTACGGAGTTAAGTAATATGAGGAAATCCTGCAGGCAGCTCTTTAACAAAGCAAAGTCCACCAGAACTTCTGAGGATTGGGACGCTTACAAGAAGAATCTGAGAGGATACAAGCGAGAACTGAGAAAGGGTCAGCATAACTCTTGGATTGATTACTGCAGCAGTATTGAGAATACGTCCGAGGCTTCCAGACTACGGAAGGTACTAGCATCCACTAACTCCGCTCCAAGTTTCATTAAAACATACACAGAAAAAAATATCACCAAAATATTTCCAATTAAAAAATTAATTGAAGTTGAACATGTTTTCAATTAATAAATTAATTGATACAATTAACTTTTTAATCAAGGTAGAAACATTAAGTTAATTAAGTCAATGATTGAAAATTTTAAAATGTTCAATTAAAAAATTAATTGATACAATTAACTTTTTAATCAAATTCGAAAGGCTAAGTCAGTTAAAAAAAGTGATGAACATTTTTTTATTTTATAATTAAAAATGTATATCAAACAATCATTTGTTAACATATTCCAAATACAAACTCTAAGCCAGTTCAGAAAGTAATTGAAAATATTGACCTTTTTTAATTAAAAAATTAATTGAGTTTTGCAATCAACATCAATTAAATTTTTAATTGAATCAATAAAAAAATTAATTGAAATTTACTAATGAAATCAATTAATTTTTTAATCAAGAATTGTTTCTATGCCCAATTAAAACTGTGATTGATACTATTATTTTCGTGATTGAAGACATTTCAATTAAAAAATTAATTCGATAAATTAATTTATTGATTGAATCAAAAAAAAATTTTTTTGTGTAGGAGGGCAATTGGACAACGTCCAGTGAGGAGACGCTGGAGGTACTATTGGACACACATTTTCCTGGAAATCAGACGGTTGAACCATGTACTGGCGGCGCCAGAGTGGCTCAGCGGTCATTTCCTATCGAGGAAATTGTGTCGGAATCTAGAATAAAATGGGCGTTAAATAGCTTTGGGCCATTCTAATCTAATTAATAAATTAATTGATAGAATTAACTTTTTAATCAAGGTAGAAACATTAAGTTAATTAAGTCAATGATTGAAAATTTTAAAATGTTCAATTAAAAAATTAATTGATACAATTAACTTTTTAATCAAATTCGAAAGGCTAAGTCAGTTAAAAAAAGTGATGAACATTTTTTTTATTTTATAATTAAAAATGTATATCAAACAATCATTTGTTAACATATTCCAAATACAAACTCTAAGCCAGTTCAGAAAGTAATTGAAAATATTGACCTTTTTTAATTAAAAAATTAATTGAGTTTTGCAATCAACATCAATTAAATTTTTAATTGAATCAATAAAAAAATTAATTGAAATTTACTAATGAAATCAATTAATTTTTTAATCAAGAATTGTTTCTATGCCCAATTAAAACTGTGATTGATACTATTATTTTCGTGATTGAAAACAGTCGTTTTCATACCTAAAGCGGGAAAAGCCTCTCACTCGAGTGCGAAGGATTTCCGACCAATCAGCTTATCCTCATTCCTACTTAAGACTCTGGAGAGGATGATAGACATTTATCTTAGAACTAGCGTCGATTCGAGTTTGATCTCGAAACGACAGCACGCATACTCGAAGATCAGGTCTATTGAGACCGCTTTGCATGAAGTAGTCTGCTTTATTGAAAGCTCACTATCTGTCAATGAATACACAATTGTGGCGTTTCTACACATCAAGGGGGCATTCAATAACGTCAATCCGAGCTCTATATTAAATGGACTGGCAACTCTGAATGTTGATCCAGGTATTCTTATGCTGCTAGACGAACTGCTAATGAGGAGATGTATTTCGGCCACACTAGGACAAGTTTGGTCTTGGAGTAAATCCTGCAAAGACAGAATTAATCATGTACTGCAAAGATCGCAAAACTCCCACGGTTAAGCCCATATCCTTAGAGGGTATTGAAATTCCCTTTGGTGAGTGTGCAAAATACCTTGGCTGAACTTTAAGCTTAATATTGAAGAAAGAGCGAGAAAAACCACGGAAGCTTTGTACTCGTGCAAAAAGGCAATAGGAACAAGTATATACGGCAGTAAGTTCGGCCAGGCCGAATCTTATGTACCCTCCATAATGGATTGCATAGAAACTTGTACTAAAGACTGTCATCCACAACCGAATTACTTGGGTTGCGGTAACACTTGCCGATGGCAAGGTATCTTAAAACTTCTTAACACCGTGTTCTCAACTGTAAGTTATTCCATACGGGGTATATATTAAACAAAAAAGGCCGTAACGTAAATAATTCAGTTTGACAAAATTTTCTATAGAAATAAAATTGTGACAACATTTTCTATAGCAATAAAATTTTGACAAAATTTTCTATAGAAATAAAATTTTGACAAAATTTTTTATAGAAATAAAATTTTGACAAAATTTTCTATAGAAATAAAATCTTGACAAAATTTTCTATAGTAATAAAATTTTGACAAAACTTTCTATAGTAATAAAATTTTCACAAAATTTTCTATGGTAATAAAATTGTGACAAAATTTTCTATAGAAATAAAATTTTGACAAAATTTTTTATAGAAATACAATTTTCTATAGTAATAAAATTGTGACAAAATTTTCTATGGAAATAAAATTTTGGTAGATTATTTTTGGGGATTGGCTATATATAACTATAGACCGATATGGACCAATTTTGGCATGGTTGTTAGCGGCCAAATGTACAAAATTTCACCACGTACCAAATTTCAACCGGATCGGATGAATTTTGCTCCTCCAATAGCTCCGGAGGTCAAATCTGGGGATCGGTTTAAATGGGGGTTATATATAATTAAGACCGGTATGGAACAATTTTTGCATGGTTGTTAGAGACCATATACTAACACCATGTACTAAATTTCAACCGGATCGGGTGAATTTTGCTCTTCCAAGGGGCTCCGGAGGTCAAATCTAGGGATCGGTTTATATGGCGGCTACATATAATTATGGACCGATATGGACCAATTCCTGCATGGTTGTCAGAGACCATGTACTAACACCATGTACCAAATTTCAACCGAATTGGATGACTTTTGCTCATCCATGAGACTCCGGAGGTCAAATCTGGGGATCGGTTTATATGAAGGCTATATATAATTATGGACCGATGTGAAGCAAAGTTTGCATAGTTGTTAGAGACCATATACTAACACCATGTCCCAAATTCCAGCCGGATGGGAAATTTGCTTCTCTTAGAGGCTCCGCAAGCCAAATCTGGGGATCGGTTTATATGGGGGCTATATATAATTATGGACCGATATGGACTAATTTTTGCATGGTTGTTAAAGGCCATATACTAACACCATGTACAAATTTGAGCTGGATCGGATGAAATTTGCTTCTCTTAGAGGCTTCGCAAACCAAATCTGGGGATCGGTTTATATGGGGGCTATATATAATTATGGACCGATTTGGACCAATTTTAGCATGCTTGTTAAAGACCATATACTTACACCATGTACCAAATTTGAGCTGGATCGGATGAAATTTGCTTCTCTTAGAGGCTCCGCAAGCCAAATCTGGGGATCGGTTTATATGGGGGCTATATATAATTATGGACCGATGTGGACAAATTTTCGCATGGTTATGAGAGACCAATTTTAGCATGCTTGTTAAAGACCATATACTAACACCATGTACCAAATTTCAACCGGATCGGATTAATTTTGGTCCTCCAAGGGGCTCCGCAAGCTAAATCTGAGCGTCGGTTTATATGGGGGCTATACGTAAAAGTGGTCCGATATGGCCCATTTGCAATACTATCCGACCTACATCAATAACAACTACTTGTGCCAAGTTTCAAGTCGATAGCTTGTTTCGTTCGGAAGTTAGCGTGATTTTAACAGACGAACGGGCATGCTTAGATCGATTCAGAATTTCACCACGACCCAGAATATATATACTTTATGGGGTCTTAGAGCAATATTTCGATGTGTTGCAAACGGAATGACAAAGTTAATATACCCCCCATCCTATGGTGGAGGGTATAAAAAAGTGGGGACTAAAACCTTAACCAATGCACAATGGCTAACCACGGAAGTGATTAGACCTATAGTGCTATATGATGCTGTAGTCTGGTGGCCGTCACTTCAGCAACCGACAGGTTTAGATAAAGTTCAGCGTATGGCGTGCTTGTGTATCTCAGGCGCATTCAGTAAGACAGGAACAGATTAATGCCATGCTGCATCTATTGCACGCAGAGAAGAAACATGATTGTCACAATCATATAACATTTTAACCTGCAACCATGTTGGCTCAGTGAACATGGTTCTAAGAAAAATATAATTGTCCTCATCTAAAATGTTATTATATCGATAAAAATAATTTTGTTTGAATGAAAAGACAATGGTCACGATTTAAAATGTTATGGTATTCATAAAAAATTTCTCCTAGTTAAAAGAACATGGTCACAACCTAAAATGTTTTGATCTTTATGAAGGTTAGGTTAGGATAGGTTAAAGTGGCAGCCCGATTAAGATTCAGGCTCACTTAGACTATTCAGTCCATTGTGATACCACATTAACTAAAAGTACATATTACATATGGGCACTTCTAGTTTTAACCGCTGAACCTTCTCGATTATTTTTCTTCGCTGAACCAAACAGATTGTTCCAAAAACATTATCAGACTGCTTAAGTTAACGTTTTCCAGATCCGCCAGTAATCTGAAGCTATATGCTCCTAAAAGTTGCTTGCGCTTTACACAAAATGCAGGACACTCACACAAGAGGTGTTTAATTGATTCTTTTTCCTCCGCATCATGACAGCTCATACAATAGTCATTATACTTCGCGCCAATAGTTTTTGCAAAATCACCTATCAGGCAGCGACCCGTTATAGCAGATATCAGGAGTGATATTTGACGTCTCGAGAACATTAGCATATCTAGTGTGCGGTTTAAGTTGAAATGGGGCCATATTTGCTTGGTGTCGTTACAACCCTTGCAATTCTCCCATCGAACATTTGCCATCATAACAGCCTTCTCACGCAGTATGAGCTTGCAGGTAGCTAGGGGTATACCAACAAATTCTAGTTCCCCTGGAATATGTAAGGTAGTCCCTAGCCTTGCCAACTCATCCGCTTCGCAGTTCCCCGGTACACGCAAAGAAAAAAAACGTTTGGAAAACGCCTACCGCAAACGTTTTTCTTTTATTAGAGTTTTTTGAATTGCTTCGAAAATTTTAAATTTTTATCACCAAACAAATTCGTTTGTTACAAAATTTTTATTTTTTCAATAAAAAAAGTTATTTTTGTAACAACAACACAGTCCATTTCGTTTATATCAAACATTATTCTTTTCTGACTTTAGGTCTTTAATAAGACACATTTTACAGTTCAAAATTTAATATAGTACAATATAATGTTGAACATTTTTTCGGAATCTTCCGAACATATCTGGAATATATGTAAAAAAAAAAAAAACAAAAAAAAAACTTTGGTCGAAGCAGGGATCGAACCCATGACCCTTGGCATGCAAGTCGGACGTAGCAACCACTGCTCCACGGTGCCAAACTAAATGTTTGTTTCTGTTAAATAAACTTTGTTTATTCGGTTCGTGGGCGCTGCAAGCTATGCTATATAAATATAACTTATATGGATAATTATCTATTGATGACCATAACAGGTACATAGCTTAGTTGTTAGTGTGTTGGCTTACAAAGTGCATGGTCCGCGGTTCGATTCTCCGTCCAGGCGAAAGGTAAAAAAAATTTAAAAATTTATAAAATCGTATAATTTCTTCTACATTGTTGGTATTACAGGAGAAGGTGTTAAGAACTAAAAAACCTCGTGGATGTGAGAAAGATGTGAGGGAAAATGCAATTAGCAAGAAAACAATGTTTTTTTTTTGAGTTAGTCTTTATGAAATTGTTTTTACATCCTGGAAAAGAATAAACGTTTATCACAAAAAGTATATACTTTTCTTCCAAATACACTTCCTTACAGCGAAAAGCAAATGAGAAACGAACTTTGTTTGTCTAAAATTTCGTTTGGGAGGAAAGAATTATTTTTTTGCGTGTATGTCCCAATGGCCAGGCACCACTATTAGGTGAATATTGTACTGCTCAGCCATCTCATTGAGAGATTTGCGGTAGTCTATGGCCGTTTTCGAGTTGAGGAACACAGAGCCCAAGGATTTTATTGCAGGTTGACTGTCTGAGTATATATTCATGCCCACATTTTTTGGAACATTACTTCTCAGCCAATTCGCCACCTCTCTTATTGCTAATATTTCAGCCTGTAATACACTACAGTGATTAGGTAATCTTTTCGCTATTCGAAGTTCCAGATCATTAGAATATACTCCGAACCCCACTTGTCCATCCAATTTGGAGCCATCAGTGTAGAAATCTATATAATCTTTATTCCCCGGGGTCTGTGTGCACCACGCCTCACTGTTGGGGATTAGAGTCTCAAACTTTTTGTCGAAAAGTGGACTCGCTAAAGTGTAATCCACTACGTTAGGCACATCTGGCATTATTTTGAGGACCGAACTGTGACCGTAACTTTTTTCCGACCACAGCGATAGCTCGCGCAACCGCACAGCCGTTGTTGCAACTGACTGTTTGGCCAAAATGTCTAAAGGCAATAGATGCAGCATGACATTAAGGGAATTTGTTCCTGTCTTGCTGAATGCGCCTGAAATACACAAACACGCCATACGCTGAACTTTATCTAAACAAGTCGGTTTCTGAATGCCGACCACCAGACTACAACACCATATAGCATTATAGGTCTAACCACTGCCGTGTATAGCCAATACACAATTTTTGGTTTTAGTCCCCACTTTTTTCCTATTGCCTTTTTGCACGAATACAAAGCTACAGTTGCTTTTCTCGCCCTTTCTTCAATATTAAGCTTAAAGTTCAGCTTCCTGTCCAAAATAACGCCAAGGTATTTTGCACACTCACCAAAGGGAATTTCAATACCCCCTAAGGAATTAGGTCTAACTGTGGGAGTTTTGCGATCTTTGTAGAACATGACTAATTCTGTCTTTGCAGGATTTACCCCAAGACCATTGTCTTTCGCCCATTTCTCAGTCATCCGGAGGGCCCTCTGAATAATATCTCTGATTGTGGATGGGAATTTTCCCCTGACTGTCAGAGCCACATCATCTGTGTATGCCACCACTTTTATCCTTTCTTTTTGTAGAGTAACCAGAAGGTTATTTATAGCAACATTCCAAAATTCTGAGTTGTCAGTCCATTTAATATCGAGCTCGGATGGACATTATTGAACGCCCCTTCGATGTCTAGAAACGCCACGATTGTGTATTCTTTGACAGATAGTGAGCTTTTAATAAAGCTCTTGTAGTGCCGTCTCAGTAGACCTACCCTTCGAGTATGCATGCTGTCGATTCGAGAACAAACTTGAATCGATGCTAGATAAATATCTATCATCCTCTCCAGAGTCTTAAGTAGGAATGAGGATAAGCTGATTGGTCGGAAATCCTTCGCCCTCGAGTGAGAGGCTTTTCCCGCTTTAGGTATGAAAACGACTTTTGTTTCCCTCCACTTTCCTGGGATATATGATAAGTTGATACATCCTTTATATATCGCCGACAACCAGGGGATAATTTTGTCAGTTATTGATTGTAACTCCGCCGGAGTAATTCCATCAGGTCCGGGGGATTTGAATGGCCCAAAGCTATTTAGCGCCCATCTTATTCTAGTTTCCGATACAATTTCCTCGACAGGAAACGACCGCTGAGCAACTGTGGCACCGCCAGTACATGGTTCAACCGTCTGATTTCCAAGAAAATATGTCCAATAGTACCTCCAGCGTCTCCTCACTGGACGTTGTCCAATTGCCCTCCGATGTTTTAATGAAACCTGGAGCGGAATTGGTGGATGCTAGAACCTTCCGTAGTCTGGAAGCCTCGGACGTATTCTCAATACTGCTGCACACCCTCAAAAAAAATCGCTTCTTTAACATATGTTCCAAACATATTTTGCAGGAAGCACATATATTATTGGATACTGCCGAAACATTAATATGTTTGTTTTATGTGAACATATTATATGTTTGGAAGCAGTTTGAGCCCAAAAATATTATATGCTTGGAAGAATTTTTCCCAAAGACGATTGTGCTCATTGCCCAACATACTCGTAATTTTCAATTCCACGAAATATTTGAGTTCTTGGCACCTTTTTCTGTAATACAAATAATGTTGAAGAAATTATTCACTTTTATAAATTTTTTAAATTTTACCTTTCGCCTGCACGGAGAATCGAACCGAGGACCATACAGTTTGTAAGCCAACACACTATCCACTGGACTACGTAGCTGTTATAGTCACCAGTAGATAATTATCGTTATAAGTTACATTTATATAGCATAGTTTGCAGCGCCCACGAGCCCCTGCAAACATAACATTATTTAACAGAAACATACATTTGTTTGCCACGTGGAGCAGTGGTTAGCATGTCTGCCTTGCATGCAAAGGGTCGTGGGTTCAATCCCTGCTCCGGCCGAACACTTTTTTTTTAATTTACACACTGAAAAAACAGTGAACCCACCACACGCTCACAAAAAATCGCTTCTGTAACATATACTCCCAAACATATTTTGCTTCAAGCATATACATTTTTGGGTATTGCCCAAACATTTATATGTTTGATCTCTTCCAATATATAATATGTTTGAAAGCATATTAGTCTAAACAATATATGTTTGGGTAGTCTAAGTTTCAAACATTTTGTATTTTTGCATCCAAATTCAATAATGTTGTCTTCCAAAAAACAATATGTTATTATGTGAACATATAATATGTTTGGAAGCATTTTGCACCCAAAAATATTATATGCTTAAAAAAATTCTCCCAAACAATATTGTGCTCAAAATTTTATTTATTTATTTATATATTTACAATCATAACGAATTATGAAAATAAACAGGTAATAAGGTGCTAACAACATAGGTTTTCGACCTGAATGCTCAAAATTTTGTTTCTGCCCAATTGTATATTCCCCAACATCTTTCTCACTTCCACGAGATTTTTTAGTTCTTAGCACCTTTTTCTGTAATACAAACATTGTAGAAGAAATTATTCAATTGTATGATTTTTTTTTATTTTAATTTTACCTTTTGCCGGACGGGGATTCGAACAGCGGACCACACAGTTTGTAAGGATCAAAGAAGTAGCTGATCAATTGCCCAAGGAAAAATAAAATGTTAATTTTGTAATAACAAGCAACAACCACCAACTTAATTCAATATCGCTCCCTGTTAAATAGCGCTCCAAGCTACTAAACACATATATGTTTATAGGCTATTTCTAAATTAATATATGTTTGCATCCAAACATTTTATATTTACAAACATTTTATGTCCCAAACATAATATGTTCTAACATATTAACATATATGTCCCAAACATGTTATGCTAGTTTATGAACATTATATGCTTGCACTCAAAAATATTGTGTTTAAAAATTTGTGTTCCAAACATATAATGTTTATAGCCAAACATATGAAAAACAGTCTTTTTCATCCGTGCAGGAAGAAAACTTTCGGTTAATTTTAGAAAATTTTGAATATTTGTAGAAAATTTTAACTAAACAGTATTCCAAACGTTGCCATCACGCCGATGTCATAAAAATAAGTAAATATTTTTCGACAAATACAAGAAAATTTATTAGACATAACTAAGTTTTTTCACTTGTTAAAGAAAATTTTGTAGTTTGAAGAAAAAACTTGGAGTTCAAAATTGCAAGAATGTCTTTAGTGACATACGAAGTTCACGATGGACGCATTTTTGGTAAAATTTACAAATTTAAAGAAATTCTGAACTATTTTGTGGAAGACACGAATTTAGTTAATCTTTATGCTTCATTTGAGTATATTTTTTCCTCGGGTTTAGTTAATTTAACTAACGTACACAAAAAAGTATTAGAGTAAAGAAAACTTTGTCCAAACATAATATTTCTATGAACTAAAATGAAGTTAAATTCGCTTTAGTGAAATAGAGAGTTCATTTTTTTTGAGTGCATATTTATATTTATACTATATTAAATTTTTATAATGAAACTTCGAAATGTGGGTTATTAATCATTTTACTGTCCCAACTCTAAAAAGAGTATAGTGCCCTTTCGTTATTTTATGGAGACCCCTGATTTCTTTTAACGAACCAAGAAAAAAATTATGCCCATAATGCCAAAATGGTAAACAAAACACATGTCCACACATACATAAAATGCTGCTCTCAAGGCGAAAACATATGCTGTTTGTTTTTCTAATGTCTATTCTCTTGGTTCCGAATGTCTATTCTCTTTATTCAAATTAAATAATATTTAGGCTTAAGCATATCAAATTTTTGGCCTTATCATAAAACAGTTTTCCGAAACAACATAAAAGCGGTTTCACAGAAATTGTTCTCTTTTGATTCTTTCGCTGTGTTATGTTGATATCTTTCGTCAACTCTCCTGGTTTCCATCTCAATTTCTTTCTCTATACTCTCTTTGTCGCTTTGAATAAAATATCACAACATATGTATGTTTAGTCGAAATTTGTAAATATATATAAGTTTGCATTCACACATATGATTTTTAGGAAACATTCATGCCCCAAACATTATATATTCTAACATATTAACATAGATGTCCCAAACATTTAGTGTTAGTTTAGGAACATTACATGTTTGCACTTAAATATATTGTGTTTTAAAATTGTGCCCGAAACATATTTTGTTTATATCGGAACATATGAAAAACATATTTTTCTAACAGTGCAGTAATCATTCCAAGAGTTATGCTGAGCCTTTCTCAGTTCTCGCTTGTATCCTCTCAGATTCTTCTTGTAAGCGCCGAGTCCTCAGTCCTCTGGTGGACCTTGCCTTGTTAAAGAGCTTCCTGCAGGATTTCCTCATATTACTTAATTCCGTAGACCACCATGGAGGTCGATTTTTCCCCCTTGGCTTCCCTCCAGGGCACGCAGCTTTCAGTGAGATGTTTAAGGCCTTAGTAATCCGCTCCACTGCGTGTTCCATATCTTGCACATTTCTCATATTTGTCTCTGTTATTTCCGGTATCATCATATTGAACGATTCCCTATTCCTATTCCAGTCAGCTTTCCGAACATTTGGCGGATATGTGGTCTTGGTGATATGAACATCAAATTTGAAACTGATGTAGCGATGATCTGAGAAGCTGTGTTCACTTAAAACCTGCCACTCAGATATCATTTCATTCAGTTCGTGCGAGGTCAAGGTGATGTCCAAAACCTCTTGCCTGTTTTTAGTGACAAAGGTTGGGGCATCTCCCTTGTTGCAAACTACCAGATTGGTACGCAAAATAAATTCTATTAGCGACTCTCCACTTGCATTAGTATTACTACTTCCTCATATATTATGATGTGCATTTGCATCGCATCCCATAATGAGTTTTGTCTTTGTTTCAATGCCTCCTCCACTAAGGTCTTTACGGCACATGGAGGCATCTCCCTGTCATGTCCCATGTAGACCGAAGATACCCAATATTTGCATTTGGCTATTTCTAAACTGGCAACGACAGTGTCTGTATTGCACATTGAAGGAAGCAGAAACAAGTTGAGCTCGTTTTTAGCAATTATACAGGCTCGATTTACATCATTACCAGTATACTGCAATAGTTTGAACCCCGGAGTACTTAATTCACATATTTTGTTTCTATAAACATATGGTTCTTGAATAAGAACTATATCTATGTCCCCTTTCATCAGGAGAACTTTTAAGGCAGCACATGCAGCCTTACAATGGTGAAGATTTATGTGGAGGATCCGTAAAACCATCGAGATTTTCAACAACCGTCACATCAGCCGCTTCAATCGAGTCATCAAGAATGTCCTCTTCAGAGATCTCGGTGACTCTCGCAATAACCATATGTTCAACTTTGGTGAGTTCTGAGGCAATAGAAACCTCCTCTCGCATACGGTGTCTATCCATGTCTTCAACTTTGGTATCTCCCTCGACTTCGCAAGAGGATCCGCTTACTTCTGATTCAGACAGAGGCTTGTCCATTTCTGAATCCTTTAGCTGATCGTTTTTATATACCTTCATTTGGATATAATGAAAGCCATAACATACACGTCCCTGGGACATTGCTAGATGTGGCAAAGACTGAGTGTTCAATATAAACACTGCATGCCGTCTTGGTCCATCCACTTCATCGAAACGGCCAACCTTCCAACCATCTGTTGGAAGATATGGATTGCATCGTTTCATTCTATTTAAAATAGATTCAGGGTCAGAAGGGTTCGCAGGTATCCACGCATGTGCTCTAGGTCTAGCCGGTATGTCTTTCTTCTCGACTAACTCTAGAGCAGCTCCTTCCCAAACTTCACCAATTAGTATCAGAGCAGCTTTAAAACATTCTATAGACCCCCGGTCCTCAAATGCGACTAGCTTAAATCGTCCTTGATACCAACCAGCCTCTTGGTGTCGAGGATCTGGACCGGGAAACTTTTCCAGCACCTGTGAGTAGACGACAGACAGAGCATTCTCAATTTCCCCCATTTTTGCTTTGGAACCATACCGTCCAATGCTCCTTTATTAATGATAGCCATCACAAGGCTGTCTTTAGCAACTGAGGCAAACGATCTTTGATCCTTTTTGGAGGATGGCAGCTCATCCGGTGATCGTTCCCTTTTTCCAGCCTCAAGAATTCCTTGAGCCCATTTTAAGGAATCGCTTTGTTTAGCCGACATCGTGCTTGGGTCGACTGGTCCTAACTTCTTTAGGATAAACAAAGCATTTCTGCGTTCCTTGAATCTCTTTCGTGAGGGATTACCTCCTTTTGATGCCGTTACCTTAGAAAAAGTACGACTTGTCAAAGTGTCGCCACCTGTCGACCCGTCTACAGGTCGACTAATTGGGCCTAACTCTTGGTCATTGTCCAAATTTACAACTCCAGTCGATACGTCGTGCAAGCAAACATCACATATTTTTACACACTCTATTTTGGTTTAATTTCAACAAATAAGTAATCATTCCATATTTACTTCGTGCTCATCAAATGTACAACCGCAAAATGCAGAACAAAAAACAGGTACATTTTTTCAATTACACTTTCCTTTTTTGTGTTCACATAAAACAACGTACCACTTCTGAATAAATAAACAAGTAAGGAAAGCAGAGGCGATTTTACAAGGAAAATGTTGGTATTTTGACCATTTTTGTCGAAATCAGAAAAGCATATATATGGGATAGTCTTGTGTCGTTCCGAACCGAACTAGTACAAATGAACGATTCACTAATAGGAACGAACTGTACTAGTTCCATTTCTTTCACTCTCATAGTACCACGGCTCTTTTTTTCCTTTAGTACATATTTTCTATTTCTTTCCATCACCTAAGTCTGTCAGTTGTTTGTGTTCAATTGACAGATGTGCTTCATTTCTTTACCCTGCCAGCATTTCAAAGTTCCATTTCATCCTCATCGCTACCACAGACTCGTAAGTGACACTGCAACAATCGCCAACTGTGATAGTATTTTGCCATCACTATTCGCATGAAAGTACTTTGCCATCACTATTGTTACAAGAGCCATTTTATATTTTGTGAAACACCAAGCACATCTAGCTTCTTATAATTTATTTAAATAAAAATGATAATGAAGTGCTGAAAAGATAGTTATTTCGCTTATTGGTGAACAATTTTTGACTTTCCAAATGGAATAAAGTGATAATTTTTCAAATATTTTTCCAGACACGCTGCCTCCATTGGAAATAAAAGCACTGGCTGATAGACGCTACAACATGTAACTTGCAACTTGTAACTCAACATCAATCTTCTGTTAATGCATAAAAATATCTTAAATGTGATAGTCGTATAAATGTTATATTTATGAGAATTTATAAATGTTTAATAAAATTAATAAACATCTAAACAATCGTGTTTTACTTGACCACAATGTTTCTTTTACAACTATCTTAAAGTTCACTTTGTCTGATTGTTTGAAGGGGCTCTTATTGGCGTCCTTCTAAATGTATCCGGAAGGGCACTTAATAATTGCACTCATGCGATACTTTTTTGTAGTAACTTGGCGTGGTACAACTTCTCAATAGTGACGGCGCTTTTCCGAGGAGTTTTGGATATCGTATATGACTGTTTTCGACGTAGTGGGGATTCTCAGAAGCGCCGCCAAATTCAAAAAGTGTTGGCAGGGTAAGAACTGTCATTTACTCTACAACACAAATCTGATGAAATTTGCACAATTTTTCTGAAGAAAATAAAAATATCTTGTTTTGTACAATACATAGTGTAAAATAAAACCTCATACACATTACACTTTCGAAATCAACTTTAACAGATTTCAAATCCACTTTCAGTATATTTTGAGCCTAATGTGAATGAGCTATAACAAGGGTAAGTTAGTATGAATGCAATAAAATGTCTGTAAGTGAAATTTATAATTTAAGCATTTATTAATTTCTCTAGAAACCAATCAATGTCAGACAAAAGGAAAACTAGTCCTATGTGGACACATTTTGTAGAAATAGGCAAAGATAGGGCGCAAGTACTGCAAAAATAGTCTTAGCACTGTGTCTGGATCAATTGGTAACCTTAGTCGGCATATGAAGCGGAAGCATCCAGCTACTCCCATAAATGCGGAAAGACAAATGCCATCCTTGGTCCAGGTTTTGGAGAGCTGGGATGATGAAGTACAATGTGCAATCTCAACCACTACGCCTCATACAACAGAAAACGCAACTGGAGGGGCTACAAATTGTTCAAGCCCAAAGGCAAATAGAAAAACACAACCAAACATTACTCAGTTCCTTCAGAGGCCACCACCAACTCGTAAGGTAGAAAAAATCGACTTACAAATTTTGAAAATGATCGTTAAAGGCCACCATTCCTTCAGAATTGTGGAGGAACGAGAATTTAAAGCCTTACTGGAACTAGTTTCACGCTGCCCAAATTATAGATTGCCATCTCGTAAGAAAACCTCAAATGCTTTGCTGTTAAGTAGTTACAATGATGTTTTGGAGGAAGTAAAAACCAAAATTCCAACAGCTTCTGCCGTAAGCCTCACTACCGATGGATGGACATCCAGGTGTCATTGTAGCTACATAGCTGTCACTGCCCATTATATCGATGGAAATACAGAGATGCAATCACATTTGTTAGCTTGCGTAGAATACAACGAAAAACATATTGCTGAGAATCTCGCTGCATTTATGAAGAATGTTTGCATTGAGTTTGGTATTGCCAATAAGGCATCTGCAGTCGTAACTGACAATGCATCAAACGAGGTAGCCGCAATTCGAGTTGGAAATTGGCGATGGATCGGATGCTTCGCCCACACTCTTAATTTAGTGGTTCAGAATTCGTTGGCTCCAAGAGAAACACCTTAAAAAAAGTAAGAAAAAATATCACATTCTTTCATAAAAGTTCCAGTGCACTAAATAAATTGTGTGAAAATCAAACACAATTTATTGAAGTACCTCTTAATTGAAACAAGACGTAGAAACCAGATGGTATTCGACATATGAAATGCTCCAAAGAATATTTACCTTGAAAGATGCAGTAATAACTACGTTATCATTGATAAGACCAGATCTTTTGTTTCCACTGGAGGAATGGGATGTTATAGAAGAAATTTTACCAATATCAAAACCTTTCTACCAAATGACAATGGACATTTCGGCAGAGAAGAGCGTCACCCTGTCGAAGGTTTTAGTATTATGTAACATTTTGGATCAGACGATTGCCAAAAGTTCTTCTAAAACGCCCGAAATATCTACAATGATAACAAGTATTTAAAAAGATTTAGACACAAGATTTGGTGATTATGAGAGGAACTACCTCTATGCAGAAAGCGCCTTACTTGATCCCCGTTTTAAACGGAGAGCATTTCAAAGTGACGTCAACTACGACTGGGCTGTAAAACAATTAAGAGAAAAAATATGCCGGATAAAATTACCAGAATGTTATATAAATATCAACAGCGTCAATTCAGATGAGTCGCCCCAGCAGAGCGATTCAAATGAGCCGGAGTACTGCACTGAAAAAAATATTGTCGTGAGGTCAAAGATTTCATGTCTTTAAAATACGAATACAAATTTTGCTTAGCATAGAAGACGCATTTCTCTAAAATAACGTTATTTTCCTTGTCCAAAAGTCGATAAACTTTTCAATGAAGTCGTATTGTCCTTATAATTAAGTGATTTGACTTAAAAATGGGTATCTTAACATGAAAGAAAAAATTTATAGGCTAAGGTCAACTTGACTTTAATAATTCAGAAAAATTCTTTAAATTTAATGAAATTGTCTTTAAATTTGTTGTCTTTTTGAATATTGACTACAAAGCAAAAAATCGTTCAAATATAGGACATGTTTTTCAAAACTTTATTTTAAAGAAGTTTTTTACTTCAAACATAGCATAATTTCTACTGGAAGTCGAGTCCTAATTTGGAAAATAAAGTTGCCGTTAACTCGTTTTTAAAGGACTTTGATAGCATATGAAGAAAAAAAGCTGAGAAAGCGAAAAATTAAAATTTGCTTCCTAGAAGCAAAACACAAAACCTAAATTTAAAAGAGAATTGTGTCTTAAAAGTATCCTTACTTGTATTCTCCGCTTCTTTGGCTCGGAATCAATACCAAATTTTTTAAAGTAAAGACAAAATCTTTGGAACCGAGTATGCTTTTTTTTCAGTGTGGAAGCTCTTTGACGAAAAATGAAAAAATTGTGCAAAAACTGACAACAATACAGTAGCAGCCATAAAAGAATTGGATAAATACTTAAAAGAAGACTGCGTCGGACGGAAGATGGACCCATTAAAGTATATATACACGCCCTAAAAAGACTATGTATTACGGTGACGTCTGTGCCATGCGAAAGAATCTTTTCAGCAACTGGTAGGATAATAAGCGATAGAAGAACGCTTCTAAAACCATCCAAAGTTGAAAAAGTTGTATTTCTCCATAACAATATGTGATGAAATGTATTTAAATTATCTAGTCCATAAATTTAAAGACTTAAATACCTTTTTAAAAGGTAGCAATATAATCTGAGATTATCTTTACTATTAATTAAAATTCAACAATTTAACAAAAATGATTTTTTTATTTAATTTTAATAAAATTATAATTTACAAGTACTATTATACTGTAATATAAAAGTATATCTAAAGTAAAAATGAATTCATAAAATCTTTTTATATGATTACATTTAAAAAAAAAAAAAACAATTTAAAATGGAATAAATTGGCTTTTTAATGCACTTTTGAAGATTTTTTTATATTTGAGTCTATATATCTTATCCAAATCCAATAAAATAATTCCGGAGCAACGAACAAATGTAGGGAGAATTTGATGTTCATAAAAGAACTTCGTCCTGTTCTAGGTGAATCTTTGACTACCAGATTTGGTAAAATTAAAGTTTATAACTTCATTAACAAAATACACAGATTAACAGCTATTAACAAAACACATCGACAAGCTATTTGGTTTTAACATTTTGGTCAATGAATTCTGGTCAGATGTTAAAATGCGATTAAAAAATTAAATGTCATCAATATGCTCTCTAGATTTCCATTTTAATGAATGACTTCGAAACGTTTTTATATTGAGGCGTATTTAATTAACCAATAATTAAAACAAAGTTCTTTTCAAATAACGACAATCTACAATTTATTTGTTTAACTGAATGGTTTCACTTATTTGCTCTACGATGTGTACTGTATAAACTTTATCTTACGACTGACTTTATATACCGAGATATGACGATTTCGAATGTTCTCGCTAATTGGCCTACAACCTTCGAGATTAAGCTACTACCTTGTAGATGTCGCACGGCGACATTGCACATATTTATCGACTTATGTTCATTGTCTCGGCTATCTAGAACTTTCTATGGGGCGTTATTGTACAGGTGATATGGCACACATACTTTTAGGCTTATTCTTATCTTGGCTAGTGCATTCTACAATCTGTGCAGGCATAAGGGATTATGGTCATATTACCGATAATTATAACAGCAAAACAAAAGGTGTTACTTTTACAATTACCGATTGGAAAACTAAGAACACAAAAGATGTTTAGGAAAGTACTAGAAACTAAAGAAATGACTCTAACAAGTTATGACGTAATTTTATCGTTACAATTTGAAATTTAAATTAACGGAAACTAATTTAAATAAACTTAAATTTAGAAATATCAAATTCGTAACACTGCCTCCCGCTTAAGCCTGTTCGTCCCGAATACACACAAAAAATTATCACCAAAATTTTTTCAATTAAACACTTAATTGAATTTGGAAACGGATTCAATTAATATGTTAATTGATTCAATTAATTATTTAATCAAATCCGAATAAAAACCAATTAAAAAATGATTGATATTTGTTACGTTTCCAATTAAAATATTAATTGATTCAATCAATTTGTTAATCAATTCGGAAATAATTTTCAATTACAAACGTGATTGAAATTTTTTCCGTTTCCAATTACACATGTGATTGATCCAATCACTTTTGTGATTGAAACTGAATAATTTTGAGCAATGGAAAGAGCGAAAAGAGAACAAGAGAATGGGTATTTATTCAATAATGTATGATGGAGAGATCAGTCTGTGGAAGTAACTCGTAACGAACGGTTGGGTTTTTGTTTTTCGCGTAAATTGAAAAACATGATTGGCGACATTCTGTCTGCTGCATTCAAAATGTGTGCATAAATATTTTGAACGCAACAACAAATCAAAGCAAAGGGTTGAAATAAATAAAGTGTGCAACAACAAACGGACACGTGGTAAAGGTTTGAAAAGAAATATATGACAGAACGCATTTGAAATTACCTGTGTTTGTGTTTTGTGGTATTGTAAAAATGGAAAACAATCTACGTTTATTGAAGGTAAGAAATTGTGAAATGTGAATACCGTTTTCCATTGAAGCCTGTTTACATTAAACGGACTAAAATAATATATTTTTTATTCATTTCTTTTAGTGACAAATCTTATTTCGTGAAATTGACCAATCAATCCCATCAACTCCATCATTTTATCAAATATATAATAATATGTTTGCAATGAAAAAGTGGGTACCGTATTGATCTTTTAAAATTATAAACTTTTTTCACTCCTAGTTTTCTTAAAACCAAGAGCGGTATGGGTTTGTTGGAAGATTCACCTTGAAGTTGCGAAGTAGTGTTGGCATTAAATTGCATTTTTGTTTTACCTGCCTTTTTCAGTTTGAACCCAATTAGAGAGCAGTATATCTGGTATATAAACTAATGAGCTGAATTATGTAATGGTAAAAAAGTTCTTTCTTTTGGATTTAAAAATATGAAAAATATCCGATAATAATAAAAATATGTATTTTCCATTTATATTTTTTTCTATTTCCAGAATTTGCAAAGTATCATCAATATAATACCAAATATTACATTGCTTTCCCATTATTTTTGTCTTTGATTGGTTCAAATTTTAATAGACGATTTTAATGTGTTGGAAATTTTGGAAAGGAATTGTTACTAAAATTAAATTACCGAGCTCCTTAATACACCTTTTTATGCTAAAAGACTACAACTGCAAAAGAAGATTATAAATCTGCAACCTGGAACTAAGAATTGAACTTGATATTCTATGCAGGTAATGTTTAACAAAATTAACTTTTAATTGAACAAAATTAAATTCAAATTATTCTGTTTACTTTCAGAAAAACTAATTTAGCTTACAGGCTGCTGATTTATTGGAAATCTAGGCGCATCTACATATTAGAAGGAACATGCTAACATGGTTATTATTATAAGGAAGATAATGATTTATATAATTTATTTTTTTCACCCTATAGTTGTTATTGATAGTAGTTGTATTTGTAAGTTATGTTAGAACAAAACACAAATGACAAGAACCAAATTTATTTGTCTATTGCATAATTCAAAAAATAATAAAATATTAAATATGTTTTATAAGAAACAATATTTTCTTTTATTTCAAAACAAAAAAACTAAATACGATTTTGAGGTCGCAATATATACATTTTTTGATCGAAATTTATAGCCAATTTCAATTAATTATTTAATTGAATGAATCAAATAGTTGATTGATTTTTGTCGCGAAATTAATTAAAATTTTAATTGATTCAATTAAAACTGTGATTGAATTTTATTTTAAAAATCAATCACGTTTTTAATTGATTCAATCACACAATTAATTGATTCCGTGACAAAAGTCAATTAAATTTTTAATTAAAAATCTTGTTGGTTTTCAATCAAAATGGGTGATTGATACTATCATTTTCGTGATTGAAGACATTTCAATTAAAAAAATGATTGAATCCGCGATTTTCGTGATTGAAATCAAAAAAATTTTTTTTGTGTGTAGGCACAGAACCCGTTCCGTAAGGAGCCAAACGTTCCAGATGAACAACTTTCATCTTTGACCTTGGGCTGTCGTCCTTTTGAATGCGGTATACAACATCATTGATCTTCGTGATGACTTTATATGGGCCTTCCCACTGCGTTTGTAGTTTAGGTCATAATCCTTTCTTTCGTTGCGGGTTGAATAGCAGAACCAGTTGTCCTTCTTTAAAGCCGTCAGTATTCGCTGCACGATCATATCTCGCCTTCATCCTGTTGCTGACCATTTTTATTTTGTTTCGCACTAATTCGTGAACTTTACCAAATGTGTTTGGTATGTCGTTACGGGTTTCTTCCATGGCGAGCTCATTGGGTGTAGCGCCGAATATCAAATCTCCGGGCAACTTCAATTCCGTTCCGAATAGGACCTTGGCCGGTGTTCGTGACGTAGAATCATGTATGGCTGATCTATACGACAGCAAAAATTTTGGTATATGATCGTCCCAGTCTGGTTGGCCGTTATCTACCACCTTTCGAAGATGTTCTTCCAGGGTGCGATTAAACCTTTCTACCATGCCATCAGACTGTGGATGCAATGGCCTAGTCCTTGTTTTCTTGATACCAAGGGAGTCACACATCTCTTTGAATATGGCCGATTCAAAATTTCTTCCTTGGTCTCGATCGGCACACCGTAGCGACATATCCAGTTCTTGTCGACTACATCTACAATCGTCTTCGCCTCTTGGATAGGAATGGCAGAAACTTCTGGCCACTTGCTGAAGTAGTCCATGATCACAAGGACATATCGATTTCCAGAATCACTTACTGGGAAAGGCCCTGAAACGTCCATTGCTATTCTTTCAAAAGGCGCTCCTGGCCTATACTCTTGCATAAGACCTCTACTTTTTCGTCTTGGCCCTTTCGCCTTTATGCACTTCTCACAATTTGCCACCCATTCAGCAATTGATTTCTGGCATCCAACCCAGTAGAATCGTTGCTTCACTTTCTCGGCTGTTTTGGTTATTCCTAAGTGACCTCCACTAGGTCCATTGTGGAATTCCATCAAAACATCCTTTACCTTGGAATCTGGCACGATTATCAAGTTGCGGCTATTCTTGCCATCTTCACTTTCCCACTTACGTTGTAGGGTTCCGTTGACCAGACATAGACTGTCCCATTGAGCCCAGTATGATTTCATTAGTGGACTTTCGGCTGCGATGTCTTTCTTGCTAGGTTTCTGATCTTCCTCCTTTGCCGAAATAATTTTTCTCAAGATTGGGTCTTTGCGTTGTTCTGTTGGCCAGTCCGCTCCAGATTCGACGTGCAACAGCCGGATATCAACGATTTCTTCCTTATGTTCAGCTTTCGAGCAGTGTTTGCACTCGACATTACAAGGTCTATAGCTACATTGAAGCATTGCAGCGATATAATTAGTCCACATTTAGTACAGATTTTTAACTGTATGATTCAGACCCAGAAATACCCTGATATCTTCAAAATTCATAAAATAGTACCAATACCGAAGGAAAAGGGAGCTACTTCAATCAGTAATTTTCGGCCGATTTCCATTTTGTCCATTGTGAATAATATTTTTGAGAAAATACTTCATCGTCAATTAGTGACTTATATCGACGGAAATAATTTGATTAATCCTTTCCAATACGGATTTCGGAAAGGATGTGGGACGGAGGACGCAACAATAAGTGTCGTCAACTACATCTGTAAATTGTTAGATGAAGGAAATAGTGGAGCTGTGGGGATCTTCTTCGACTTGTCAAAAGCTTTTGACATGATTGACCATAGTATTTTGCTACAGAAATTACGTTTTTATGGCATTCGTGGATCTGAACTAAGACTTTTTAACTCTTATTTAGAAAACCGTAAACAATTTGTCCAAACTGGTGATGTAAGAAGTGAGGAGATTCCTGTGAAATTTGGTGTGCCACAAGGAAGTATTTTAGGTCCTCTTTTGTTTGTTTTGTATCTCAATGATCTTGCAAACCTGAATCTTTTTGGGAAAATGTTTATGTACGCTGACGATATATGCATAATTTATCCATTTAAATCGGAGGTGTCGACCAAGTGTTATATGGAAAGAGATGCAGCTCTAATTTTGGAATATATGCGTCTTAATAAACTGTTTGTGAATGAATCTAAAACAAAGTTGATCCGTTTTAGACCTTTTGTTCGCTTCAATTCTCAATTTAGCCTAAATGTTGGAGGAAAGTTGATAGAAGAGGTAAGCTCCATAAAATATTTGGGGTTGCATATGCAGTCTAATTTGTCATGGGATGAACATATTCATACTTTAAAACAGAAAGTATCATCTTCACTGGGTCTCTTATACAAATTTAAGCATAAGTTTAACCAGAATACCAAATTTATTGTTTATCAAAGTTTAATACAGAGTCATTTGAATTACTTGGCAGCTATATATGCTTGTAAAAACACTATAGCTCTACGATCATTGCAGCGACTACAGAATAAATCATTGAAAGTGGTAGCGAATCTAGAATTGGCCCATTCAACTTTAGATCTTTATAGAACAATTTTTCCATCTGTGTTACCTATATATGGAGTATACAAATTTCAGACTATAGTATATGTTTACAAATGCCTTCATGACATAGGTCATCACACGTTTCAATTTGTGCGAAATCAAACTGTTTTCAACACCAGAAACAATCGGAGACTGAGGGTTGTATTTTGCCGAACCGAAACGACAAAGCAACGTATTGAATATTCTGGTATACGATATTATAATAACTTGCCAGATACGATAAGGGAGTGTAGAACAATTTCTACTTTTAAAAAGAAATTAAAAGAGTATTTGTTGTCAAATGTTGATGTATTCCTTTGTAGTCACAATACAGCAATAACTTAGTGCTTCTAATATGTTGTACAGGAAACGAAATGTTTTAATTTTACAATTGATCTCAAAGTATTATATAAATATTAACTAATAGTATCTAAATTTGCCAACTAGCCTCTACTATGCCAATCGGCGCTGAGGCACTAATATAATTTGAATTTATATAATTAAGTTTTATAACGTCTAAATAAAAAAAAAAAAAAACAAAAACAAAAGGTCGACGTGACAAGGCGTCCGCGTTGCCGTGTTTGCCACCTTTTCTATGCTCGATACTGAAATCATAGCTTTGGAGTCTTTCTATCCAACGTGCCAGCTGAGCTTCCGGATTCTTGAATTGAAGCAACCATCGTAGAGCTGAATGGTCAGTTCTTAGCAAGAAATTCTGTCCATACAAGTATATGTGGTAATGCTTTACGCTTTCTATGACAGCAAGCAGCTCTCTTCTTGTTACGCAATAGTTCTTCTCGGGCTTGGATAACGTTCGGCTAAAATATCCGATGACCTTTTCTTTACCGTCAATCTGTTGAGATAGTACACCACCAATTCCGTACGCACTAGCATCTGTATCCAAAACAAATTTTTCGCCAGGAACTGGATACGCCAGAACAGGAGTTGAACATAAAAGTTCTTTTCGATGATGAAATGACTGTTCCTGTTCTTCACTCCACTGGAACTTCGTACCTTTTTGCGTTAACTTATGGAGGCTTGCGGCGATGCTGGCGAAGTTTGGTACGAAACGCCTGTAGTATGTGCATAAACCAAGGAAGCTGCGCAACTCGTGGAGATTCCGTGGACGTGGCCAATCTCCGGAGCATTGCAGAGCCCGAATGGCATTACATTGAATTGCCAAAGACCCAATATCCACTCTGCAAATCAAGCGTGGAAAACCATGTTGTTCCGGCTACGTGTCATCAATGCGTGGAAGCGGATAACTGTCCTTTTTGGTAACATCATTCAAATTTCTGTAGTCCACGCAAAATCGGATACTTCCATCTTTCTTTTTGACCAGCACTACTGGTGAGCCCCAAGGACTTGATGATGGTCCAATCACACCACTTTCCGCCATTTCGTTAACGAGCTTTTGAACCTCATCTCGTTTTGCTAGAGGGATACTTCGTGGTGCCTGTTTTATGGGTCTTTCTTCTGTGGTATTTATTTCATTCTTCACCACAGATGTTCTCCCTTGATTTTTCTTCTCAATGGCAAAGGCGGAGGCATTTTTCCATAACAATTTCTTGGCTTCATTTTTCTCGGACGGTGATAGATGACGTGTCCAAGTTTCGACATAGCCTTCCAGATGTTTCATCACTTCATTATGCTTCTTTGGCGATTTGCTTTCCAAGTTGACTATTGCTTCGGCAGGAGTACATTTGCCAATGTCAGAAAATTTTCCAATTTGCTCTTGATGGTCAGATAAATTCAAAACTCGAACTGGTATAAGTCCCTCTTCATTTGTTGTTACCAGGGCATTTGCTATCAAGATGTTGTTGTTTTTATTTTCTGCTGGTTCAACAAACCACAATTTGCCGACTTCACAATCTCCATTCATAGAAACCCATATAATTGTTTCGGCATTTGGTGGTATTGACTCTGGCTGGCTCATTGTCAAACATCTGACAGGTGTATTCTTACTGTAGCCCACGTTTACCGGTATTTCGATATCGCACCAGGTCATTACACGGCGCTTCATATCCAAGTTGAGGCCAAAAGCAATCATGAAATCCGCTCCAATTATAACTTCGTCCACTATATCGGCCACAATGAATTCATAATTAACGGATTTGTTTGCAATGGTTAACTTTACAGTAACCTTTCCATATACAGTTGCGAGTTCACCTGTAGCCGTGCGTAGTCTGACTCCAATTAGTGGTGTAACTTTTCCTCTTACTAAATCGGATCAAATAATAGATTTCGATGCACCAATATCCAACGTCAAAGTTCGCTTGTATCCATTAATACCACCCGCAATAGTCAAATTGTTATTTTTCTGTTGAACTATTGCTATAGAGATTGTGGGGCCATCACATGTGGGAGCCAGCTCTGGCCCCGCTGAACTAGCTCGATTTAGTTTAAATGTGAATCACTGGACTGTGGGTTCACCCACATATGGCTATTGTTTGGTGGTGAAGGCGATTTCGATCTTGATCGCTTACGACGTGCTTAACATTCACGAGCAACATGTCCAGGCTTAGTTATAGCACTTTATTCTGGATTTAGTTGTCTCCTGCTTCATTTCTTGCATTGCCTGCTTAACTGCTTCTTTCACTGAGTCAATCACGGAATTTGATTCATCTTGCTCGATCTCCACTCTGCAATTTGTTGAATATTCTCATTTGGGTTTCTAGAATTTTCGTCCATCTTTTTTGAATTTTCGTCGAATTTTTCTTCCATCATTTTTCTAGAATTATTTTGCATTTTTAGAGAATTTTCTTCCATCATTTTTCTAGAATTCTCTTGCATTTTTAGAGAATTTTCTTCCATCATTTTGGTCAAAATATTGAGCATCGATGTGTAATCAACAACATTAGAAGCTACAGATGGAGTTTCCAAGGCGCTGGCTACTACTGAGTCGTCAAGATCTTCCTTATAATCGAACTCATGTGTTTCGATATCAATACTGCGCCGCTCGAACTCTTCCAGTAGTCGCTTTTGTAATTGAGCCTTGTTTCCTGTAGTCGGCTGCTCCATTTTGCTCAATTCCTTCTTCATGTCTTCCACTCGAAGCTGATTAAACTTCATTGTAGATTTTTTCCGTTATTTCACTTCCGACACCAATTGTTACGTTTTTATATTGAGGCGTATTTAATTAACCAATAATTAAAATACAGTTCTTTTAAAATAACGACAATCTACAATTTATTTGTTTAACTGTTTGGTTTCACTTATTTGCTCTACGATGTGTACTGTATAAACTTTAGCTTACGACTGACTTGACTGCTCTCTCCGCTAGGGGTTTATATACCGAGATATGACGATTTCGAATGTTCTGGCTAATTGGCCTACAACCTTCGAGATTAAGCTACTACGATTTCTGTGAAAAAGAAATGTGAATAAATTTTTTGTAAATAGATTTTCCACATCTACGTACCTTTAAATGGTTTCTTGCAGCCTTATTCGCCATTATTTACTCCGTTTTTCATATTCAATGCCACTATATGACGATTAGTTAAGAGCTGATTTGTCTTCTCAACACATTGTAAACAAAAATTGACATTTTTTGGCCGAGGAACTAAATGGTACTATGGAACGATATTAAGGAACTAGTTCCTCAGCCGGTCCGGAACGAAAAAGATCGATCACTCAAGTGAACGACATTGCCCAAGACTAATATGGGAGCTATATCTAAATCAGAACCGACTCCGACCAAATTTGGCACGCACAGCTACAATGCTAATTATACTCCCTGTGCAAAATTTCAACTAAATCGGAGTAAAAAATTGGCCTCTGTGGTCAATATAGGCGAAAGCTATATATGGGAGCTATATCTAAATCTGAACCGATTTCAATCAAATTTGGCACACTTGACTATACTGCCAATTGTACTCCTAGTGCAAAATTTCAACCAAATTGGGCCAAAACTCTGGCTTCTAGGACCATATTAGTCCATTTCGGGCGAAAGATATATATGGGAGCTATATCTAAATCTGAACCGATTTCAATCAAATTGAGTACAATTAACTACACTACTAATTGTGCTCCTAGTGCAAAATTTCAACCAAATTGGGCCAAAACTCTGGCTTCTAGGAACATATAAGTCCATATCGGGCGAAAGATATATATGGAAGCTATATCTAAATCTGAACCGATTTCAATCAAATTTGGCACACATGACTATACTACTAATTGTACTCCTTGTGCAAATTTCAAGCTAATCGGGATAAAACTCTGGCCTCTGGGTCCATATAAGTGCATATCGGGCGAAATATATATATGGGAGCTATATCTAAATCTGAACCGATTTCAATCAAATTTGGCACACATGACTATACTACTAATTGTACTCCTAGTGCAAAATTTCAACCAAATTGGGCCAAAACTCTGGCTTCTGGGGCCATATAAGTGCATATCGGGCGAATGATATATATGGGAGCTATATCTAAATCTGAACCGATTTCTTCCAAAATCAATAGGGTTCTATTCTGACCCAAAAAAGGAACACGTGCCAAATTTGAAGGCGATTGGACTTATATTGCGACCTAGACTTTTATCACAAAAATGTGTTCAGTTTTGTAGAAACAAAAAATCCGGTTCGAAGGACCATGTACAATTAATTGTCATTCCTCCATTTTGATCGTTTCTCTTATCTTCACAAGTAGAAAGAGAAAGTAAAAAACTTAAATATAAACACTATGCTGGAGATTATTGATATTTAGGTACATAGGACGTATTTGTTCCATATGCATTTGTTTTGATTAGAACCCCTCAGAGATCCCATGTTCAAAGGATATTTGTTTTGAACACCCCTTGCATTAGTATCAATACTTCCCCTAATACTATGATGTGCATTTGCACCGCATCCCATAATGAGTTTTGTCTTTGTTTTCAGTGACTCCTCAACTAAGGTCTTAACGGCACATGGAGGCATCTCCCTATCATGTCCCTTGTAGACCGAAGATACCCAATATTTGCATTTGGATATCTCTAGACTGGCTACGACAGTGTCTGCATTGCTTAATAAAGGAAGCAGAATCAAGTTTATTTCGTTTTTAGCAATTATACATGCTCGATTTTTATCTTTATGCAAAAGTTTGAAACCCGGAGTGCTTAATTCACAGATCTTATTTTTATATATGTGTGGTTCTTGAATAAGAACTATATCTATGTCTCCTTTCATCAGGAGAACTTTTAAGGCAGCACAAGCGGCCTTACAATGGTGAAGATTTATCTGGAGGAGCCATAGAGCCATCCAAATTTTCAACCACCGTCACATCAGCCGCTTCAATTGAGTCATCAAAGACCTCCTTTTCACAGATCTCGTTGACTCTCGCAACAATCCGCGGTTCAGCTTTGGTGAGGTTTGAGCCTGTAGGAACTTCCCGCATACGATGTTCGTCAATGTCTGAAGTCTTTATGTCTCCTTCGGCTTCGCAAGATTTCTTCACTTCTGGTTCTACCGGAGGCTTGTCCGTTTTGGAATCCTTTGGCTGATCATTTTGTATACCTTCATATGGATATCATGAAAGTCATAACTTACACGTCCTTGGGTCTGGGCTAGACGTGGCAGCTGCTCAATATTCAATATAAACACCGCATGTCGTCTTGGTCCATCCACCTCATCGAAACGACCAACCTTCCAATCGACGGTTGGAAAATCTGGGTCACATTTCTTTAGTCTGTTTAATATTGACTCAGGATCAGGAGGGTTTGCAGGTATCCATGCATGTGCTCTAGGTTTAACCGGTATGTCTTTTTTATCGACTAACTCCAAAGCGGCTCCTTACCAAACTTCACCAATTAGCATCAAGCTTTAAAGCAATCCATAGACCTCTGGTCCGCAGATGCTATAAACTTATATCGTCCTTGATACCATCCAGCATCTTGCCGTTGAGGACTTGGTCCGGGAAACTTTTTTCGCACCTCTGAGTAGACACTACACGCTCACAAAAAATCGCTTCTGTAACATATACTCCCAAATATATTTTGCTTCAAGCATATATATTTTTGGGTATTGCCCAAACATTTATATGTTTGATCTCTTCCAATATATAATATGTTTGAAAGCATATTGGTCTAAACAATATATGTTTGGGTAGTCTAAGTTCCAAACATTTTGTATTTTTGCATCCAAATTCAATAATGTTGTCTTCCAAAAAACAATATGTTATTATGTGAACATATAATATGTTTGGAAGCATTTTCACCCAAAAATATTATATGCTTAAAAAAATTTTCCCAAACAATATTGTGCTCAAAATTTTATTTATTTATTTATATATTTACAATCATAATGAATAATGAAAATAAACAGGTAATATAGGTGCTAACAACATAGGTTTTCGACCTGAATGCTCAAAATTTTGTTTCTGCCCAATTGTATATTCCCCCACATCTTTCTCACTTCCACGAGATTTTTTAGTTCTTAGCACCTTTTTCTGTAATACAAACATTGTAGAAGAAATTATTCAATTGTATGATTTTTTTTTATTTTAATATTACCTTTTGCCGGACGGGGATTCGAACAGCGGACCACACAGTTTGTAAGGATCAAAGAAGTAGCTGATCAATTGCCCAAGGAAAAATAAAATGTTAATTTTGTAATAACAAGCAACAACCACCAACTTAATTCAATATCGCTTCCTGTTAAATAGCGCTCCAAGCTACTAAACACATATATGTTTATAGGCTATTTCTAAATTAATATATGTTTGCATCCAAGCATATTATATTTACAAACATTTTATGTCCCAAACATAATATGTTCTAACATATTAACATATATGTCCCAAACATGTTATGCTAGTTTATGAACATTATATGCTTGCACTCAAAAATATTGTGTTTAAAAATTTGTGTTCCAAACATATAATGTTTATAGCCAAACATATGAAAAACAGTCTTTTTCATCCGTGTAGACATCGCGTTCTCAAGGTAACGACATCAAAAGGATTGCCTCCTTTTGATGTCGTTACCTTAGAAAAGGTTAGACTTGCCAAAGTGTCGCCACCTGTCGACCCGTCTACAGGTCGACTAATTGGGCCTGACTCTTGGTCACTGTCCCAATTTATAACTCCAGTCGATACCCGTCCAATGGGCCCTGAAGTTAGCAACCCAGTGGATAACTTTGAATTTCGCTGCATGGTGGCTTAATTTTCCACCACACGTGAAATTCGTAACAGGTAGGATGAAATAATCCGCTATTAAAAACACGTACGTTCAGTTCGACGGTTGAATAATAATAATCAATATAACCCCACTTGTTGAAATCGGGCGATACATATACAGTGCTGTTCAAAACATTATTATGATATATTGGTGAACTTAATCTAGGAAAATCTCCTATGATAAGAATTTTATAGTTTAGCTTCCACTTAAAAGATAATCTTTATGGAGTAGTATTTCCAAATTCTTATTGGGTAAATGAATGGATAATTATAAATTAGTGATATATACCGAAAGGTAAAAAAATCGTAAGATTCGACCTGTTCAAAACACTTACACTACCTAGCACCCTGATAAAGGGTGGTTAAAATTTCAAGGGCTGATGTTGATTTTCAATAAAACACAAATTATTTAGGAAATTATTGTAATTTTATTTTATTATGATATATTGTTATTACTCAATTATGCATGGAACAAAATATCGGCCAACTGGGCGCCGTGACCTCGGTGGCACACCTTCATCCGATGGTCCAAATTTTCGATGACGCTGAGGCATAATGGAGGTTCTATGTCGTTAATGTGCCGAATTATCTCATCCTTTAGCTCTTGAATTGTTGCTGGCTTATCGACGTACACCTGTTCTTTCAAATAACTAAAAAGTCCAACCGTGTCAAATCACATGATCTTGGCGGCCAATTGGCATCGCCATTACGTGAGATAACACTGCCATTGAATTTGTTGCGCAAAAGAGCCATTATTTCGTTAGCTGTGTGGCAAGTGGCACCATCCTGCTGAAACCACATATCGTCCACATCCATAACTTCCAATTCGGGCCATAAAAAGTTCGTTATCATCTCACGATAGCGAACACCATTCACAGTAACTGCCTGACCGGCCTCATTTTGGAAAAAATACGGCCCGATGATGCCGCCAGCCCATAAACCGCACCAAACAGTCACTCTTTGTGGGTGCATTGGTTTTCGACAATCACTCTTGGATTCTCATTCGCCCAAATGGGGCAATTCTGTTTATTGACGAATTCCCTGAGGTGACAATTTGCCTTATCACTGAAGATGATTTTCTTCGAAAATTGATCATCCACTGTTGCCATTTCTTGGAACCATTTAACACGTTGTTGGATTGTGTATCTCTCCATGGTTCAAATTGAGTAAGTCTGAAATAGAGAAATGTCAAATAAAATTCGGAAAAAACTTGGCGTTTAGGTGTGGTTCACATTCAAAATCGGCCCTTACAATTTAACCACCCTTTACTTATAAACTAATGAATATTATAATAAGCATATAGAAACTAATAACTTTGGAACAACCTTTCACATTACGTTCTAAATTGTAAATTTACTTTTATTCAATTAATAGTTGCGATAACTAATATTTTCATTTTATGAAAATAATAATTGGGAAAGTTAATATTTTAAATAACGTAAAAACTTTTATAACACATAAAAACAGCAATATTCACATAAAACCATAATATTGTCTATGGAAACAGGTGTTCAAAAAAGACGCATCCACAATTTTTTTTTACAATGGAAAAATTAGAAATGCGTGCTGTCATTAAATATTTAAATAAAAAAGTTTATCGGGACAAGAAATTCATAATGATATTGTGAATGTATTAGGTGAAAGTGCTCCTTCATATGCAACAGTAAAAAATTGGGTTGCTGAATTTAAACGTGGTCGTACAAGCACTATACTCCAGAGACAAAAGAACAATCCAAACAATGGACTGAAGCTGGAGGAAGTGCCACAAAGAAGCAAAAACAATTCAATCGGCTGGAAAGGTTATGGCAACGGGTTTTTGGGACTTCAAAGGTATTTTATTGATTGACTATCTGCAAAAGGGTAAAACAATAAATTCAGAGTACTATTGCAACCTTTTGGATCAATTAAATGTACAAATTCGAGAAAAACGTCCTGGCTTACAACAAAAAAAAAAATAATAATTTTTCATCAAACCAACGCACCAGCGCACAAGAGTATTTTAACAATGGCTAAAATCAACGAATTAAAGTACGAGTTGCTTGACCACCCACCTTATTCTCCTGATTTAGCTCCCAGTGATTTTTACTTGTTCCCAAATCTAAAAAAATTCCTTGCTGGCAAGCGTTTTACCTCAAATGAAGATGCAATTACAGTTGTAAACCACTATTTTGAAGACCTTGAGGAAAACTATTTTAATCAAGGGATAGAATTGCTAGAAAAGCGTTAGGTTAGATTAGGATAGGTTAAAGTGGCAGCCCGAGAAAAGCGTCGGACTAAGTGTATTCACCCTCAAAAAAAATCGCTTCTCTAACATATGTTCCAAACATATTTTGCAGGAAACACATATATTATTGGATACTGCAGAAACATTAATATGTTTGTTTTATCTGAGCGTATTATATGTTTGGAAGCATTTTGAGTCCAAAAATAGTATATGTTTGGAAGAATTCCCCAAAGAAGATTGTGCTCATTCCCTCACATAATTTTCACTACCACGAAATTTTTGAGTTCTTCGCATCTTTTTCTGTAATACAAATATGCTGTTTTTTCTTTCAAATGTCTATTCTCTTGGTTCCGAATGTATATTCTCTTTATTCTGAATACTCATTCTAATATTCAAATTAAATAGTAATTAGACTTAAGCATATAAAATTTTTGGCCTTATCATGAAACAGTTTTCCGAACCAACATACAAGCGGTTTCACAGAAATTGCTCTCATTTCATTCTATCGCTGTGTTATGTTGATATCTTTTTATTCAACCATCCCGGTTTCCATCTCTATTTATTTCTCTATACTAACTCTCTCTCTCTCTCTCTCTGGCGCTCTTTGAATAAAGTATCACAACATATATATGTTTACTCGAAATTTGTAAATTTATATATGTTTACATTCACACATATTATTTTTATGAAACATTCATGCCCCAAACATAATATATTCTAACATATTAACATATGTGTCCCAAACATTTTGTGTTAGTTTAGGAACATTACATGTTTGCACTTAAATATATTGTGTTTAAAAATTGTGCCCGAAACACATTTTGTTTATATCGGAACATATTAAAAACATATTTTTCTAACAGTGTTGAAGTTTCAGGAGATTATATTGAAAAATAAAAATATTTTTGAAAAACTAACTATTCTCTTTCATTGATAGGCTAAGAAGTTTCCGAACCGCCCTCGTATAAGGACCTAAAGATCTGGAACTTCGAATAGCGAAAAGATTACCTGATCACTGTAGTGTTTTTCAGGCTGAAATATTAGCAATAAGAGAAGTGGTGAATTGGCTGAGAAGTAATGCTCCAAGCAATATTGGCATTAATATATACTCAGACAGTCAACCTGCAATAAAATCCTTGGACTCTGTGTTCCTCAACTCGAAAACGGCCATCGACTGCCGCAAATCTCTCAATGAGATGGCTGAGCAGCACAATATTCACCTAATATGGGTGTCTGGCCATAGGAACATACCGGGGAACTGCGAAGCAGATGAGCTAGCAAGGCTAGGAACTACCTTACATATTCCAGGGGAACTAGAATCTGTTGGTATGCCTCTGGCTACCTGCAAGCTCTTACTGCGTGAGAAGGCTGTCATGATGGCAAATGTTCGATGGGAGAATTGTAAGGGTTGTAACGACACCAAGCAAATATGGCCCCATTTAAACTTAAACCGCACACTAGATATGCTAGTGTTCTCGAGACGCCAGATATCACTCCTGATATCTGCTATAACGGGTCGCTGCCTGATAGGCGATTTTGCAAAAACTATTGGTGCGAAGTATAATGACTATTGTATGAGCTGTCATGATGCGGAGGAAAAGGAATCAATAAGACACCTCTTGTGTGAGTGTCCTGCATTTTGTGTAAGGCGTAAGCAAATCTTAGGGGCATATAGCTTCAGATTACTGGCGGACCTGGAATACGTTAACTTAAGCAGTCTGCTAATGTTTTTGGAACAATCTGGTTGGTTCAACAGAAGAAAATAATCGAGAAGGTTCAACGGTTATAACTAGAAGTGCCCATATGTAATAGGTACTTTTAGTTAATGTGGTATCACAATGGACTGAATAGTCTAAGTGAGCCTGAATCTTAATCGGGCTGCCACTTTAACCTAACCTAACCTAAGGACCTAAAAGAGGATACATTAAACGGCATTGTAGGAATATCGAATAGTCCATTGCCTAATTTGGACATAAACTGATCGTCATAGGCCTTTATGCCCTATTTTTGGAATAATGCAATGAAATGACCGGCAATAAATAAAATAAACATATTAAAAAGCACAATATAGATAATTTTAAAGTTAACACCATGTAATGAAATATGATTTTTTAATTCTTCATTTTAGCTTGTAACTTACTATATTTGGGGGCATTTTATCAAATGGTGTAAGGAATTCAACTTTTCTTTGGAAAACGTATCTCATAAAATTTGTACCTGAAACAATTAAAGAAATAATGAAGTATTCTATATAAACTCATAAAAGTGTGTTGTTACCGATGTGAAGGGTATAACAAAATAAATATTCTAGTTGAAAGAAAGCCAAATTTTTAATATAAAACTTACCAATTCTCTATTAAATTGTACGCTGAGGGGAAATATAAAAAGTCGTCCAAATTTATTTGGGTTACTCTGAAATTAAATATTTATTTTTTACATTAAATAAAATTATTAAATAGGTTTACATAAAATCTAATGAAAAAAAATATGCATAAAAAAACCAAATATTCTGGTTAACCCTAGACAGTCATCATTCGCCAAACTGACGACACGTAATTTCATTTTCGATTTAAAATGCAGTTTAGTCTACTGGGAAATGGTAAATTTAAGTTATACTAATTAGACCGTTTTATGAATTTTTGTTTTATACTAATTAAAACCAAATTGAATAAGAAAATAAATTCAATTTTGGTTCACTTTTTCGCTCACGATGAAAATTATAGCGTCTTGAAATGAGCCGTCGTCAAAATGACGAAGGATGACGTTAATGTACAAAAAATAAGGATGACTGTCCAGGGTTAAAAGAAAGAAAAAGATTCCTTACACAGAAAAAATATCACCAAAATATTTCCAATTAAAAAGTTAATTGAAGTTGAATGTTTTCCCAATTAATAAATTAATTGATACAATTAACTTTTTAATCAAGATAGAAACATGAAGTTAATTAAGTCAATGATTGAAAATTTTAAAATTTTTAATTAAAAAATTAATTGATACAGTTAACGTTTTAATCAAATTCGGAAGTCTAAGTCAGTTAAAAAAAGTGATAATCCATAATCCAAATAAAAACTCTAAGCCAATTCAGAAAGTAATTGAAAATAGTTACCTTTTTAAATAAAAAAATAATTGCGGTTTGCATTCAAAATCAATTAAATTCTTAATTGAATCTATTAAAAAATTAATTGAAATTTGCAAATGAAATCAATTAATTTTTTAATCAAGAATTTTTTCCATGCCCAATTAAAACTGTGATTGATACTATCATTTTCGTGATTGAAGACATTTCAATTAAAAAATTAATTGGAGCAATTAATTTCGTGATTAAATCAGAATTTTTTTTTTGTGTACCAATTCACTATTAAATTGAAATTAAATATTTGTCTTTTACATTAAAAATATTACATTGCTTTCCAAAAAAAAATGATTAAAGAAATACTAAAATAAGGTATTAAAAACATTAATTTTGATGATAAAAAGGTCATAAAAATTTAAATATTCTAGTTGAAAGAAATCCAATTTTTAAAAGAAAACTTACCAATTCTCTTATCACAATGGACTGAATAGTCTAAGTGAGCCTGAATCTTAATCGGGCTGCCACTTTAACCTTTTAACCTAATTCTCTATTTTTTAAATTTGTTGGAATCCATCTGGAGTTGCTCTGAAATTAAATATTGCTTTTACAACAAAGAAAACATTAAACTGGTTTCCAAAAAAAAAATAATTAACAAATAATAATATACATAAAAATATTCTTTTTAAAAGAAATCCAATTAATAAAATACTTACCAATTTATGACTATACTATACGCTGAGATATAACAAAAATTTTCCAAATTCATCTGGAAGTGAATATTAATTTTTTACATTGAATAATAAAAATGTCAATACACTTTCAACAAATTTCCTAAATATATGGGAATTTTCCTCTTAAGAACGTGAACTAAGGGTCTTGAACCAAATAAGTTCTAACACAACACTTTAATATAAAGAATTAACATTTATTAATAAAAAAAACATGAAAGAAAGTAAATTTAAATGAAAAAATTAAATGATTGTTTTCGTCTTAAAATCGCGTCGTCTCTTCGGTAGCGCGTCCTCTTCTCGACTGACTTCTCTCTTCTTCTTTGCAACTTTAATAGCGAATTCCTTTTGTTCTTAGAGTTGCCATTTCTCCCTTAAATATCGGATCCCACATTTCGGCCCTCCTGCATTGAATTCGTCTCGAATTCATCGTCGTCTTGATGCAATCCCCACGGCTTGAGGTATTGGGCACACGTTGTTGTATTTCGGGGTCCTTCAGAATTACCCACCTTGCTCACGTCGTAAGTATCGTTGACCTTGACCTTCGCCACTTCATAAGGTCCGTAGTACTTTTGTTTGAGTTTAAGACCTGGTCCAAACTGTGTCCTCTTAGCAGCGACTAGATCTCCGATATTGTACTTTGTTGCTTGCTTTCGTCGTAAGTTGTAACCTTTCAGGTTCTCTTCTTGAATCTTCAGAATCTGCTTCTTTGCGTTGCTTCGCAATTCTTCTCTTTGTGTATTAAAATGTTTAACCATTTCATCGTCCATCAATTTCTTTATGTGTAATTGATCTGATGTTCGCATCTTCGTTCCGATCAAAAGTTCAAATGGTGTACATTGTATACTTCTTGAAAATGTCGAATTCATGGATTGTTGTACCTGGTGTAGGTACTTATACCATTTCGTTGGATCTTCTACGCTTAACTTTGCCAATACTGATGTTATCACTGCATTCATCCTTTCTACTTGTCCGTTGGCTCTTGGTAGACCCGTCGTGATTAGAATGTGTTGAATGCTTTCTGATTCGCAATACCTCTTAAATTCGTCAGAGGTAAACGCTGTCCCTCGATCGGATATTATTCGCATTGGGTTTCCAAAAACGGTACTCTGCATCGTCAACTTGGCTATCACTTCGCTTGAAGTTGTACTTTTGGTTCCATAAAGCCAACAAAATTTTGTGAACGCATCTACTACCACAAAGATATGCTTATATTGTTTGTTGGTTGACTCTAAGGGACCTAGATGATCTACATGGTAAGTATGCAACGGCTCATCATACTTGTGGTGTGGATGTAATTCACCTTCCTGCCTTCCTCGTTTTCTGTTGATAATGATACACTTTACGCAGTTGTCGATATGATGCTTAATCTTTTCGTCCATTTTCGGCATATAATATTCTCGACGCAACAATTCTTTTACTTTCTTCGCTGCAAAATGTCCATTCTCATGTGCTTTGCGGATCACTTCTCTTTGCATTGCTTTTGGAACGACTATTACCTCACAGTCATCTACTATTTTATATAAGATGTCGCCTTTCATTATATATCCGTCGAACTCGTCTTGTTCTTTAAGAATGTGAATAATAGGTTTCAATTCATCGTCGTTATTTTGGGAATTTCGCAATCTAGATACAATATTATCTTCGGCTATCATCATTACAGGATGTCTACTCAAAAAATCGACATGCCTCATGCGAGTTCCTGCTCTGTGTTCCACCTCGTAGTCAAACTCCTGGAGTAGCAGTATCCACCTTGCCACTCTTGTGCATAGATCCTTCTTTTCAAGCGTCTTGGTGAAAGCGTTACAATCAGTCACAATTTTGAAATGAATTCCTAGAAGATATACGCGGAACTTCTTCAAGGCTTCCACAACAGCTAATATTTCAAGTTCGTAACTGCTGTACTTTCTCTCCGCCTCAGATGTTTTTCGACTCATGTAATACACAGGATGAAGCTGACCATCGCTCGGTAACTTTTGCATCAGAATTGCACCGTATCCGTCTATTGAAGCATCAGTGCGCAACTCGGTTGGATAATCTTGGTTAAAAATACTCAATACCGGAGTATTGCATAAAATATCCTTTAAATCATTAAATGCCTCAATTTCTCGACTACCCATCTCAAATGTAGCATTGTTTTTGGTCATGTCAGATAATGGTTTAGCTATGATGGAAAAGTTTGGAATAAATCTTCGCAGGTATCCAGCTAATCCCATGAAACCTTGTAGCTGTCTTAAATTCGTTGGAACTGGAAACTTAATTACGGCATTCACCTTTGCCGGGTTCGGAGATATCTTTCCGTCTTCTATAACGAAACCCAAAAATTCGATTTGCTTCTTGAGAAACTTGCACTTCTTAAGGTTCAATTCGAGTCCATATTCTCGACAAAGTTGAATTACAGTCATTAAGTTTTCTACGGCCTCATTTTCGTCAGATCCAGGTATGATAATATCATCTACGTAGGGTAGAGCAATTCCCTTACGCGTCGTCTCTCTAAATATGGCATTGATATATCTCTGGAAAACCGCTGGAGAATTAGATAGACCAAATGGTACTTTTCTAAATTGATACTGTCCATTATGGGTTACGAAAGAAGTAAACTTCCTACTCGTTTCTGCGACAGAAACATGGAAAAATCCATTTTTCAGATCTAATGTACTAAAAACCTTCGCATTCTGGAGTCGATCCAGTTGGTCCTCGATCAGGGGTAAGGGGAATCGATCTTTAACAATGACTTTGTTTATGCGGCGATAGTCTACGCAGAGTCTGGAAGAACCATCACGCTTTTTAACAAGAACTACTGCGCTACTGTACTCAGAATCGGATTCCTCTATAATTCCATCTCTTAGCCACTGTTCCACCTGATTGTCAACTAAGCACCTTTCTATAAATGGAAGTCTTCTAGGACGTGTCGCTATTGGTGTGTCGTCTTCCAAAACGATATTCATTTCTACATTTACAGACTTACATTTTTCCGGTTTATACTCCTTTATGATTTTCTCGACTTTGTTTCTTGCGTCTGTAGTTGCCATTTCGCCTATATCCAAAGATTCAACTTCTACACAGCCTATTCTCATCAAAGGAAAATTCTCGTTCCCAGAGTCTATTTTCCGAATGACAATACCGGTCGGCCGTATAACCACTTCAGCTTGTGAGAAAAAGTTTTCACCAATTATCAGATCAACGTTTATAGAGTCTTGTGGCACTACTACAAATTTCACATCGTATTGTTCGTCGTCAATTATGACTGTCTTCTCAAATTGTCCAATGGGTTTAATTTTTGCACAACCAAAACCAATTAAATAAAAATTACATTTGCAAAGATTCGCGTCAGAAATATTTTTGAAAACTTTCTCCGTCATTATATTAAATTTGCTTCCGGTATCTATCAATGCTATATATTCACGATTATCTATTTTCACCGTTTTGTTCATTATTTCATCCGCTTTTAACAACCGAGTATTGGATAATTGTGAATCTTTAGTGTTACACTGTGTCGCTATATGGCCAAATTGGGTGCACTTAAAACATTTTACACCTTTATCCTTATCTTTACATTCGTTTGATTTGTGACCTTTGGCACCACAGTTATAGCAAACAAGTTCTTTTTTGTTAACACGGTTACCGTCGCTTTTCTTCTTATCAGATTTTTGAATAATCACTCTCGAGTTATTCTCACCTTTTGATTTCTCGCGGAATGTTTCATATACGGATAGTTTTTCTTTAAATTCACGCATATTTTTTGCACCATATAACATCGACTTATTTAAATCATCGATACCGTCGATAACATACTGGATTATTGAGCCCTCCTCAACTGAGCCTCTGCTTGCTATTTCTTTAACGTTGAAAAAGTACTCAAAAACACTCTCTCCTTTTTTCATCTTTCTTTCAGAAAGTTGTTTGTGTATTTGCGCACTATTTGTCTTTCTGGAAAATTCGTCAATGAGTGCGGCTCTCAATTTTGTCCACGATGTTATGCCCCTCTCGCTTTGGACAAACAATTTTGCCAGACCACACAATGATTTTTTTGCAAACACAAACAATTGAAAGCTATCCCATTGCATTATTGCTGCAGTCTCCTCTAATTCGGTTACCCAAACTTCAATTGTTGGTATACCCGTG
The DNA here is from genome assembly GCF_050003625.1 of Haematobia irritans. NCBI lineage: Eukaryota > Metazoa > Arthropoda > Insecta > Diptera > Muscidae > Haematobia > Haematobia irritans. The sequence goes on from NC_134398.1 coordinate 82,139,269, forward strand.
CCATCAAATTGTCTAATCGAGTCTTCAATGTCGCGAAAATTCAATGTAAATCTTGGTGTTGGTGTTTGTTTTGTTTTTGGTTCGCTTACACATATACCCCTAGCTGCATTGCCGCTCTCAAAAGTAGTTGAGAAAAAGCTTTCGTTGTGTTGGTCTCCGTCTTGCGTCGTCATTATGCCCTGAGCCTGTCGTTGGTTTATTTCTAATTTCATATTTGCACACTCTTCGTCTTGATCATCGTCTTCTTCGTTTTCTGCATCCTCATTAACACCGTCTGTGTCTGATGCCAGTAAACAACCCTTCCTTAAATTCTTGAAAATATGTAGCATCAAATCGTCTGCTCTGTAACTGATGCCCAACAAGTTGCAAATAGAAATCAGATCTGCCGACGTCAAATTCTCTCTCACATAGGCAGCTTTCTTTTCATACATAGGAGCATTTTCGTCGTAATCGAAACCTTCGAATACTCTCAACCGCTGTCGGTTCGATCTATCACCTTCTTTCTCAAACACTAGCTTATGTAAAGCTACAACAACTTCTCTTCTGCTTCTACGAATGTTCTCACGCACACAATCAAACATACCCAAACTAGCCATTGTTTGTTTTATTTCGGCTAACACTCCTCCAAATTCAAATTCTCAACGGTCAAAGCTATGTCTTATTGTACGTCGCGTATATTTCGTTTTGCTTATACACCATCAAAGAATTTGTCTTACACACTATTGCCGAATTTAACAAAGTTCTGTTCACTGTGTTTGTGAATATGTTTTCCTTTTCTTTTTGTGTTTTGTCTAGGGTATAGTCAATGTCTTAGAATTTCATCACTTTTTATTTTCCTTTGTTTTTTTTTCTCTTTTTTTTTTCTTGTCTAGGGTATAGTCAACGGCTTAGAATTTCATCACTTTTTATTTATTTATCCGTTTTTTATCCAGGCAAACCTCCGAAGAATTTGGAAGATTCTGGACGAGCCCTCAAAAATATGGGAATTTTCCTCTTAAGAACGTGAACTAAGGGTCTTGAACCAAATAAGTTCTAACACAACACTTTAATATAAAGAATTAACATTTATTAATAAAAAAAACATGAAAGAAAGTAAATTTAAATGAAAAAATTAAATGATTGTTTTCGTCTTAAAATCGCGTCGTCTCTTCGGTAGCGCGTCCTCTTCTCGACTGACTTCTCTCTTCTTCTTTGCAACTTTAATAGCGAATTCCTTTTGTTCTTAGAGTTGCCATTTCTCCCTTAAATATCGGATCCCACAAATATTCTTAATAACTTTTTTCTAAACTACCGATAAAATATTAATAACTTTCGTTTAAAAGGTTTAATAAACAAACACCAATATATGTCTCAAAAATCCAAAATATTCCATGCCTTTATGTTATATTCCGTTGTTGCATACCTGCTTAACCCTTCTGTGCGTGATGAGGTCCGACTGGACCTTTTTGATTTTTATTCATACATAACTTTATCTTTTATATGAATTTCAGCTTGATGGTTTATGACTTCTTGTACTGAAGTGTTTTAAGTTGAAAACTTTAAATTTTTATGTGATTGAATCATTAAATCGGTTTTTATAGGTATTTGAAAAAGTTTAGTGCGATTCTGCGTGATGAGGTCCAATGGGACCTATTACTAATTACATTAGTGGTTTTAGCACAGTTTAAAAAGCAGTGTAAAGATATTGCGATTTTCGTATTTGGAACAATTAATAACACTAACATCCTTTCAGAAAATACCGTTATTTGGAAGAATTTGTCATTTTTGAAGTTTCCATTGGTTTCGTTGCTTGGTAGTACATAATTTTATGTCTTCCGTTGATATATCCAATATAGTGAGAGTAAAAGTGCAAAAAAAGTTATTTGAACTTCATGGAAATCGTGGTCGAAATAAGTTTTTATATTTCTATATATTTTCCAGACCTATCGGCTCCTGGAATTTGGCAAGATGTGCCTCAATTTGGACCAAGTTTGAAACAACCACTGTGCACATAATACTGCGAGCAAAACGAACGCCACTAAAAAAAATCGTATTGTTTTTCCTTCAAAAATCCAGTTTGTTAAGAACATTCAACTACAAAAACAATATATTGTTGCTTGGTACGTATAAGGATACTTATAGGTACCACGCCTGCGTCAAACATCAGGGCCACTAGTATACTAATAAAAAATTTTAACATTATCTGTATCCTATTCAAAATTAAATAAAACTCTATATTTACAACCAAATGTTTATATATGCAATTTGTGCGTTATAGAAGAGTCCACCTACAGTAAATGATCGAAAAATATCGTAGGGATAACCTCTCTACCATCCTTTTTTTATTGTAGGTCCCACGGGACCTCATCACGCTGGTATCGCTTCCAGTGTTATCACATACACAAGGGTTAAAAGATGCAACAGCCCACGCCAACGCCAACTATACAACTGAAGCATGCCAAACAAAACCAAGCAAAGCCAAAACATTCCTACAACAACAAAAAAACATGTGCCTTTATTGAAAGCAACACCTCATCCAGCCAAATAAACCATCCGCGAATAACAAACACACACAAACCACTAAATGAACAAAAATAAAAACAACACCACGCTCTCATTAATGCATTACTCTCACTCAAACAAAACTCAAGTAACATCATCTTTACATTAATCACATTACACTATGCCGATAAAGATCTCTGTAATATGCATTAGTTCATCACATCTGCTGACAATTTACTCTAAGAATAATATTCGTAAAGGCACGCCAGTTTATGAACGATGAAACGTTTAACTTAAAATTTGCAAAAACTTCATGAAATGTTATCTACCACTTTTGACGAATATGTCTATAAATTTAATTACATGTGAACTAAAAATATTTCATTGGGTAATTTTCTACCAATAATTATTAACTATAGGAATTATCAGTAAGAAATTGTTATCCACTTTCAAGTTCATTTTTCGTAAAAAAATATTTTCTCATACAAAAAAATCTTATAGTAAATTGCACTTATTATTTAGGAAGTACTTTACATTTCACATGTAGTTTTATAGCATGACAAACGAATTTTTAACTACCAGTTAAGAAATTTTTTAAGGAAATTTCCATCGTATTTTGTAGGCCATGAACTAAACGATTGCTACTTAGAATTTGTAAAATTTCCTTTCGAGTAGTTAATTTTCGTTGAAGATACGAAAAATGAACTAAAATTCTTTTTTTTGTTCTGTGTATAGGATTCGATGGAAAAATATTAATGTTTATTCTCGATTTGAGACAAATAATTTATAGTTACAGTACGAACGCAATCTTCTTTGGGAGAAAATGCTTCCATACATATAATATTTTTGGGATCAATGTGCTCCCAAACATATTATATGGTCGCATAAAACAAACATCATAATTTTATTATTATTTAATTTTAGCTATTTAGGCCTAACTTATTTTTGAAATAAAACTCTTTTATTTCATATTCTTCTGACGTTTCTCCACTATTTGGAGGCTTTTTCAAGGGATTCGTCTATTTAAACAAAGATTTTTAAATGTTAAATAACAATCTTTCACAATACACCGAAAAAAAGTGAACTGTTTTATAGGAAGAATGAACTACTTCGCACGAAAATTGAACTAAATTTTACTCCACATTTTGAGATTTCCACAAAGCGTTGTTAAAACCAGGAAAATTTAATGCCATGTTATACTTTTTAACTGCAGTTCACGAAATTACATCCTCTCATAGAAGAAAAAATGAACTAAAAGTAAAGAAGAAACTCATTGGAGCCAAATCATCACCATTTTAACCATACAGTAGTTCATTTTTACTATTTTTGGGAATCGTACGAAGTTCATATTGAACTTATGTGTACGGTCATTGAACTTTATACCCACGTTTAGTTCATAAAATTTTTGAGACATACTTAAAAACAGTAAGATTTCATTAAGCTGTAGAAAATTTCGAAAAAAATAATAATATTTAACTACTAGCAAATAATTTTTTTCCAATTAAAATAAGTTAAATTTAGCGTTATTTTAACTACGGAATTTTTTTTTCTGTGTACAAATATTAACAAAATAACTTACATAAATTCAAGTGTTTTTGATTGCATTTGTATAAACATTCAAACACGTAACATAAATTTATTTAACGATAGCAAACATCATAATATCCAAAAATATCTATGCTCCCTGCGAAATATGTTTGGGACATATGTTAGAGTAGCGATTTTTTTGAGGATGCATATATGTCTATCGTCCGATGTATAATATCCCTATTTATTAATCAATCGTAAACAAATTTCCAATTCATATGTACACTGAAAAAAATATTTACGTGATATTAAAGATTACGCAACCTAAATTTTAGAATGCGAAATTTACAAATTATTAAGGACAAATTTCTTTAAAATAATGAAATTTTAATTAAAATAAAGTTTATAATCTTTGCTTCAAAATTTTTTTAGTTAAATGTAGGACACAAATTTTGTAAATTTGCGTCCCTCCGTTAAAGCCGCATGTCTTTGAACTAAGACCTTTATGGAATACATTTTGTAGTATTAACGAATAATTACGTTGCTATTACTAGCCTTTTCGTTGTATTAACGAATATTATTCGTTGTATGAATGAAACTTATTCATTGTATGGATGCAGCTTATACGTTGTATGAACGAAAATCATTCATTGTATGAACCCAGTTTTTTCATTGCATGAATGAAAGGCGAACGTTGTATATATGAACACAAACGTTATACCAACCAATTATTGCATTTGAGTGTAGTCATTGGTAGTGTTTTATTTTTTGTTAAGATCTTTGAAATAGGATTTATATACTCGTACACTAGGAAATAATATTTATTGATAAATTAAGTAATTTAATAATCATATAGTGTGACTTTCACTTAAGAAAAAAAGTCTCTTATTTCTAAGACCAAAAAATGATAATCGTATCGCCGTGTCCATTTATCAATTTTTTTTTTGCAACCAAGGTTCATTACGGTAATTGTTCCGCCTTCTTCATCTGAAAGTTCACTTCCCCGGGGCATTTTCAATAAAGATTAAAAATTTACACTAAATTTCTTGCGAATATACAAAAAACACGAATTTAACTCACCCACCATCTATGTTTATTATTCACAACGAAACTGTAACGAGCCTGTGTACTAGAGTGACCGTGTTAATGTCGTTTAATCGGGCTCAAATTTTGGCTATCCCAATATCTGGAAAGGGGATTCGATTTGTGGGGTTAAGGCGAATGCTCCTAGTGGCACCAGGTCGCGTTTTCAAAGCTAAAGGCTGGCGTAACTCGGTTTGACTCAGCGACGAGCGTATGTACAAATTACATAGACACTACAGACGTTTTAGAGAGAGAGAGAGGAGTACGGAGAGGCAGAAATACTCAAACTCCCATTCGTATTATTAATGAACATATTTCATTAATATGACGAAATATAACAATTTAAAATTTATTTTTTAACAATCCATATTATTATATTAACGATCGCTTTCGTTTTATAAATGAACTTTTCAATTCCAGTTTCGAAGTACGACTGTTTTAAGGGCTAAAAGTTGCCAAAAGTTACTCTCTATGTGCAAATGATTATAATAATTTCATCTTTGAAAAATTTTTTATTCTAATTCTTGAAAGAATTACAAAGTTAATATTCGTAATATTAACGAAACGTGTTTCATTAATATAACGAAAAACCAAAACACAAAATTGTCTTTTAACGATTGATTTCGTTGTATTAACGATCAGTTCGTTCTTATAACGAAAAATTTCGTAATATTAACGAAAAATAATCAACGAAGCCCGTTCGTTAATAGTACGAAACATTTTTCTACCAATGTGGGAACAGATCTAATTCAGATTTATATATAGCTCTCACATACTATATAATAGCCGATTATCAAAAATTTTGCTATACTACCTGCAACTTTTTATAACTATTTTTTTCATATTTTTAGTAAGTAATTTCAACTTTTTTATTTCAAAGAGGTTAAAAATTCATAAAATGGTACAAATTTTTAAAAGTTTGTCGAAAAAAATTCTAAATCTGTTGTAGAAAAATTTTGAAAATATTTGAAATTAAACGCTTCAGACAAGCGCTAGAATGCATTAAAAATCATAAAATTTTCTAAAAATTCTTTAAATAAAATCCTAAACACTGAATTCGGGTCACACCTTAAGAAGTAATGCAAATTCAGTGCAACATACATGCGTCCTATGACAAGCCCATGTTAATTCATCGCTTCTGTGGCAATTTTACACCACTTCCGGATCCAAAAAGAACTATTTCACTACTTCTTTGGAGACGTTTTTTTGCTGGGATACAAAGTATGTACACACAAAGAAAATTTCATTAAAATTGAGCCAACGAAAATGTTTCATTGATATAACGAAACATTTTCATTAAGACAATGAAAATGTTCGTTAATAGTATGAAACGTTTCGTTGACTAACAGAAAATTCGTTATAATAACGAAAAATTTCGTTATATCAATGAATTTTTTTCATTGGCTCAATTTTAATGACACATTTCATTAATATAACGAAACTTTTTCTACCAGTGTAAGTTTGCTTTTCGCGTTGAAATTTTCGCGGTTACTCTATTAAAATAGTTTACTTTAAATCAGATCATTTAACTCAATTTATGCTCACTTTCTTTTTTATTTGCATTTCTTCAAAATATATGGGCTCCTGGAAAGCTGGTCAAAGATCCAATATTTTTTATAGAAATTTTGTGTTCAGCGACGACCAATCCTTGCAGGAAAAGTCTCAGTTTGGTGCGGTTTATTGAGATTTTAGTTCGGGGAACATTTTATCTCCTGTTCGGAACCGGTCAGTTGGCAGCCTAGATCGTGCGATTTAACGCCTTTATACTATTTTCTGAGGGACTGTGGTAAATCTCATGTCTACACTCAAAAAGCCATGAACCCACAAGGCAGGAAAATTTTGGTTAATTTTAAAAAAATTTTAACTAAACTCTATTGTAAAGCAATTTGACAAAAGTGAATAAATATTTTTAGATAAATTCAAGAAAATTAATTAGACTTATTTTAGGTTCTTTTGTTAAAGAAAATTTCGTAGTTTGGAGGAAAAAATTGGAGTTCAAAATTGCAAAAATGTCTTTAGTGCTATTCGGTGGGCACATTATTGGTAAAATTTAAAAATTTTAAAAAATTCTGAACTATTTTGTGGGTGATACGAATTTGGTAAATTTTATTGCTCCATTTGTATATAATTGTTTTCCCCTTTTTTAGTTCATTTATCTAATGAAATCAACAAAATATTAAAGTCAAAGAAACTATCTCAAAACATAATAATTCCATGAATTAAAATAGAATTAAATTGGCTTTAGTCCCATATAGGGTTCACTTTTTTGAGTGTAAACAGACAAGACCGCTTCAATTGCGCATTGGAAGACAACATTGAAGTTTTTTTTTCAATGGGAGCTATATCAGAACCGATTCTTTTTATAAAGTCGAAAAGGGTCTATTTTGATCCAAACACATACTTGTACTAAATTTGGAGCCGACTAGATTACAATTGCACGGACGAATAGCCTGATGTTTCGATGTAAAAATTATATGTTTGGAACTCTAATTTTTAGCATATTATTTTTAAGTGCAAACATATAATGTTCAATCCATTCACAAAATATTTGATACAAATAGTTGCCGCTGTTGAGATTTGAACCTGTGTTATTTATGTTTTCATTCATTATAATAGAGAACCTCGCGGGAAGTAAAGGGTGATTCTTTTGAGGTTAGGATTTTCATGCATTAGTATTTGACAGATCACGTGGGATTTCAGACATGGTGTCAAAGAGAAAGATGCTCAGTATGCTTTGACATTTCATCATGAATAGACTTACTAACGAGCAACGCTTGCAAATCATTGAATTTTATTACCAAAATCAGTGGCAGAAAATCCGCTTTTTTATCAACAAATTTTGTTCAGCGATGAGGCTCATTTCTGGTTGAATGGCTACGTAAATAAGCAAAATTGCCGCATTTGGAGTGAAGAGCAACCAGAAGCCGTTCAAGAACTGCCCATGCATCCCGAAAAATGCACTGTTTGGTGTGGTTTGTACGCTGGTGGAATCATTGGACCGTATTTTTTCAAAGATGCTGTTGGACGCAACGTTACGGTGAATGGCGATCGCTATCGTTCGATGCTAACAAACTTTTTGTTGCCAAAAATGGAAGAACTGAACTTGGTTGACATGTGGTTTCAACAAGATGGCGCTACATGCCACACAGCTCGCGATTCTATGGCCATTTTGAGGGAAAACTTCGGAGAACAATTCATCTCAAGAAATGGACCGGTAAGTTGGCCACCAAGATCATGCGATTTGACGCCTTTAGACTATTTTTTGTGGGGCTACGTCAAGTCTAAAGTCTACAGAAATAAGCCAGCAACTATTCCAGCTTTGGAAGACAACATTTCCGAAGAAATTCGGGCTATTCCGGCCGAAATGCTCGAAAAAGTTGCCCAAAATTGGACTTTCCGAATGGACCACCTAAGACGCAGCCGCGGTCAACATTTAAATGAAATTATCTTCAAAAAGTAAATGTCATGGACCAATCTAACGTTTCAAATAAAGAACCGATGAGATTTTGCAAATTTTATGCGTTTTTTTTAAAAAAAAAAGTTATCAAGCTCTTAACAAATCACCCTTTAGTTACAATGTTATGATTTGATGTCATATTACGATCATATCACAAAAATTTGAATTGACGTTTCGACACTTTGTGTCCAATGGCGTTTGTGGTTGTGTGTGCTAAGGTGTTCCGTTATGTTGCCAACAAACCCAGGTTCCACCCTTGGTCGGAGTGAAAAAGTTTTTTTTTTTTAATTGTAAAAATTAAATAAGTAAAAGTTTGTAAAAAATATTGATAAAAATAAAAAACGAAATTGGGGAAAATTTTTACTTATTTTTTTTATTTCTTCATTTAAATGACGTTCCAAGGCCCAACTTCTAAAGCAACGCAAAGTATCCGAAAACGAAGTACTTATGACAAGACCATGTACAATTCATTAGAGACGATCCAAGCTTGCACTACTTCCGGATCACAAGTCGGGGACCCAAACAAATTTTTTGGGTAGTTAGTCACAATGGTATTTAAATAAATGCATATTAAAATATATTTCTAACAAGTGTTTATTTGCAATTAATATCGTGCACTATTGTTCGACTACAATTTATGATTATGATTGTGCCAGATGTAAGTCTATTTATAAAAATATAATACCAAGAACTTAAGAGCTATGTCTCTAAACGATTTTAGCCTATCTAAAAGTTTACATATCACTTTCATCTAATTAGCCGCAACTAATTTAAAATTTTTTTCGGTGTCATTACCGTATGAATATCTACATTGGGATTTGTTGCTCGTATATCCGTTTCACTAGATAAAATGCTGGTAAACATAACATGTCTTTAGTTTTACGCCTTCATTTCCAAGGTAATTCAGAGCCTACACACAAAAAAAATTTTTTCTGATTCAATCACGAAATTAATTGATCCAATTAATTTTTAATTGAAATGTCTTCAATCACAAAAATGATAGTATCAATTAAAAAATTAATTGAAGATCAATTAAAAAGTTAATTGATCCAATTAAAAAATTAATTGATACTATTATTTTTGTGATTGATTTTTGCTTCAATTAAAAAATTTGTTGAATCAATTAAATTTTTAATTGAATATTTTTTAAAACTCAATTAAAATTTTAATTGGAAAAATTTTCGTGAAATTTTTTTGTGTGTACTCTTCTTTGTCACATCAAAGATGAAAGCCAGCAACTCAACTCATCGTTTGAGGATCTTGCCGGTAAGTTGTAGAACAGATAAGATGACATTGAGGGTTATCGGGTTCACTGCGTGCATCGCAATAGATTTTGCGTTTTAGAACTTTTGCTCAAAACAGTTAAACTAGCAAAACTATGACTAATTATAGATAACTACGAGGTAGAATAAATATCTAACAAATATTTACAGATACAGCGAATATACTGCCTAGCATCCTGCTAACTGCCGGATATTAACCCAAAACAATGCGTTGGAAAGATAAATAAATAGTCACACCCACGAGAGAGAACCATCCATATATCAGTTTGACAGCTGTACTTCTTTCGGCGGTTGGGTGTTCAGAGGAACTGGTTGCGTTATTCGCCGTCACCGAAGATGCAGAGCCCGATTCCGCTAAAATTTATAGAGCCCAGTTAGTTTGGGATTAATGTATGATTGAGATTTATGGTGTGCATACTAACTTGATACCATGGAATCTTCATTTGTTCCCGAGTATGGAACAGAAATTACGAATTCGCCATCATCATACATGGATATATCTTCATCAGATACTTTGTCGTAAATCCAACCCAAATAAGGGGCTAAATTAGTGTAGAATGCATTAATCGGTTTATCTGAACATCCCAATTCAGAGTTATCCTCTTCGGGGGGAAGAATCATTGACAGCAATCCAACCAATCTATTGTCACACACCAATCCAGTACCCCGATCTCCATTATGGGACAGCAAAGCATCAACTGACTAACGATGTAAGAATCGATGTTTCTTTAGTTCATTGCATGGTAACAAAAAGTCCAAATACTTACATGACAATCGAAGCCAAATGGTAGCATGTACAAGGAGCAGATGTCATTCTTGCGAGAGTTGGGATAATCATAATTTGCCCGACACATTTCTTTCTCAAGTAGAGGAAGTTCTTCTGTTTGTATATAGTTGGGTCCATTAGGAATCGACTACAAGGATAAAGAAAATTGTAATTTCTATGAGACTGTCCAACAAGGTCCACAACAATTTTATATAGCCCTCCCAGCTAAAAATTAATAGACTAAACTTGTAGGTTCAATTAATGTTTTATTTTAAAAAATGAATAAAAAATCCGACAGCAACATAACTAGACAATTAATTTTTAATAAAGCAACTAAAAATAGTTGCACACTCTTTCCAGCAAAAAAAAAAAAAAAACAATTGGGAGTTGTTTTAAAGGCACAACTTTAAAAGCACTTCCAAAAATGTCCTCATAAAGAAGTTAATTATTTTAACTACACAGGAAGTTTTTTTAATTCAATGTTTTATAACTCGTTTTTTTTCATAATTTAATGGGCAATTTTTGTTTTTTTTTTTTTTGCAAATAGATTAAAAAGAATAATGTTTCAAACTATTAAAATGCTAAATACATTCTAGAAAAATCAATAATTTTTGAAAATATTCAAGGGCAAACGTTTCAGACAAGCATTGAATGCATTAAAAATTACAAAGATTATAAAAATTATTTATTTGAGAAAATATAACATTTTTTAATTCACATTCAAAACACTGAATTCGGATGACACCTTTAGAAGTAATGCAAATTCAGTGCACCGGCTGTTGAAATGGTGGACATACGTCCTATGACAAGTTCATATAACAGCCATCGCTTCTCCGCTAATTTTGCACAGGTCCAGTAGACCCAAAAAGAAATTTTTCACTTATTTTTTAGCGACGCTTTTGTGCAGCATTATTAATATATGCATTTATGAAAGAATAGTTTTAATATCAGTTAATATTTATTTAATTAAATTGACTAAAAATCAGATAAACAAAATAATAAAGGAGCTTTAGTTATTAAACTAAACATAAATTTAGGAATTTATCATAAGTTCAACCACAGCTTTATTTCATAAAGATCAGATTTCAAGCATTCACTTATAATAAGGAAACTAACTTACAATTTAGAAGACAATGTTAAGAAATAAAACTATGTATTGCCATGAATGTGCATGAAAATCTTTAGCGCAACTTTGTTTAATTTTATTTAAAAACAATGGAAAATCGTAAATAGGTTTTCAAATTCTGGGGGTCTAAGCCCCCTCCCCAGAGGCCTTCCTACGCTTATGACAAGGTCTTACGGCCATTTTTATGTAGCTCCGTTAGACTTTAACTCCCAGTTAACAGAAAGTAAAATGAAAATATCTTCTCTCCGGTTAACTTTAACTGAAAAAATTTTAACAGTTAAGTTTCTAACTGGCATTTTGAATATATTAGCAAGATGGCAGATTTGTCCATAGTACGGTTTAAAAGTTCGTTAGCTAACGTAGCACTAACGGAGCTTCATGAAAATGGGGGTTAATACTATTGGAAAAAATAGGTTGGTTCAACCGAAGAGTACAAATGGTTGGGTTCTGTTTTCTGTAAAATATGTTAATTTTTTTCGCATTTCGCTCGTAAGATGACCTTCTTATGTTCTTCTGTAAATAAAAGGTAGTAGATTGAAAAGGTTTCGAATTCTGTTGTGTAAATTATGCCACACATGAGAGCACTGTCGACAAAGGAGAGTGCTGCGATTAACCTGAAAAGCAGAGATGCATTTTGCTCTCGATTATGACTTGAATAAATGAATGTGGGCTAATTTTAACGTATTCTACACTGAAAAAAATATTGACCTAATATGGAAGATTATGCAACTTAAATTTTAGGACTCGAAATTTACGCAATGCTAAGGACAAAATTCTTTAAAATAATGACATTTTAATTAAAAGAAAGTTTTTAATCCTTGCTTCAAAATATTTTTTCATCCAATTTAGGAAACAAGTCTTGAAATTTTGCGTCCCTCTGTTGAAGTTGTAGATCTTTGAAGTAAGGCAAATGTTCCTTAAAATATAGAAAAACATTTTTAATTTAAAGAAATCGTCTTTAACTGAACTGACATATTGAATTTTTAAATTTAAGATAAAAATGCTTCAAATATAGACTAAGACTTATTTTAAGGATTTGCATCTTTGGTTTAAAGTTTTTTTAGCATTAAGAAAATAGTTTTTACTTTGAAGTACTTGGCATAATTTGGATTTTGAAATTGGAATTTGTTTGTACATGAATACCTTTATTAATATATCTCACACAGAGAATAAAAATTCGATGAATGAGATCTGTATCCAATTTTAATTTTATCGACCCTAGATTTAAAGCCACGGAGGTCCCTACAAAATGTCTTTATTTTAAAGAAGCCGCATCTTTGGCTCAGAATCAATACCAAAATCCTTAACGGAAGGTCAAAAGCTTTGGATCCAAGTAAACTTTTTTTTGAGTGTACCATATTTTATACAAAAAATAAAATATAAGGCATGGAAATAAGGAACAAAGATAAATTTTGTTTATATTTTACTCTTATAAGGATAGCATTTGGAAGCAAAAGTTTTCAAAAAAGAAAACACAATTAGTTAAAATAATTCGACTATAACCTAATTTTCGAGTTTCTAACATGAAGTTGACTTTTTCAAGTATTTTTACGTTTTCATTTTGACCATTTGCGCCAAGAGTCTTAAAAATATATTATATAATATAATTGATAAAAATAATATCCTTAATTATAATCTGACTTTAGTCATTAAATGTTTATGAATTATCTTGTGTTACACCTAATGTTTAGTACTAAGTTCGGTTCTGCGAACTTATTCTGGATTCCCAAATACAGGGTTGTGCGAAACAATATGCCTGCGTATCACTATCCGTTCGAAAAAAACTCTATACAAAAGATTCGCAATTATTCCGCTCAAACGTTTTTTGAACTTAGTTTTAGGACTAAGTTAAAACCCTCAAGAAAGCACTCATCTGTTTTTAATTAAATTCTAATTATATTACGTTAAGTTTAAATAAAATAAATTAACTTAATTTATTTATTATATAACAAAAATTGTTATTCCTTTAACAGCTTTTTTAAAGAATCCCTGTTGAAAAAGTCGAAAAGAAACTGACGAAACGTCCAGGTTCTGCTCATAAATAGCCCATTAAATAATTAAAAACTATAAATTATAAAGTGGTCATAAAGGAAAATTAATCACCCTTATTCCTGAAGTCGCCCTCGCTCTCGCCGTCGCGTTTTGTCGTCTGTCGCTTTTAAGTCGTCTCGTCATTCATTTGGCATTCCTGCGAAGTGGCGACGGCGACGACGACGATTACTTTTTGTACCAATTACAATACTCGGTAATAAAAGGCCGATGTCACTAGAAAACAATCAGCTGATATGCATTTTAATTTTTTCGGTTTAAAATATTTTTATTTCTGACGCAATTCTAAGTCGGAAAATCAAGAAAAAATATTTAATTTGACGCGGAAAAAATGTGGATATATATTCGAGGACAGTTAAAGCTTCCAAAACTACAAAAATGGCTGAGATCAATGGCACAAGGATCATCGTGAAAGAAAACAATCGGCTGATGTGCTGAACTTAAGTTATTTGCGTTTAAAATGCTGTTTGTTTGTAATCCAATGTTGACTTGGAAAATCAAAATAAATGATAAATTTGACTCGGGAAATGATTTAGATATCTACATTAGGACAATAACAATATCCGGCATATACAATTGGAACGACGTTGACATTATGTGTCCAAGGATCATTCAAAGTTCGACACAATTGTTACCTAAGTTTGGTGCTAAATAAAATACATTGGCCTTCAAGGATTTCAATTAAAAATAAATGAAATTGAAAATCAACACGTTTACTTTAATTGTACAGTGTTCTTTTCTATGATATAAATGTGATGACCATAACTGCTATATATACTGATTTTTTCCCATTTTTTTGTAATTGTTGATGATTAGTCACTTTACCTCTTACCAATTCCCATTGTTTACACTCATTTTTGAATTGTTCGATTAATAAAGTCTAAAAAACGTCTTCAAAAATTAAACACTAAACCCGTCGCTGGTAAATTTAAAGGCGACAAAAAGCGACAACAGGAATACCGATTTTCTTCGATAGCAGAATATATCGACGAACGGAATACCAATTAGTGGCGACTGACGAAAAGCGACAAAAAGCGACGGCGAGGGCGATTTCAGGAATAAGGGTGAATGAATATATTAAGCTGGAGTATATAAAAACAGACGTCGTATTTAAAGGGCCTACTTATTTTGCTTATTAATGCAATTTTTAAGTGGTATAGAGGACACATTACTCTGACGATCTGAAGATGTTTTTTATTGGTCAATATTGATAAACTTTTCATTGAAAAAATCCTAAAATATATGATATTCAGCTTTAAAATGGCTATATTTACATAATAGAAAATACCATTGAAGTAAGGACAACTGGGTTGTAATAAGTCCCGAGAATTCTTCAATTCTTGGGGTCTTTTGATGTCCCTTGGGGTCTTTTGATGTCCCACATCGTATTTTTAAAATTTTTTTCTTGTTCCCATATCCGGAATGACAAATCACAAGTAATTATGGAACATGTAATTATGGAACAATTAATTTTGAATTGACTTTGGTGATTATTCCGTGATTGAAGAAATTTCAATTCAAAACTAATTGGATGAATTCATTTCGTGCTTGAAGACAACCATTTTTTTATGTGTGTTTTGGTTGAGTTTAAATTTGAACTATTGCCAAACTAAAATTTTTCGATTTCGGATATCGGAATCCGATTAAACTTTTTTGGTTACTCTGATGTCACTCCATTTAAACCACTGATCACAAATGTTTTGAAGTATATATACAGGCGTACGCACTTACACTTCGAACGTAATAGTTGGCCACACATGGACCCTCGAATATTGATGCATCCTCCAGCGTTATCCATGACATATCATTGCGTATATCAAGTGGCAATTTTCCATTGAGTCGTAGGAGAGCTAGATCGTTCTCTCCTGTGGTGTAATTGAAATGGTGCGCCACAAGAACATCTTTAACATCGAGAATAAGCTCGTCCGCAAAGGCTGTGGAACTGCCAGCAATGACACTTAACGATGTTGGTGGCAATGAGACCACGGAACTTGTTGCCGAAAATTGATAGTGAATACATGAGGCAGTGGTTAAAATAAGGCGACTTTGAATTATAACACCGTTGCACAAATGAATCGGCGGAACTTTAGGATGCATTTTGACATATAGGGAAACCTGATAGGTTGGTTGATCACACTGCATAAACGCTGGCATTAATGCCATCATCATTGCAATGGCCAGTATTTTAAAGCTATTCATGATCGATTTTACAAATTATCTGTTTTGTGAATTCCTTTTTTGTATTTTTTTTCACGAAATTTAAATTTAATTTTTCTTTATCCTTTTTGCAATGCAAACGCGTTAGTAGTCCACTAAGGTTGTCAACTAAATGAGCAACTGTCGTTAAGAAGATACGTATATAACATGAGATTCTCCAGTCTAATGCACAGCGAGCAATTCTAGGTAATCAGGAGAAATTCAAACTGATTCGCAATTCGACGAACTGCTTTGGCTGGTCTGTTATCACCTCGGGAGTAGATAATCTTACGATGCCACTCCGCTACCTGATAAATATGTCAGAATTTTTGAGATACACCTCTTTCGTTTACATTTGTATTTTGTACTTTTCGATTAACACAAAAAAGCATTATGGTAAATAAACCACATACATTGTGCAAATGTATGCAAATAAAAATTTAAATTTTAGAGATTTCAAACCATGGCGTATGAGGGTGAATAACGACAACAGCTACGTCCACCACACAAAACAAAAATATTGAACACAACGATTTCTTGTCCTTAAAATAGGAATGCTAGTTTTGCTTGGCATAAAAGACACATTTCCTTCACTGAAAGGACGTTTTCTATGAAGACGTTTTGCCCTTCGTGTTGAGAGATTCAACTTTAAAATGGTTATATTTACATAAAAGCTATTTCCATTTAACTGCACCCAGAAAAAAGTGACCTCTTCTTTAAGTTAAAATGAACTCATTGTGAAGAAAGTTGAACTTCGTATAGCGCCAAAGACATTTTTATTTGTTTGAACGATGTGATTTTCGTAGAAATTAGGAATAATGCATTCCATATATTAGTTAACATTTTCCTATATTTATATACCACTATACTACAGAATGAAAAAAATTAACTAATTTGAATTCATATATGGAATGATTTTATTGAAATTTTTTCATTCATTTCGACAAATCTTACACATTTGTGGTAAAACTTTTACTTCATAATTAGAACTGCTTACCTTCGTTTTTAAATACAATTTTATTTATTTCTATAAGCAATTTTATCTTCAATAAAAGACATGTTTTATTAATATATTGAATATATTTATTAAGAATCAACAGCATCGAATCTCTTTGAAATATTAGTTTATTATTCCACTATTTCCAATTTCCGTGTGATATTATCAACTGTAAAACGCACTTTTTCTTCTTCTTGTACTTTTCACTTTTAATAAGTTGCTGCCTAACGATTTTGTCCTCCTTTTACAATTTCAATACCTACAAATATAAAAAATCATAAAACATTTTTGTTGCAAAAGGTTAGCGTCACTGAATATTACCTGATAATTGAAGATTCCAAAATGAAGACAAATGAAAGGGTTGTTATTCTGCTGGTGTTTTCTTTCTTTATACACTATCACGAACATTGATAGATTTATTTAAAAAAACGAAAATTTTTCTCACTAATTTAAAATAACAAATATTTTATATATTTTATTTGTTATTTATTATATTATTTTACCATATTATTTTTTAACAATCTCTCCGTATACCAAAACAACGCGATTCCAACTAAAAAAACAACCGACGCGCAAATATATCGATTACACCCACGCGCAAACACATCGATTACGATGACAGGTATCGATTACAGGTAGACAATAGAAATTTAGGGAAATTGCCTATATTCTAACAAGTGTGTTTCCTTAAGTTTTGAAAGGATTGCATACTTCTTAGTACGAATGAACTAAAATATTTTTCTATGCCAAGTGTTGTTCGTATGTATGAAAAACTTTCTATTATAAAGGAAGTCGCAATTATCATTTTATAAGAAATTTTACTAATTTTTAAGAAACTTGGTTTTAGTTCGGTTTTTGTTTATTTTTACGAATGCTTTGTTATCGGTGAATAAAATTTTCTTTTTCAGTAGTAAATTCTTATACCCAGCGAAGAAAATAGTATGAGTAAAATTCCATGCCTTATTCTAGTTAATGAACTATTCCTAACTGCTTTCAGTTTAGGATTTTTTTACTGAAACGAGTAAATTTTATTATTTTTCACAAAAATTTACCTTAATGGAAATAAAATGGATAAACTATATTGATGAAAATTTTTTCCTTTAGTTTCGAAGGCACTTTTTTCTGGGTGTGTGATCAAATTGTCCTATAAACTTTAAAAACACAAATCTTCCAGACTGAAGATTTATATGAGTCGAGCCTGAATTTGGAAATCAAAGTGGTGGTTAACAAGTTTTTATAGGGGTTTGGTACCACACACACAAAAATTTTTTTTTCTAATTTAACAACGAAATTAATAGATCCAATTAATTTTTTAATTAATTAATCAATTACAAAAATGATAGTATCAAGCACAGTTTTAATTGGACATAAAACAATAGTTGATTAATAAATTAATTGATTTCATTAGCAAATTTCAATTGATTTTTTAATTGATACAATTAAAAATTTAATTGATGTTCATTGCAAAACTTAATTAATTTTTTAATAGAAAACGTAACTATTTTCGATTAATTTCTTAACTGGCTTTGTTTTTAATTTCTTAACTGGCTTTTCATCATTTGTAATAAAATTCCATCACCTTTTTAACTGGCTTAGTCTTCCGAGTTTGATTAAAGAGTTAATTGTATCAATAAATTTTTTAATTAAATATTTAAAAAAAAAATTCAATCATTGACCTAATATTTAAATATTGATCAAAAACTAATTGTATCAATTAATTTATTAATTGCCAAGTTTGTCAACTTCAATTAACTTTTTAATTGGAAATATTTTGGTGACAGTTTTTTGTGCATGATGAAAAAAGCTAAAAAACGAATAAATTTGAATTTGTTTTCCAATATCAAGACCTAAGGAAGGGTTTTCTTTTCCACGGTACGAAATTTTAGACAAACAAAATTTTCTTTCGATGACAATAAATTTTCTTTGAATGCAAAAAAAAGGTTCGAGGTAATCAATGCATCGTTTGTCATAGATTCGGCTTTATTTCCTTTTAAAGAAACTAATTTACATTACAAAGGTTTTACCCCTTCTCAGAAATATCAGAGAGTATTTTTTCTTTGGGTGAAGTTAAAGGAAAATTGCGTTTTAAATACATCCTTAGTGTAATACTTCACTTTACATCAATATCAAAAATGTTAGTGTAAAAACAAAATAAATATAAAGCCATGCAAGCATTTTTTTCAGGGCATTGATTTCATCTTCAGTCTAGTCAAATTAGCAAATGGCAAATATTGCAATTCTATGAAACAAAATTTGAAACCTTCTGAGAAATAAAAATAAGAACAGGGATACTAATAATTTATATGAATAAACAAACAACCGGACGTTTTTCATATCATAAATCTTTTCCATGGTGTATATAAGTAATTCAGGTGAGTAGTGTTATCGTTCATCCAAAGTTTTAGTGGAATAATGACGTGAAGAAAATTTACAGGGGTCTTGTTGCTGAAGACCTTTTACTAAATCTTTTTTAGTAAATTATAGGCTAATTAATTATCATATTAATTAATTTTTTAATTTGTTCAATTAAAAATTTAATTGATTTTGGTTGCAAAACACAATAATTTTTTTAATTAAAGCAATCAATTATTTAATTTATGTGTTTGAGTCAACATTTTATGAACTAGTGAATATATATATATATATATATATATATATATATATATATATATATATATATATATATATATATATATATATATATATATATATATATATATATATATATATATATATATATATATATATATATATATATATATATATATATATATATATATATATATATATATATATATACTATTTGTAATTAGATATATATATTTTTATTTGATTAAAATTTGGGATAATTATATTTTAATTAAAACCGTAAAAAATTCAACCATTTTAAAAACTGACTTAGTTTTGTTAATATGATTAAAAAGTTAATTGCAGCAGTTAATTTTGTAACTGATAGTGTTTTCAACATTAATCTACTTTTTAATTGGAGTTATTTTGGTGACATTTTAAAGAAAAATCTTAATTCCCTCCCATAAAATACACTTATGCTAATGTTTTTCCATGTCCCTTATTTTAGTTAGTTTAACATGGAATTGTAGAGAGCTCATTGATAAGAAAGAAGTTCACAACCTGCAATGTCACAATAGAATGAGCCTAATCAATCGAGCTGCCACTAACCTAACCGTATCATTACGGTTGGACACCGAAAAAAATTCCGTAGTTAAACTAACGCTAAATTTAACTCATTTTTATTGAAAATAAATTATTTGTTTGAAGTAAAATTTTAATATTTTTTCGAAATTTTCCACAGCCAAATGAAATTTTCCTTTTGTTAAGTATGTAATATAATTATATACTCAGATAGTAATATTTTTTTTTTTTTTTTTTTTTTTTTAATTCTGTTTATTTGCAATCTATTTTTCTACAAAACATTAAGCAAATTTTTTGTTACATATCTTAAACTGAATTGTTTAGGCTCCATTGAACCTAACAATATATTCTTTAAAATATCTAATATTTACATGACATTGATAGTTAAGCTTTGCTTAAATAAAAGGGAGTTCAAGAACATGTCGCCTTTTTAGTCTTCTTACTTCATCGGTATCATCTAACAAATTAATTGCTAATACATTAGAGTGATAACTTAATCTATTCAGATAATTACTACTAAACTTTTTAATTTCGTCTTTAACAAGAGGAATGTTGAGATCTTTGTGAATGTTGTTGTTGTTGACAAACCAGGGAGAGCCAGTAATAAGCCTCAAAGTTTTTGATTGGTATCTTTGAAGAATTTCTATGTTGGAATTGCTGGCAGTACCCCATAATTGAATTCCGTAGGTCCATATTGGTTTTAAAATTGTTTTATAGAGCAGAACTTTGTTATTTAAACTTAGTGTAGATCTCTGACCTAACAACCAATGCATTCTTTTTGTTTTAATGTTTAGATGCTGCCTTTTCATTCGAATGTGCTCATTCCAAGTTAGTCTTTTATCCAAGTGAAGTCCAAGATATTTTACAGAGTATGCTGACTCTATTACTGTTCCATTGAATACAGGTGGAGGACATTCCTTTCTTCGAAGACTAAATGAAACATGGCCAGATTTTTCGGCATTAACCTTAATATTCCACTTTTTGTACCATTCTTGCATTGTATTTAATTGGTTTTGGATTTTTTTAGTAGCCTTTTTGTGACATTTATTAGTCGCCAATATTGCCTGCAATAAAGTCCTTGGATTCTGTGTTTCTTAACTGGAAAACGGCCATCGACTGCCGCAAATCTCTCAACGAGATGTCTGAGCAGTACAATATTCACCTAATATGTGTGCCTGGCCATAGGAACATACCGGTATGCCTCTGGCTACCTGCGAGCTCTTACTGCGTGAGACGGCTGTTATGATGGCAAATGTTCGATGAAATAATTGCAAAGGTTGTAACGACACAAAGCAAATATGGCCCCATTTAAACTTAAACCGCACGCTAGATATGCTAGTGTTCTTAAGACGTCAGATTTCACTCCTGATATCTGCTATAACGGGTCGCTGGCTGTTAGACAATTTTGCAAAAACTATTGGCGCGAAGTATAATGACTACTGTATAAGCTGTCATGATGCGGAGGAAAAGGAATCAATTAAGCACCTCTGGTGTGAGTGTCCTGCATTTTCTGTAAGGCTTAAGTGAATTTTAGGTGCATATAGCTTTAGATTACTGGCGGACCTGGAAAACGTTAACTTAAACAGTCTGCAAATGTTTTTGGTTGGTTCAACCAAAGGTTCAGCGGTTATAACTACAAGTGTCCATATGTAATAGGTACTTTTAGCTAATGGACTGAATAGTCTACGTGAGCCTGAAACTTAATCGGGCTGCCACTTTAACCTAACCTAAGTATGTCTCAAACATTTTATGAACTAAACTTGGGTATATAGCTCAATGACCGTACACAAAAGTTCAATATGAACTAACGCAAACGAAAATTTTCGTAAGATTCCCAAGAGTAGTAAGAATGAACTACAGTATGGTTAAAATGACCATGATTTGGCGCCAATGATTTTCTTCTTTATTTTTAGTTCATTTTTTCTTCTATGGGAGGATGTAGTTTTGTGAACTGCAGTTAAAAAGTACAACAGGGCATTAAATTTTCCTGGTTTTAACAACGCTATGTAAAAAGCTCAAAATATGGAGAATAATTTTGTTCAATTTTCGCACAAGGTAGTTCATTCTTGCTATAAAACAGTTTACTTTTTTTCTGTGTATTTAAAATTAAAAATGTTGTCCACCCAGAAGGGATTTTTATATCCTTGCTATTAGACATTATTGAATAAGTTTCATTTTCAATCATTTAGATTGAGATTTTATTATATTGAAATGATTTTGCGTTTTGCCGTAAATTGAAATTGAATAGAAACAGGAACATAAAATATTTCCAATAGAAACTGAAAATGAAAACTAAATAAAAAATTAATCGATACAATAATCTTTCCCAATTATTATTTTAATAAAATGAAAATATTAGTTATCCCAACTATTAATTGAATAAAAGTAGATTTACAATTTAGAACGTAATGTGAAAGGTTGTTCCAAAGTTATTAGTTTCTATATGCTTATTATAATATTCATTAGTTTATAAGTATATTCTCTGCCGCAGAGAAGAAACATGATTGTCACGACCATATTCAAAGAGCAAAATAATATGATAGGAGCTATTTTTGCGGCGACCATGTAACATTTTCAACTGCAACCATGTAGGCTCAGTGAAAATGGCTCTAAGAAAAATAAAACTGTCCTCATCTAAAATGTTATTATATTGATAGAAAAAATTTTGTTTGAATCACGATCTAAGGTATGGTATTCGTCAAAAATGTTTTTCTTCCAATTAAAAGAACATGGCCACAACCTAAAATGTTTTGATTTTTCTGAAAAAAACTTTTTTCGTCGTCGAAAAAAAGACGCCACTTGAGAAAAGAAATCACAAAATTAACTTTATTTATTTATAAACTAATTCATTGTTTATTTGTATTTATAATGTCGTGCAAGCAAATATCAAATATTTTTATACACTCTATTTTGATTTAATTTCAACAATAAGTAATGATTCCATATTTACGTCCCGCTCATCAAATGTAACTGCAAATAAAAATAAATGATACATTATAGAAAAATGCAGAACAAAAAACAGGTAAATTTTTTCAGTTACACTTCCCTTTTTGTGTTCACATAAAACCACGTGCCACTTCTGAATAAAAAAATTAACACAAAACACAGTAATTCCGTATTCTCCGTCCATTGCAAGCAACAATCAACACACGACTGACGCGCAAAATGAAAATCGTGTGTACCTGCTCAATGTTTTTATAAAATTCTTTGCTCTGCAAAAAAAGTTAAAAAATTAAATGGTCACGAAAACAATGTACATGGTCTTTATGGCCATGTAATGGTTCTAGACATACATATACGTAACCTATAAAAATACTTTTTGCCCTGCAAAAAAGTAAAAAAATGAATTGTCAGGTACATGACTTTTCGACCATTTAATTGTCTCAAATTCTATCATTTATATAATAGAACATGTTTGCTGCATTTGAGAACCATTTAAATGCTCGAAAACTCACAACAAAATTATTTCATATAAAAGTGAAATAATTATATATTTATTGAATAAATCAAAATTTAATTGGTAATGGAGCTCACGATAAACAAAATAATTGACTCAACTAAAAAATTCGTTGAGTATTGTCGAACAAAGTTAATTGAATTGGAATCAATTAAAAACTTAATTGAAAGTTATGTAAACATTTCATGTGTCTAATTAGTTCTCTGTTTGATACTCATAATTTTCGGCATTGAAGCACTTTCAACTAAAAATTTAAATAGATCCATTAGTTTCGAGATTGTGTAGGAAAAAGGATATTTTTGTAAAGGCATAAAAAATTAATTGGATCGTCATTGAATCAGAAAAAAAGCTGTGTGTAGGCAATACTGTGCTTATATACTTGCGATTTTTTGCATTATGTGACGAAGCAGGATGGGCAGGACTTTGATGTTTCTTCATTTCATGTGTGAGTCAAGACTAACATATATAGCGCATTAAAAATTTTTAGACCCGTGCGTTTAATTCGGGCATGAGAGGGTTAACTGACTTTGTGTTTTTAGTTTGAATAAAAAATTTACTGTTTTAAATAAATTTTTAGTTAAAAATTAAAAACTTTTCGATCACTCCTTTTTAAGTGATTTAGCCTTCCGAGTTTGATTAAAAAGTTAGTAATATCAATTAATTGTTTCTATCTTGATTAAAACGTTAATTGTAGCAATTAATTTATTAAT
Source organism: Haematobia irritans (assembly GCF_050003625.1). NCBI lineage: Eukaryota > Metazoa > Arthropoda > Insecta > Diptera > Muscidae > Haematobia > Haematobia irritans. Next base: position 82,163,551 of record NC_134398.1, read on the forward strand.
TGAAAACATTTTCAATTTTTTAATTGGAAATATTTTGGTGATATTTTTTCTGTGAAGGTGAGTACTATGTTCGGTTTTTTGCGCGAACAAAACTTAGTATTATGGATGGAAATGATTCAATGTATTGATGGGGAAACATTTAAAAAATTTAAATTAACTGATTAAAAAAGTACTATGAAAACTGAATACAGTACTTACCTTTACGTAGAAACATGGAAGCATATAGAAAACAAAAATGCTTCACATTTTTCAGGCAACTAGAAGCTGGTAGAATTTCTGCTGCATCAATTAGAGCTGCAAAACTATCAATAGTACTATCGATAGCTTATAACGATTATCGATAGTATCGGTATAAATGTCAATACAAAAAACACATATCCGTAGTTAAACAAATATTTGTTTGTAGTTACATTTTATTTTCACGGCCCAGTGAAATATTCTTTTTTTAAGTAAGTTTCAAACATTTTACGATCTAAACGTGAACCCTCAAAAAAATCGCTTCTCTAACATATGTTCCAAACATATTTTGCAGGAAGCACATATATTATGGGATATTGCCGAAACATTATTAGGTTTGTTTTATGTGAACATATTATATGTTTGGAAGCATTTTGAGCCCAAAAATATTATATGATTGGAAGAAATTTCTACCCAAGAAGATTGTGCTCATTCCCTCACATAATTTTCACTTCCACGAAATTTTTTAGTTTTTGGCACCTTTTTCTGTAATAAAGGGTGATTTGTTAAGAGCTTGATAACTTTTTTTTAAAAAAAAAACGCATAAAATTTGCAAAATCTCATCGGTTCTTTATTTGAAACGTTAGATTGGTCCATGACATTTACTTTTTGAAGATAATTTCATTTAAATGTTGACCGCGGCTGCGTCTTAGGTGGTCCATTCGGAAAGTCCAATTTTGGGCAACTTTTTCGAGCATTTCGGCCGGAATAGCCCGAATTTCTTCGGAAATGTTGTCTTCCAAAGCTGGAATAGTTGCTGGCTTATTTCTGTAGACTTTAGACTTGACGTAGCCCCACAAAAAATAGTCTAAAGGCGTCAAATCGCATGATCTTGGTGGCCAACTTACCGGTCCATTTCTTGAGATGAATTGTTCTCCGAAGTTTTCCCTCAAAATGGCCATAGAATCGCGAGCTGTGTGGCATGTAGCGCCATCTTGTTGAAACCACATGTCAACCAAGTTCAGTTCTTCCATTTTTGGCAACAACAAGTTTGTTAGCATCGAACGATAGCGATCGCCATTCACCGTAACGTTGCGTCCAACAGCATCTTTGAAAAAATACGGTCCAATGATTCCACCAGCGTACAAACCACACCAAACAGTGCATTTTTCGGGATGCATGGGCAGTTCTTGAACGGCTTCTGGTTGCTCTTCACTCCAAATGCGGCAATTTTGCTTATTTACGTAGCCATTCAACCAGAAATGAGCCTCATCGCTGAACAAAATTTGTCGATAAAAAAGCGGATTTTCTGCCAACTTTTCTAGGGCCCATTCACTGAAAATTCGACGTTGTGGCTCGTTAGTAAGTCTATTCATGATGAAATGTCAAAGCATACTGAGCATCTTTCTCTTTGACACCATGTCTGAAATCCCACGTGATCTGTCAAATACTAATGCATGAAAATCCTAACCTCAAAAGAATCACCCTTTACAAATAATGTTGAAGGAATTATTCAATTTTATATATTTTTTTTAAATTTTACCTTTCGCCTGGATGGAGAATCGAACCGGGAACCATGCAACTTGTAAGCCAACACACTACTACTGGGCTACGTAGCTGTTATAGTACCAACATACAATTATCGTTATAAGTTACATTTTTATAGCATAGTTTGCAGCGCCCATGAGCCGATGAAAACAAAACATTATTCAACAGAAACATGTATTTGTACTTAATTTCATTTTTAACTTTAGGGCCGGAATTATGTTGACATTATCGCTCTAAAGTGGTCAGGTTTTCAAGTTTTCTTTTCTTTAATATTCATTTTAAAGCAAATAAACTTTTTCAATTGGTGCTTTGGATCGAGTTTTGCCGCTAAAATGAAAAATAATTTTAACGGCAAAACTCGAACTTAATGCCCGCTTTTATTTTTGAAAATGTACGTCAACTCTTCTTGGACTACTTATTAATAAAGAGGAACTAAACTTATTTTTTTCTGAAGATCGCTTTGTAGTTTTTATATATTTTCTCTCTCTCTCTCTCTTTTAAATTTCCTTTCTTGCTAACTATTTTGACTTACTCGTCGTACGTTCCGATTTCTTGACGAAGCAACAAAAAAAAATGTGCCCATAATGCCAAAATGTTAAACAAAACACATGCCCACACATACTTAAATTGCTGCTCTCAAGGCAAAAACACATGCTGTTTTTTTTAATGTCTATTCTCCTGGTTTCGAATGTCTATTCTATTTACTCCGAATACGCAATTTAATGTTCAAATTAAATAATATTTAGACATGCCAAGGGCATAGCCAAAACAAATGAAAACGTAAAACAGTTTTCCGAAACAACATACAAGCAGTTTCAAAAAATTGCTCTCTTTTGATTCTCTCGCTGTGTTATGTTGATACCTTTCGTCAACCCTCCCGGGTTCTTTCTCTATACTCTGTCACAACATATATATGTTTACTCGAAATTTGTAAATTTATATATGTTTACATTCACACATATTATTTTTATGAAACTTCACCCAGAAAAAGTGACCTCTTCTTTATGTTAAAATTAACTCATTGTGAAGAAAGTTGAACATCGTATTTCGTATAGCGCCAAAGACATTTTTATTTGTTTGAACGATATAATTTTCGTAGAAATTAGGTAGAATGCATTCCATATATTAGTTAACATTTTCCTATAGTTATGTACCACTATACTACAGAATGAAAAAATTTAACTGAATTGAATTCATATATGGAATGATTTTATTGAACTTTTTTCATTCATTTGGACAAATCTTACATATTTGTGGTAAACCTTTTACTTCAAAATTAGAATTGCTTACCTTCGTTTGTAAATACAGTTTTATTTATTAATAAAGGTATTTTTTCTTCAATACAAGACATGTTTTATTAATATATTAAATATATTTATTAAGAATTAACAGCATCGACTGGCCTTGAAATATTAGATTATTATTCCACTATCCCATGTAAAGTTACCAACTGTAGAACGTAATGTTTTTCTTCTTCTTGTTCCTTTCACTTTTAATAAGATGCTGCGCAACGATTTGCCCTCCTTTTACAATTTCAATACCTACAAATACAAAAAATCATAAACCATTTTTTTACAAAAGGTTAGCGTCACTGTATGAATTTACCTGTTAATTGAAGATTCCAAAATGAAGACGAATGAGGGGTTGTTATTCTGTTGCTGTTTTATTTCTTTATACATCATCACGAACATTGATAGACTTATTGTTTGTTATTTATGTTCAATAATTTTGAAAAAAACGAAAAATTTTCTCACTATTTTAAAATAATAAATATTTTATTTGTTATTTATTATATTGTTTTACTATATTATTTTTTAAAAATCTCTCCGTATATACCATAAGAACGCGATTCAAACTAAAAAACCAACCCACGCGCAAACATATCGATTACATCGATGACAGGTATCGATTACAGGTAGATAAAAGAAATATAGGAACATTTCCTATATTCTAACAAGTGTGTTTCCTTAAGTTTTGAAAGGATTGAATACTTCTTAGTACGAATGAACTAAAATATTTTCCTATGCCAAGTGTTATTCGTATGTATGATAAGCTTTCTATAATAAAGGAATTCAGTGTTATCGTTTTATAAGAAATTTTACTAAATTTGAGGAAACTTGGCTTTAGTTCGGTTTTTGTTTACTTTTACGAATGCTTTGTTATCAGTGAATAAAATTTTCTTGTTCAGTTGTAAATTCTTATACCCAGCGAAGAAAACAGTATTAGTAAAATTCCATGCCTTATTCTAGTTAATGAACTATTCCTAACTGCTTTCAGTTAAGGATTTTTTACTGAAACAAGTAAATTTTATTATTTCACACACAAATTTAACTTAATGGAAATAAAATGGATAAACTAAATTTATAAATATTTTTTCCTTTAGTTCCGAAGGCACTTTTTTCTGGGTGTTCTTGTCCTAAACATAACATATGTGTCCCAAACATTTAATGCTAGTTTAGGAACATTACATTTTTGCACTTAAATATATTGTGTTTAAAAATTGTGCCCGAAACACATTATATTTATATCGGAACATATGAAAAACATATTTTTCTAACAGTGTGGGTATAAAGTGCAATGACCGTATATAAAGGGTGATTTGTTAAGAGCTTGATAACTTTTTTAAAAAAAAAACGCATAAAATTTGCAAAATCTCATCGGTTCTTTATTTGAAACGTTAGATTGGTCCATGACATTTACTTTTTGAAGATAATTTCATTTAAATGTTGACCGCGGCTGCGTCTTAGGTGGTCCATTCGGAAAGTCCAATTTTGGGCAACTTTTTCGAGCATTTCGGCCGGAATAGCCCGAATTTCTTCGGAAATATTGTCTTCCAAAGCTGGAATAGTTGCTGGCTTATTTCTGTAGACTTTAGACTTGACGTAGCCCCACAAAAAATAGTCTAAAGGCGTCAAATCGCATGATCTTGGTGGCCAACTTACCGGTCCATTTCTTGAGATGAATTGTTCTCCGAAGTTTTCCCTCAAAATGGCCATAGAATCGCGAGCTGTGTGGCATGTAGCGCCATCTTGTTGAAACCACATGTCAACCAAGTTCAGTTCTTCCATTTTTGGCAACAAAAAGTTTGTTAGCATCGAACGATAGCGATCGCCATTCACCGTAACGTTGCGTCCAACAGCATCTTTGAAAAAATACGGTCCAATGATTCTACCAGCGTACAAACCACACCAAACAGTGCATTTTTCGGGATGTATGGGCAGTTCTTGAACGGCTTCTGGTTGCTCTTCACTCCAAATGCGGCAATTTTGCTTATTTACGTAGCCATTCAACCAGAAATGAGCCTCATCGCTGAACAAAATTTGTCGATAAAAAAGCGGAATTTTATTACCACTGATTTTGGTAATAAAATTCAATGATTTGCAAGCGTTGCTCGTTAATAAGTCTATTCATGATGAAATGTCAAAGCATACTGAGCATCTTTCTCTTTGACACCATGTCTGAAATCCCACGTGATCTGTCAAATACTAATGCATGAAAATCCTAACCTCAAAAGAATCACCCTTTATAAGTTCAATATGAACTAAAGCAGAAGGAAATTTTCGTACGATTCCCAAAAATAATAAGAATGGACTACTGTATGGTTAAAATGGGCATGATTTGGCGCCAATGCTTTTTTCCTTTACTTTTAGTTAATTTTTTCTTCTGTGAGAGGGTGTAATTTCGTGAATTGCAGCAAAAAATTACATCAGGGCAGATATGCTTTTTTCTAAAAACAAATCATTTAATTACACAATAATTCTATAACCTAAACAGGATAGTATTTGGGACATCTAATGATTTCATAGACTAAAGGTGAATAACAAAAATATCAAAACTATATCATTAAAAAGAGTATAAAATTATACCTATTTGATAAAAATTTTAAAATAACTTGATTGGGAATAGCCCAAAACAAATTTTCACAAAGTTTATATTCTTTGAAATAGTGTATTAGTAATCGTGAAAAAATGCACAATTTAGCGGCTAAACTCGAACTTAATACCCATCTTAAGTCGTTATACTAAGTTTTTACTGTTTACTGTTTCTTTTATGTATTTGAATTAGATTTTATTTTGTAAAATAACTTATTTGTTTAACGTATTTATTTTCGTAAAAATATTGGGTGTATTTTTTAAATTCTAACATACGCAAATTAAGTGATAGTATCGATAGTGCTCAAGGAAACTATCGAAACTATCGAATGGAGCGACTACTGATAGTTTTGCAGCTCTAGCATCAATCAATGATTTTGCAAAAACTAACGAATAGGTTAAAAGTTTAAACCTGCGATTCTATGTTATCAGCCTTTATGTTAATTTACTGCATATGGATATACACGGATGAAAAAGACTGTTTTTCATATGTTTGGCTATAAACATTATATGTTGGGAACACAAATTTTTAAACACAATATTTTTGAGTGCAAGCATATAATGTTCATAAACTAGTATAACATGTTTGGGACATATATGTTAATATGTTAGAACATATTATGTTTGGGACATAAAATGTTTGTAAATATAATATGCTTGGATGCAAACATATATTAATTTAGAAATAGCCTATAAACATATATGTGTTTAGTAGCTTGGAGCGCTATTTAACAGGGAGCGATATTGAATTAAGTTGGTGGTTGTTGCTTGTTATTACAAAATTAACATTTTATTTTTCCTTGGGCAATTGATCAGCTACTTCTTTGATCCTTACAAACTGTGTGGTCCGCTGTTCGAATCCCCGTCCGGCAAAAGGTAAAATTAAAATAAAAAAATTGAATAATTTCTTCTACAATGTTTGTATTACAGAAAAAGGTGCTAAGAACTAAAAAATGTCGTGGAAGTGAGAAAGATGTGGGGGAATATACAATTAGGCAGAAACAAAATTTTGAGCATTCAGGTCGAAAACCTATGTTGTTAGCACCTATATTACTTGTTTATTTTCATAATTCATTATGATTGTAAATATATAAATAAATAAATAAAATTTTGAGCACAATATTGTTTGGGAGAATTTTTTTTAAGCATATAATATTTTTGGGTGCAAAATGCTTCCAAACATATTATATGTTCACATAATAACATATTGTTTTTTGGAAGACAACATTATTGAATTTGGATGCAAAAATACAAAATGTTTGGAACTTAGACTACCCAAACATATATTGTTTAGACCAATATGCTTTCAAACATATTATGTATTGGAAGAGATCAAACATATAAATGTTTGGGCAATACCCAAAAATGTATATGCTTGAAGTAAAATATGTTTGGGAGTATATGTTACAGAAGCGATTTTTTATGAGGGTGTAGAAGATTGTATTCCAACCCAGCAAAAAAAGAACCATAAAAAAAATAGTAAGATTAATAAATAGTGATCCGGAAAGAGTACAATCTTAGATCATTTCCAATGAGTTTTACATGGGCTTGTCATAGGACGGAAGTACTTAGTTTTCGGATCCCTTGCATTGCTGTAGAAGTTATGCCTTGGAAGTCCATTTGAATGAAGAAGTTGAATTTTTATTCGCCAATTTCACTTTTTATACCCTGCTCCACACTGTGGAACAGGGTATTATAAGTTAGTGCATATGTTTGCAACACCCAGAAGGAGACGAGATAGACACATGGTGTCTTTGACAAAAATTCTCAGGGCGGGCTCTTGAGTCGATATAGCGATGTCCGTCTGTCCGTGAACACATTTTTGTAATCAAAGTCTAGGTCGCCGTTTTAGTCCAATCGACTTCAAATTTGGCACAAGTATGTGTTTTGGCTCAGAATAGATCCCTATTGATTTTGGAAGAAATCGGTTCAGATTTAGATATAGCTCCCATATATATATCTCGCCCGATGTGGACTTATATGGCCCCAGAAGCCAGAGTTTTACCCTAATTTGCTTAAAATTTTGCACAAGAAGAACAATTAGTACTATAGTCAAGTGTGTCAAATTTTATTGAAATCGGTTCAGATTTAGATATAGCTCCCATATATATCTTTCGCCCGATATGGACTAATACGGTCCCAGAAGCCAGAGTTTTACCCCAATTTGGTTGAAATTTTGCACAGAGAGTCGAATTAGCATTGTAGCTATGCGTGCCAAATTTGGTTGAAATCGGTTCAGATTTAGATCATCGTAATAAGTACCTACTACGAATTTCAAGTGTGGTGGGATATTAGGCCACCATGCAGAGAAATTCAAAGACATCCACTGGGTTGCTAACTTCAGGGCCCAGTGGACGGGTATCGACTGGAGTGATAAATTTGGGCAATGAACAAGAGTTAGGCCCAATTAGTCGACCTGTAGGCGGGTCGACTGGTGGCGACAATTTGACAAGTCGAACCTTTTCCAAGGTAGCGTCATCAAAAGGAGGTAATCCCTCACGAAAGAGATTCAAGGAAGGCAGAAATGCTTTGTTTATCCTAAAGAAATTAGGATCAGTCGACCCAAGCACGTTGTCGGCTAAACAAAGCGATTCCTTAAAATGGGCTCAAGGAATTCTTGAGGCTGGAAAAAGGGAACGATCACCGGATGAGCTGCCATCCTCCAAAAGAGATCAGCGATCGTTTGCCTCAGTTGCTAAAGACAGCCTTGTGATGGCTATCATACATAAAGGAGCATTGGACGGTATGGTTCCAAAGCAAAAATGGGGGAAATTGAGAATGCTTTGTCTGGCGTCTACTCACAGGTGCTGGAAAAGTTTTCCGGTCCAGATCCTCGACACCAAGAGGCTGGTTGGTATCAAGCACGATTTAAGCTAGTCGCATTTGAGGACCAGAGGTCTATAGAATGTTTTGAAGCTGCTCTGATACTAATTGGTGAAGTTTGGGAAGGAGCTGCTCTAGAGTTAGTCGAGAAGAAAGACATACCGGCTAGACCTAGAGCACATGCGTGGATACCTGCAAACCCTTCTGACCCTGAATCTATTTTAAATAGACTGAAACAATGCAATCCAGATCTTCCAACAGCTGATTGGAAGGTTGGCCGTTTGGATGAAGTGGATGGACCAAGACGGCATGCAGTGTTTATAATGAACACTCAGTCTTTGCCACATCTAGCAAAGTCTCAGGGCCGTGTATGTTATGGCTTTCATTATATCCAAATGAAGGTGTATAAAAACGATCAGCTAAAGGATTCAGAAATGGACAAGCCTCTGTCTGAATCAGACGTAAGCGGATCCTCTTGCGAAGTCGAGGGAGATACCAAAGTTGAAGACATGAATAGATACCGTATGCGTGAGGAGGCTTCTACTGCCTCAGAACTCACCAAAGTTGAACCTATGGTTATTGCGAGAGTCACCGATATCTCTGAAGAGGACATTCTTGATGACTCGATTGAAGCGGCTGATGTGACGGTTGTTGAAAATCTCGATGGTCCTACGGATCCTCCAGATAAATCTTCATCATTGTAAGGCTGCATGTGCTGCCTTAAAAGTTCTCCTGATGAAAGGGGACATAGACATAGTTCTTATTCAAGAACCATATGTTTATAGAAACAAAATATGTGAATTAAGTACTCCGGGGTACAAACTATTACAGTATACTGGTAATGATGTAATTCGAGCCTGTATAATTGCTAAAAACGAGCTTAACTTGTTTCTGCTTCCTTCAATGTGCAATGCAGACACTGTCGTTGCCAATTTAGAAATAGCCAAATGCAAATATTGGGTATCTTCGGTCTATATGGGACATGACAGGGAGATGCCTCCATATGCCGTTAAGACCTTAGTTGAGGAGTCACTGAAAACAAAGACGAAACTCATTATGGGATGCGATGCGAATGCGCATCATAGTATATGGGGAAGTAGTGATACTAATGCAAGGGGAGAGTCGCTAATAGAGTTTATTTTGCGTACTATCTGTCAAAGAATACACAATTGTGGCGTTTCTAGACATCGAAGGAGCGTTCAATAACGTCCATCCGAGCTCGATATTAAATGGACTGACAACTCTGAATGTTGATCCAGGTATACTTAGGCTGTTAGAGGAACTTCTAAGGAAGAGACGCATTTCAGCCACACTAGGACAAGCAAACATACAAAGGTATGTGAACAGAGGCACTCCCCAAGGAGGAGTTCTATCACCTCTTCTTTGGAATATTGCTATAAATAGCCTTCTGGTTACCCTAGAAAAAGAAAGGATAAAAGTGGTGGCATACGCAGATGATGTGGCTCTGGCAGTCAGGGGAAAATTCCCATCCACAATCAGAGATATTATTCAGAGGGCCCTCCGGATGACTGAGAAATGGGCGAAAGACAATGGTCTTGGGGTAAATCCTGCAAAGACAGAATTAGTCATGTACTGCAAAGATCGCAAAACTCCCACGGTTAGGCCTATTTCCTTAGGGGGTATTGAAATTCCCTTTGGTGATTGCGCAAAATCCTTGGCGTTATTTTGGACAGGAAGCTGAACTTTAAGCTTAATATTGAAGAAAGGGCGAGAAATGCAACTGTAGCTTTGTACTCGTGCAAAAAGGCAATTGGAAAAAAGTGGGGACTAAAACCAAAAATTGTGCATTGGCTATACACGGCAGTGGTGAGACCTATAATGCTATATGGTGTTGTAGTCTGGTGGCCGGCACTTCAGAAACCGACTTGTTTAGATAAAGTTCAGCGTATGGCGTGTTTGTGTATTTCAGGCGCATTCAGCAAGACAGGAACAAATTCCCTTAATGTCATGCTGCATCTATTGCCTTTAGACATTTTGGCCAAACAGTCAGCTGCAACAACGGCTGTGCGGTTGCGCGAACTATCGCTGTGGTCGGAGAAAGGTTACGGTCACAGTTCGGTACTCAAAATAATGCCAGATGTGCCTAACGTAGTGGATTACACTTTGGCGAGTCCACTTTTCGACAAAAAGTTTGAGACTCTAATCCCCAACAGTGAGGCGTGGTGCACACAGACCCCGCGGAATAAAGAATATATAGATTTCTACACTAATGGCTCCAAATTGGATGGACAAGTGGGGTTCGGAGTATATTCTAATGATCTGGAACTTCGAATAGCGAAAAGATTACCTAATCACTGTAGTGTTTTTCAGGCTGAAATATTAGCAATAAGAGAGGTGGCGAATTGGCTGAGAAGTAATGTTCCAGAAACTGTGGGCATTAATATATACTCAGACAGTCAACCTGCAATAAAATCCTTGGACTCTGTGTTCCTCAACTCGAAAACGGCCATCGACTGCCGCAAATCTCTCAATGAGATGGCTGAGCAGTACAATATTCACCTAATATGGGTGCCTGGCCATATGAACATACCGGGGAACTGCGAAGCGGATGAGTTGGCAAGGCTAGGGACTACCTTACATATTCCAGGGGAACTAGAATTTGTTGGTATGCCCCTAGCTACCTGCAAGCTCATGCCGCGTGAGAAGGCTGTTATGATGGCAAATGTTCGGTGGGAGAATTGCAAGGGTTGTAACGACACCAAGCAAATATGGCCCCATTTCAACTTAAACCGCACACTAGATATGCTAAAGTTCTCGAGACGTCAGATATCACTCCTGATATCTGCTATAACGGGTCGCTGCCTGATAGGCGATTTTGCAAAAACAATTGGCGCGAAGTATAATGACTATTGTATGAGCTGTCATGATGCGGAGGAAAAAGAATCAATTAAACACCTCTTGTGTGAGTGTCCTGCATTTTGTGTAAAGCGCAAGCAACTTTTAGGATCATATAGCTTCAGATTACTGGCGGATCTGGAAAACGTTAACTTAAGCAGTCTGCTAATGTTTTTGGAACAATCTGGTTGGTTCAACAAAGAAAAATAATCAAGAAGGTTCAGCGGTTAAAACTAGAAGTGCCCATATGTAATAGGTACTTTTAGTTAATGTAGTATCACAATGGACTGAATAGTCTAAGTGAGCCTGAATCTTAATCGGGCTGCCACTTTAACCTAACCTAGATATAGCTCCCATATATAGCTTTCGGTCGATTTACACTCATATGACCACAGAGGCCAATTTTTTGCTCCGATTTAGTTGAAATTTTGCACAGGGAGTAGAATTAGCATTGTAGCTATGCGTGCTAAATTTGGTTGAAATCGGTTTAGATTTAGATATATCTCCCATATATAGCTTTCGCCCGATTTTCAACCATATGACCACAGACGCCAATTTTTAACTCCGATTTAGTTGAAATTTAGCACAGGGATTAGAATTAGCATTGTAGCTATGCGTGCCAAATTTGGTTGACATCGGTTCAGATTTAGATATATTTCCCATATATAGCTTTCGCCCGATTTACACTGATATGACCACAGAGGCCAATTTTTTGCTCCGATTTAGTTGAAATTTTGCACAGGGAGTAGAATTAGCATTGTAGCTATGCGTGCCAAATTTGGTTGAAATCGGTTCAGATTAAGATATAGCTCCCATATATAGCTTTCGCCCGATTTACACTCATACGACCACAGAGGCCAATTTTTTGCTCCGATTTAGTTGAAATTTTGCACAGGGAGTAGAATTAGCATTTAGCTATGCGTGCCAAATTTGGTTGACATCGGTTCAGAGTTAGATATAGCTCCCATATATATGTTTTTCTGATTTCGACAAAAATGGTCAAAATACCAACATTTTCCTTGTAAAATCGCCACTGCTTAGTCGAAAAGTTGTAAAAATCACTCTAATTTTCCTACACTTCTAATACATATATATCGAGCGATAAATCATAAATAAACTTTTTCGAAGTTTCCCTAAAATTGCTTCAGATTTAAACGTTTCCCATATTTTTTTACTAACATTGTTTTCCACCCTAGTGCATTAGCCGACTTAAATTTTAAGTCTATAGATTTTGTAGAAGTCTATCAAATTCTGTCCAGATCGAGTGATATTTAAATGTATGTATTTGGGACAAACCAAATACATACATTTATATTTAGCCCCCAACATATTTGACGGATGTGATATGGTATCGAAAATTTAGATCTATAAAGTGGTGCAGGGTATAATATAGTCGGCCCCGCCCGACTTTAGACTTTCCTTACTTGTTATTTTTATCATTACGTTTTATTACATTTTATATTCTTATTATGTAGTTTTTACAATTTTAAAAAATAGTTTGACCCTACCGGGTTTATTTACATCATAACTAACGTCTTAAGACATTCAACCAACAACAAACGCCATTGAACACGAAACGTCAATTCAAATGTTTGTGATATGCTCGTAATATGTCACCAAGGCATAACAGTCTAACTTCTTCTCGAGAAGTTCCCCAGTAAAAAAAAAGCGTCGCCAAAAAAGTAGTGAAAATGTCCTTTTTGGACGCGGAAGTAGTGCAAATTGGCATGAGCTTGTCATAGGACGGATGTCCATCATTTCAACAGCCGTTGCACTGAATTTGCATCACTTCTTACTCTCTGGTTCGAATTCAGTGTTTTGGATGTGAATTAAAAAATATTGTCATATTTTGACAAATAAATAATTTTTATAATTTGTTATGATTTTTAATGCATTATAACCATAGACCAATTAAAATAGAGACATACCTTGATAATTCACCATGGTGTTGTTTATTTGCAGTGCGCAGTCATTCCACTCAATTGCGCAGTCAAGTGACTCAATTTCTTTTTGGAAAACGAGAATTACCGTACAAATCAGTCAATTTGCATTACAAAAAAGATGTGGATATATAGAATTTTACATGTTTTTCCAATATTTGGTGTTTCATCTAAAGAACAAACGAAAGAAAACAAATTAAAGCCAAATTTAAAAATCACTCAATTGCAGACGAAAAAGAGCCATCTACGGTGTGCAGACAAACTACAGCGCTGTGAATTCACTTTCGTTGTCTATACCTTCCTTGGTCTATGTTATAACGCTTGTCTGAAATGTTTGCATAGACCAAGGAAGGTATAGACAACGAAAGTGAATTCACAGCGTTGTAGTTTGTCTGCACACCGTAGATGGCTCTTTTTCGTCTGCAATTGAGTGATTTTTTAATTTGGCTTTAATTTGTTTTCTTTCCTTTGTTCTCTCGTTGAAACACCAAATATTGTGAAAGTTTATAAAATACTATTCATCCACACCTTTTTTGTAATGCAAATTGACTAATTTATATGGTTATTCTCGTTTTCCAAAAATAAATTGAGTCACTTGACTGCGCAATTGAGTGGAATGACTGCGCACTGCAAATAAACAATACCATGGTGAATTATCAAGGTATGCCTCTATTTTAATTGGTCTATGATGTTTGAATTAAAATATTTTGGAAATTCCCAATATTTCTTGAATGGATCTAGAATTTTTTTTGGACAAAATTTGAATAAATTGTACCATTTTTTAATGCTTACTCTGTTTTTAACCTTTTTGAAACGAAAAAAATTAATTTACCCATTAAAAATAAGAAAAAAACGAATTATAAATAATTGAATTAAAAGAACTTCCTCTGTAGTTAAAATAAAGAACATCTTAAAGAGTACATCTTTTGGAAGTGCTTTTAAAGTTGTGCCTTTGGAAGAACTTCCAAATTTTTTTGCTGGGTCTTTATTAGTATGAGTAGGAAAATAAAGAACATAGCTTCCAATCTCACCAGTGGGAAATGTTTTTTTTTTAATCATATATTATTTTAAAAGATTGTTTTTTATGTTGTACATCCTTTTTATTTTATTTTCGACGTATATTTTTGTAGCAATATATTTTTACCATTTAAACTGAATAAAAAGTTGAAAATTCTAGTAATTTGCAAAACCTTCTCAAAAGAACTTCCATGGAAGTGAAAAAGTCAACAAATCCCCGCGAGGGTAACATTTTTAATTTTATTTTATTATTTCTTATTTTTGGATTTTCTATTCTTTTTGGCATATACGAGTATAATTTAAATTAAACAACTTCCAAGTTTTTTTTTTTGGTGGGAAGAAATAAAATGGAATTTTAGAGAAATGGAACTAACAAATTATATGTACTTACACAGAAAATTTACAAAATATTAAGGAAAAATTTAATTAAAATAATGAAACTTTAATTAAAATACAGTTTATAATCCTGTTTTCCAAAAATTATATTTTATTAAATTTAGGACTCAAACTTTGACAAATTGCGTCGCTCCGTTAAAGTCGTATGTCCTTGAACTACGGCAAATTTTCCTTTAACTAAGGAAATACACATTTGATTTAAAGAAATCGTCCGTACTTTTAGTTGCTTTATTATAAATTGATTGTCGAGTTAAATAAAACATTAGTTGAACCTATAAGTTCATTCTACAAAGTTTTAGCTAGGGGGGCTATAGCCCCCCCCCCCACTTAGGAAAATTGTCTAGCTACGCTAATGAGTAAACATATTTATGTTGTGATATAAGACTTCGCCAAAAATTGTATAGCTTAAGTAAAAATATTAAAATGAGTATTCGGAGAGAAAATTCATTTGGAACCAAGAGAAAAGACATTTGAAAAAAAGAGCATTTTGTTTCTCATTTTCGCATTACGGGTACAATTTTTTGTTGTTTCGTCAAAATAAATCGGAACGTAGGACGAGTAAGTCAAAATATTCAAACAAAGGTAATTAAAAATTATATATATATATATATATATATATATATATATATATATATATATATATATATATATATATATATATATATATATATATATATATATATATATATATATATATATATATATATATATGTATGTGAGACGCATACTTTGGCGACAGTAAAAATTTTACATTTTTATTACATACATGCGTAGACAAGAATATGTATCATACATGTATTTCCGATTTTGGTCCGATTTGCATGATTTTCTTTCATATATTCTACTTCTTATATGGATCGCATACTTTGAAACACATATTATGTTTTGCGTACATTTTGGCGACAATCCGTTACTTGCTTGTGTTGCCACATGTTCACATTTCGTTCCGTATTTTCACCCGTTTTCACAGGGTGTTTCATACATTTTTATTCCACTTTCTACACAGGACGGTTCATACGCTCCTTTTTTCGTATTGCATTGATGTGGAAGTAATGAATTTCGACGCCAGTTTTGGAAGTAATGAATTTCGACGTCAGTTTTTTTTATTGAGACAAAACATCAAGTACTTGTCTCCATTAAGAAAATTTCGTCTAAAATTATTTCAAATATATATTTATACTCCATTTTTTATTTATAGGGTGGTACTTTGTTCTGTTTTGGCTCTTTTTCTAAAGATTACCTATCAATTTTTAAATATTAAATTGAGCGTAATCAATGTTTTAGATCATTTGCATGCAAGCCATGCTAAAAATATACTCATTGTCATACATATTTTTGCAGGGTTACTTACGAGTTGTGGTGAAAAAATCGAAGATACACAAAAAAAAATTATGATTAAATCAGGAAAATAATTGATCTAATTGGTTTTTTAATTGAAATGTTTTTAATCAAGGAAATGATAGTGTCAAATTTATTGTTTTAAATAAATTTTTATTTAAAAATTAAAAAAAAATGTTCCATTACTTTCTTGCGAGTTTTTTTTTTAATTAAAAATGTAAAAATTTTCAAACATTGGCATAATTAACTTAATGTTTTCATCTTGATTGAAAAGTTAAGTGTTTCAATTAATTTATTAATTGAAAATTTCAACTTCTACTAATTTTTTATTGGACAAATTTTGATGATATTTTTTTCTGTATAGAGGTGAGTACTATGTTCGGTTTTTTCACCAAAACACTAAATTAAAAGTACAAATATATTTATGTAGACGATTATATTTTGATCGAGTCTTGCCAAATAATGGATGGAAAAGATCCAAGCAATTGATTGCAAATAATTTTATATTTCTAAATTAGTTAATTAAAAAAAGTACCCGTGAAAACAAGCTGGTTTTCAGCTTGAAAACTGAACATAGCACTCAGCTCAATACCAAAAATAAGGCCAATACTAAGATCGTGTTTCTAAACCCAAATTACAGGTGCAAAAAAATATTTTCTAATCAAAACAAAACATCGAAGAAATTGTCCAAACTATCAAGTCCAAAAATTTTTTCCCTACAACATAACATACACTAAGCGAAAAATAGTCGAGCTATTAACTATTTTTATCTTTAATAATGGACCGATGTAATTCGTTAATACAACGACTGTAAATGTTCTTTCCTTTACTCAATGAATACCAATTGTAAATATTGCGAATATTTTTATATTAACCTGCGAAACACCGCTTAGAACATTTTATTTATTATTTAAAATAATTAATTCTAAACTAAATTTTACTCAATTAATGCGTGCGTTTGTATCCAACTTTAACAGGAATACGTAAATTCTCGATAATACTACACAGAAAAAAGGTAAACTATATTATAGGTAGAATTTAATATCCTGGAGTACTTTTTAACTGCACTTCACGAAATTACATCCTCTCATAGAAGACAAATTAACCAAACTTAACGAACAAAAATCATTGGCGCCAAATCACGAGCTTTTTAACCATAAAGTAGTGCGTTCTTACTAGTTTTGGGAATCACATGAAAATTTTCTTCTGAGTTAGTTCATATTGAACTTATATGTACGGTCAATGAACTATATACCTACGATTAGTTCATAAAATATTTGAGACAAAAACGGAAAATTTCATTGGGCTGTGGAAAATTTCGAAAAAAAAAATAATACAATTTAATTACAAATATTTTTGGGCAATAAAAATAAATTAAATTTAGCGTTAGTTTAACTACGTAATTTTTTACTGTGTAATAATTCAATTCTTTAGTGTATGTCCATACTAAACTTTTAATGTGCATTATTTTGAAGCCCACGTTTTTAATATAACTTAAATAAGAAGGAATCACCCTGTAATTGGTGAATCTAATTCTATTTCTTGGAGATATGTGCCTTTGAAACTATTCTATAAATAGAACACATTGTATGTATTTGTGTACAAATACACATAATTATGTATGAATGGTAAACAATCGTAAACCATATTTGGTTGACATTAACCATGTTGGTAGTGTGGCTCGGTGGTTAATTCATTCATTTTGTAAACTGATGGTACGTGGTTCGATCCTCCGTCCGGCCGAAATCTTAATTTTTTGAATATTTCTAAATTCTAGTTAATATTTCTAAATTGTTTGTTATTGTAGAAGATAAAGTGCAAAATAGGTCATTGGTCTTCCCCCCATGCGCGGTGAATTACTTTTGACCCACTTTTAGTGTGTCATACCACCGGCCAAGGATCACATATAATAATTAATTTCTATATACACTGAAAAAAAATATTGTCGTGAGGTCAAAGATTTCATGTCTTTAGAATACTAATGCAAATTTTGCTTAGCACAGAAGTCGCATTTCTCTAATAAGTTTTTTTCCTTGTCCAAAAGTCGTTAAACTTTTCAATAAAGTCGTACTGTCCTTATAATTAAGTGATTTCACTTAAAAAAATGTTTGGGCTAAGGTCAACTTGACTTTAATAATTCGGAAAAATTCTTTAAACTTAATAAAATTGTCTTTAAATTTGTGGCCTTTTTGTATCTTGTCTACAAAGCAAAAACTCGTTCAAATATAGGACATGTTTTTCAACACTTTATTTTAAAGACGTTTTTTACTTGAAACATTGCATAATTTCTACTGGAAGTCGAGTCTTAATTTGGAAAATAAAATTGTCATCAACTCGTTTTTAAAGGTCTTTGGTAGTATATGAATAAAAATGCTGAAAAAGCGAAAAATTAAAATTTGCTTCCTAGAAGCAAGGACACAAAAACCCAAATTTAAAAGAGAATTGTGTTTTAAAAGTATCCTTACTTGTATTCTCCGCTTCTTTGGCTCGGAATCAATACCAACATTTTTAAAGTAAAGACAAAATCTTTGGAACCTGGCATGCTTTTTTTCAGTGTAATGAGACCTATTTCATATATATGTTAAAGTTCTGTGGCTAACCAAGCTGAATTTAGAATTTGCAAATTTATAAGAAGCATTTTCCTTTGAATTCTAGAGAAATTATAAAATTCTAATCTGAGTGTTCAAGAATATTATCGATCTTAATTCTGCAGATTTTTTATCGAATTACGCATTAAAAGTAAAATTTAGCAATTTTACTTCTAGTTTCAGGCAATTTGCGATATTTGCGCCTATTATGCCCGTAGAAGTCATATCGGAAGGTGTACACTGACACGATATTGACGTGACTCACGAAAATTTTCGTGAATCACGCATGAGTCACACTAATGGCAACGGCGTGAGTGTGATTAACAAACCAAATGTCGTGTGTGAGCGTGAGTCACGAATATAATTTCTTCGTGAGTGTGCGTGAAGAACGAATTTTAAAATACGCTCACGAAAAAAATCCCGCTCACGGCCATAAAACGCTCATGGTGTCAAACACCATGATTATTCGTGAGTCACGACATTTTCGTGCTTGAGTACAAAGTTTATTTTTGTGAGTGTACGTGAGTCCCACCAAACAACATCGTGCGTCAGTAAGATTTTTCTGTTGTGAGTGAGCGTGAGCAAAATATTACTCACGTGCACACCTCTAATATAGACCGATCTATACCAATGAACAGGTTTTTTTTACACTGCGGAACAAGAGGGCTAAATTTGATTGAAATCGTTAAAGAGTTAGATATAGCTCCCATAATAATGTTTTTCCGAATTGCATTTATATAGCCAAAATACCTCCATTTTCCTTGTAAATCGCCACTGCAAATCTAAATCAAATTTGAGTAAAAATCAAAATTGCCTATACCTCTAATACATAAATTGTAAATGATGTTTTACGAAATTGCATAAAAATATCTGTAGATTAAAAATTTTCCAATTTTTTACTAACATTGTGCTTCGCTCCAGGACATTAGTCGATTTGAATTCTAAGCCATGAGATCTTGCAGAAGTCCAAAAAATTTTGGGAATATAAACTTTAGATATAAAACACAACTAACTGGAAGGATTTGAGATGGTATCGGAAATATGGATCCACAAAGTGGTTCAATGCAAACTTTAGACTTTACTTTTTGTTATGGATTAAAAAATACTTTTAGATTTCAAAATTTAGGCAAATGGTATAAAAGTTGCGGCTTTTATGTCATCAAATCGGGATATTTGGCTACATGGGGCAATATAAAAACATGTACCGATATAAACCAATACATGTACCGATATAAACCAATACATATTTCAAAGTTGCGGCAAATCGGAGATTGGGCTACTTGGCAAATCGGATGAAAATTTCGGCATCTATACTCTTAACAAGTCAAATCGAGAGTATCGGTCTATTTGGTGGATAGGTCTATATGGAACCATACACACCATATTTGACATACACAGTCTTACACAAGTTTACATACGGTTTAAGAAATTGTATTTTCTTTAATTATTAAAATATAATAAAATATGCATATATATGCTTTAGATTTTGTAAATTAATTTGAAAAACAAAGTATTTGCCCATTTTCAAGAAGATGTTTTTAGTCTGGATTATAAACAACAACAAGAAACATGTTTAGTTATAAGGTAAAACCTCAAGGGTATGTAAACTTATGTGAGACTGTGTATCTTTCTTCATTTAAAAAAAATAAAAAATAATAAAAAAAGCGAAACTGTCTATATAGAGGATTTGTCAAAGCATGGAAAGATACCAAAATTATCTTTCTCGTTTCCGATATTTTAACAAACATTTTCATACAGAGACACAGACATTGTGTATGTGGCAATATGGTTTAGGGCCGACCTCTGAGTCGATGGCTAGATCGTCTGACTGTGAACACATTTTTGTGAGTCTAGGTCGCATTTTAAGTCCAATCGACTTCAAATTTCGCACAAGGTTGATTTGAAAGAAACCGCCTCAATATAGCTTCGATATATCTTTCGCCCCAGAAGGTAAGTTTTTGCCGTGTGTCAAATTTGGTTGAAATCAGTTCAGATTTAGACATAGCTCCAACATATATCTTTCGCTGGAGGTACACCCATATGAGTACATAGGTCTAAGTTTTACAACGATTTACATAGAATTTTACACGAATAATTCTTACTATACGTGTTATACAGTTAGATATAGCTTTCATATGTATATTTGACCCGATTTATACTCATATGAACACCGTAGGTTAGGTTAAGTTAGGTTAAAGTGACAGCCCGATTAAGTTTCAGGCTCACTTCGACTATGCAGTCCATTGTGATTCCACATTTAACTAAAAGTAACTTTACATATGGGCACTTCTAGTTTTATCCACTGAACCTTCTCTATTATTTTCATTTGTTGAACGAACCAGATTGTTCCAAATACATTAACAGACTGCTTAAGTTAACGTTTTCTAGGTTTGCCAGTAATCTAAAGCTACACTGAAACAAAAGCATGTCCGGTTCCAAAGATTTTGTCTTTACTTTAAAAATTTAGGTATTTATTCCGAGCCAAAGAAGCGGAGAATTAATGTAGGGATACTTTTAAGACTTTTAAATTTGGGTTTTGTGTACTTGATTCTAGGAAGCAAATTTTAATTGTTCGCTTTTTCAGCTTTTTTTCTTCATATGCTACCAAAGTCCTTTAAAAACGAGTTAACGACAACTTTATTTTCCAAATTCAGACTCTACTTCCAGTACAAATTATTCAATGTTTCAAGTACAAAACGTCTTTAAAATAAAGTGTTGAAAAACATGTCCTATATTTGAACGATTTTTTTTCTTTGTAGTCAAGATGCAAAAAAAGAACAAATTTAAAGACAATTTCATTAATTTTAAAGATTTTTTTTCTGAATTATTAAAGTCAAGTTGACCTTTCCCAAAAAAAATATTCTTTCATGTTATGATACCCATTTTTAATTCAAATTATAAGGACAATACGACTTCATAGAAAAGTTTATCGACTTTTGGACAAGGAAAACAACTTTATATTAGAGAAATGCGTCTTCTATGCTAAGCAAAATTTGCATACGTATTTTTAGGACATGAAATCATTTATTCTAATAATACCCCTCACATTCTTAGATTTACTAATTCGGTCTTTCTAGTTTACTCACTTGTTTGTTAATAATAAAAAACTACTCGAGTAGTTAGAATATTATGCCTTGATGTCGTAATGCGAACATATCACAAATGTCGCAATTGAAGTTTGTGGTTCAGTGTGTTATGGCGTTCTTTTGTCGTTCCAGCAGGCCCAGAATTCTTCTATTTTCTAATTCTAAAAATTAGATAGTTGTTG
The DNA here is from genome assembly GCF_050003625.1 of Haematobia irritans. Classification (NCBI taxonomy): domain Eukaryota; kingdom Metazoa; phylum Arthropoda; class Insecta; order Diptera; family Muscidae; genus Haematobia; species Haematobia irritans. The sequence goes on from NC_134398.1 coordinate 82,185,374, forward strand.
TTTTTTTTATTTTTTAATAAAGACATCAAGACGAAATAAGAAATAAATAATCATCAAAATTACCATTTCATGGATACACCACCACCCAGGAACGTAAGGGTTGGTGTACATCATCTAGAGCGCGAAAATCCAGCGCTACAAAAAAAAAAAAAAGAAAAAAGAATTTTCCAGGCTGGTTTAAACAGGATTCCTGAGGATACTGTAGCTGAAGCGGTGAGAAGCTACAAGGTCAATCCAGTTATCGGAGACCGACTACCGCCCATAGCACCGGAGGAAAGAGAACTCCCACGGCAGATAGTTTTAGCCCAATTAAGATCTGGCTAGTGCTGCCGCCTCAATTCCTATACTGAAAAAAATATTGTCGTGAGGCCAAAGATTTCATGTCCTTAAAATACGAATGCAAATTTTGCTTAGCATAAAAGACGCATTTTTCTGATAAAAAGTTTTTTTCTTTGTCCAAAAGTCGGTAAAATTTTCAATGAAGTCGTATTGTCCTTATAATTAAGTGAGTAAATCATACTCACGGAAGATATTGTTTGGTAGGACTCACGCTCACGCACACTCATTAAAAGAAAATTTGTACTCACGCACGAAAACGTCGTGACTCACGAAAAATACCGTGACTCGCAAAAAATATCGTGCCCCACGAATAATTTTATGAGTAATTTACCTTACCGAAGTGTCTGAAAACATGAGCATTATTAAAATCGAGAGTGCTACTAAAATTGTAATTGTGTCACTAAAATTGTAATTGAATTTAACTCTTAAGCGTTTTATGTTGGTGAGCAGGATTATTTTCGTGAGCGTAATTCGTTACTCACGCACACTCACGAAGATATTATTTTCGTGACTCACGCTCACGCACGACATTTTGGTTTGTTAATCACGCTCACGCACACTAACGCCGTTGTCATGAGCTTGGCTAAGGACTCACGCACGAATCACGAAAATTTTCGTGAGTAACGACAATTTCGTGTCACGTGCACACCTATAAACCAAACACGCTTAATCCTCAAAGATACCATATACTTACACAATGTGCACAATTTCAACTGAGTCGGATGAAATTTTGTTCCGTATACCACTTCAAACAGATCGGAAAAAATTTGAACCTCCAGGAAGCTCCGGAAATCAACTGTCCGGAAAAGAATTGTATCGGTGATAAAAGTGGTCAGTTTTTGGACATTTCTGCGATTTTGAGCATGAAGATGAAAATTTTCCGTACTAATGTATTCAGCATATTTGTTGGCCGTTCAAGGGCTACAACTTTGCTAAATACATCAAACACGAATTCATAGCATTTTTCGAGATATGGCCATACAAAATTGCAAAAAAGTGCTCAAAAATTGAAGGCTCATAAACGTGAACTGCAAAATCCTTTTGCGCTGCTATTGAAGTTGTACTCTGGTAGTTGATTTGAATGAAGAAATAAAAAAAATTGTCTAATTTTTACAATTTGAAAAAGTTTTCCAATCCAACCGAGGGTCCAACCTGGGTCTGGAGGCACTTTAACACAAAGCCTTAACATACCGAAACGTCAACTCAAATGTAACAGGTTGGCTGATTTTTTGTCCGTTTTTATTATTTAACATAGTTCCCTTCAAGAGCGATACAACGATTATAACGACCTTCCAATTTTTTGATACCTTCGGTTTTGCCTCAAAATAGGCCTCAGTTTCGGCGATCACCTCTTCATTGCAGCCAAATTTTTTACCTGCGAGCATTTTGAGGTCTGAGAACAAGAAAAAGTCGCTGTGGGCCAGATCTGGAGAATACGGTGGGTGCTATCTCTGCTATCTTGATCAACTTCATTTTACGGTCATTCAAAATCATTTTGTGGATTTTTTGATGTTTTCGTCGGTAACCACCTCTTTCGGGCGTCCACTGCGCTCACCGTCCTCCGTGCTCATTTCACCACGCTTGAATTTTGCATACCAATCAATTATTGTTGATTTCCCTGGGGCAGAGTCCGGAAACTCATTATAAAGCCAAGTTTTTGCTTCCACCGTATTTTTTCTCTTCAGAAAATAATATTTTATCAAAAAACGAAATTACTTTTTTTCACAATAACAAAAATTGCTTCACAAAAGACGCTCTATCCCACAAACTAATTGACTTACAAACGTCAAATTTTGACACGAATCATTTGAAGGTTTGTACTATATAAAAATAACATGCATTTAATACTAGCGACGCCATCTATGTGTCAGACCGGGGACTTATCAGCCAACCTGTTATGTAGTATGTTCGCATTACGGCATCAAGGCATAATGTTATAACTACTTCTCCAGAAGTTCTTTATTATTATGAACAAATATACGGTTCTTAGGGCCAAATTCTGCAAAATCGGCAGAACCATTTGTACATTTCCAAGTCTAAATCAACGATATTTTGAATTTTTGGTTGATAGAACAAAAGATTGCGGCCTGCCAAATTTGTGATCAGTTAATAAAAAAGGGAGCTATATGTAAATCTGAACCGATTTCAATGAAATTTTGTACACTTGAAAAGTATTTTGAGTTAAATCTCGCGACGATCGGTTAGAAAATAAGCGTTTGTTGAAATCGGGCAATACATATACATGGGAGTTATATGTAAAAAGTAAACAGCAATCAATAGAGCCAAGAAAACACCATGTACCGAATTTAATCAAAATCGATTAAAAATTGCAACCGGGATCCTACAACATGACGGACGGATATCAAGGGTTTGATCGACTCAGGAGGTGATTCTGAGTCGATCGGATATATTTGCAATATCTCTGGCAGGACAGATCAAAGTTATTAAACCCTGACCACTATGTGGGCTAGGGCATAAAAATTAAAGAACGCAGGTTCAATTCTCATGTTATTACACTAGTTTACAAAAAAAAATCATGTAGATTTGGATTCAGCGTAACCTTAAAAATGATATTCCATTCTTAATCAACAGAACCGTAACAAAAATAAACTTATTACATGCAATAAACTTATAACCTATTAGAAAATGTTATTTTTGTATGGAAATCGCGATTTATATCAATTCAGTAAATCGTGAATCTAGATCTAAATTTTCGATACCATCATATCACATCCGTCAAATGTGTTGGGGGCTATATATAAAGGTTTGTCCCAAATACATACATTTAAATATCACTCGATCTGGACATAGTTTGATAGACTTCTACAAAATCTATAGACTCAAAATTTAAGTCGGCTAAAGCCCTAAGGTGGAACACAATGTTAGTAAAAAACAAGTAAGGAAAGTCTAAAGTCGGGCGGGTCCGACTATATTATACCCTGCACCACCTTGTATGTCTATCCGTCAAATGTGTTGGGTGCTATATATAAAGGTTTGTCCCAAATACATACATTTAAATATCACTCGATCTGGGCAGAATTTGATAGACTTCTACAAAATCTATAGACTCAAATTTTAAGTCGGCTAATGCATTAGGGTGGGACACAATGTTAGTAAAAAATAACTTATAATACCCTGTTCCACAGTGTGGCGCAGGGTATAAATATGGGAAACATTTAAATCGGAAGCAATTTTAAGGAAACTTCGCAAAAGTTTATTTATGATTTATCGCTCGATATATATGTATTAGAAGTTTAGGAAAATTAGAGTCATTTTTACAACTTTTCGACTAAGCAGTGGCGATTTTACAAGGAAAATGTTTGTATTTTGACCCTTTTTGTCGAAATCGGAAAAACATATATATGGGAGCTATATCTAAATCTGAACCGATTTCAAACAAATTTGGCACACATGACTATATTACTAATTGTACTCCTAGTGGAAAATTTCAACCAAATTGGGAAAAAAATCTGGCTTCTGGGGCCATATAAGTCCATATCGGACGAAAAAGATATATGGAAGCTATATCTAAATCTGAACCGATTTCAATCAAATTTGGCACACATAGCTTTAATGCTAATTCTACTCCCTGTACAAAATTTCAACCAACCTGGAGCAAAAAATTGGCCTCTGTGGTCATATGAGTGTAAATCGGGCGAAAGCTATATATGGGAGCTATATCTAAATTTGAACCGATTTCAACCAAATTTGGCACGCATAGCTATAATGCTAATTCTACTCCCTGTGCAAAATTTCAACTAAATCGGAGCAAAGAATTGGCCTCTGTGGTCATATGAGTGTAAATCGGGCGAACGATATATATGGCAGCTATATCTAAATCTGAACCGATTTCAATAAAATTTGGCACACTTGACTACACTACTAATTGTACTCCTAGTGCAAAATTTCAACCAAATTGGGGTAAAACTCTGGCTTCTGGGACCGTATTAGTCCATAACGGGCGAAACATATATATGGGAGCTATATCTAAATCTGAACCGATTTCAATAAAATTTTTCACACTTGACTAAAGTACTAATTGTTCTTCTTGTGCAAAATTTTAAGCAAATTAGGGTAAAACTCTGGCTTCTGGGGCCATATAAATTCATATCGGGCGAAATATATATATGGGAGCTATATCTAAATCTGAACCGATTTATTCCACAATAAATAGGGATCTATTCTGAGCCAAAACACATACTTGTGCCAAATTTGAAGTCGATTGGACTAAAACTTCGACCTAGACTTTGATTACAAAGTCTCTCAGGAGCCCACCCTGAGCATTTTTGCCAAAGACACCATGTGTCTATCTCGTCTCCTTCTGGGTGTTGCAAACATATGCAACTTATAATACCCTGTTCCACAGTGTGGCGCAGGGTATAAATATTTTCTTAATTCCAAAAATCCTAAATCCTCAAAACAAGTCTTAGCCTATATTTGAAGCTTAAATCTCTTAAATCTAAAGATTCAACATTTCAGTTAATTTAAGGACGATTTCTTTCAATCAAAAATGTGTTTCTTTACATTAAGGAAACATTTTCCTTAGTTTAAAGACATGCATTTTTAACGAAGGGACGCAAATTTTCAAAGTGTGTGTCCTAAATTTAATGAAAAAAAATTTTTGAAGCAAAGATTATAAACTTTCTTTTAATAAAAATTTCATTATTTAAAAAAAAATGCCTTTAATATAATGAAATAGCGCATCCCAAAATTGAGGTTGCGTAATCTTTAATATCGCGTAAACATTTTTTTCAGTGCGTGTTCACGTTACCGCGGGTTCACTGTATATCCATACCACACTTTTAATGTGCATATTTTCGAAGCCCACGTCTAATATAAATTAAATAAGCAGGAATCACCCTGTAGTTGGTAAATTTAAACTTCTTGAATATATGTGTTAGTTTTTGCCTTTGAAACTATTCTATAAATAGAACACATGATTGTATGTATTGTATGCTTTTCTCCCATTTTGAGCAAAGGGCTTTCTTATTGTCTTACACGATCTTTACTCGATGATTGTTGCTGAAAACTACACCCAGAAAAAAGTGAAGCCACTATGAAAGAAAATTTAAATTAGAAAATTAACTAGAATATTTCAGCAATTGCAACATTGTACAAATTAGTTAATCAATTTTGTCAAATTGAAGATAATTTATTAAAAATAAAACATTAACATTTTTTACGTAAACATAACTACCCAGCAAACAGGGCTTCCAAAATTTTACATGAGCTTGCCATAGGACGGAAGTACTCTACTGCGCTGCTGTAGAAATTGTACTCTGGTAGTTGATTTGAATGAAGAAATAAAAAAATTGTCTAATTTTTAAAATTTTAAAAAGTTTTTCGATCCCACCGAGCTACAAACCCACGCGGCTGCCGTCACATATACAATTGAGACGGTTGTGATATGTTCGCATTACGTCATCAAAGCATAATATTCTAACTATTTCTTGAATAGTTTTTAATTATTATGAACAAATAAGTGAGTAAAGTAGAAAGTCTGGCGGGTCGGTTCGCATTATCATACCCTAAACCATCCCGTCCTAATTAGTAAATTTACGAGTTTATTATTAGTATTATTAAAATAAATTTGGGATATAAACTTAACATTCGATGATATTTTAGAGGTTTGGTTGGTACTGCAGAAGGTTAGATCTATTAATATACATATATTATTATATTATGGAAAAATATACGGTTATTAGGGCCAAATTCTGCAAAACTGGCCGATAATTTTTGTTTGGGAGCTATATTTAAGTCTAAACTACTTGCAATGACATTTTGCAGGTTTGGTTGATACCACAAAAGATTGCGGGAGCTATTTGTAAATCTGAACAGATTACAATGAAATTGAAAATTAAAATTGAATTAAACAACAGAACCAACAAAACACCCTGTACGGAATTTCATTAAAATCGGTTAAAAATTGAAAACGGAATTCTACGAACAACAAATACATGGACGAACGAACTCAAAGGTCAGATCGACTCAGGAGGATATTCTGAGTCGATCGGTATATATTTTCAATATCTCTGGTAGGACAGATCAAAGTTATTATGCCCTGACCACAATGAGCTTCAGGGTATAAAAATAAAGAACGCAGGTTCAATTCTTGGCGAAATTTGTGTTAGATAGATTATCGAAAGATTGTTTTTGTATTTGTACCTACCAGAAATATTGATTTTAGACCCCATAAAATATATACCGATCTACTCGGAATCACCTCCTGAGTCGATCTAGCCCTTGCTATCCGTCCGTCTGTCCATGTATTTGTTTTTCGCAGGATTCCGGTCGCAATTAGTAACCGATTTTGATGATGATTTGGAAGAAATCGGATCATATGTATATGTATCGCTCAATTACGACAAACGGGATCACGTTGCGCTTTATTACTTACCGATCGTTGTCAAATTTGGCACAAATTAATATTTTCCATAACTTTTCAAGTCTGCAAAATTTCATCGAAATCGGTTCAGATTTAGATATAGCTCTTATATATATGTATCGCCCGATTTTCCCAAATTTGGCCATAAAACCCTGATTTATAAACCGATCTTACTCAATCTCAGCATACTATAATATTTTATAACACTAGTAATATGTGCACAAAATCATCGAGATCGGTTCAGATTTAGCTTTAGCTCCCATATATATGTATCGCCCGATTTCCATAAATTTGACCATAAAACTCTTATTTATCAACCGATCATACTAAAATTTAGCACAAGGTAACCTTCTGTGCTATCAACTAAACCTGCATAATATTAAATGTTACTCCAATTTCAAATTTAGATGTATTGTCTGATCGAACTTAGACCTACACATAGCTCTTACATAAATATATTGCCCGATTTCATAAATTTGGCTACATTATCCACACTAATTGTGCCGATTTCCTATTTTGTTAATAATAAACTCAATATTAGTGACCTACTAACTCTGTAGTGCAATGGTTAGTATACCCACATTGCATACAAAGGGTCGTGGGTTAAAACCCATTTCTACCAAACACCAAAAACGTTTTTCAGCTGTGGATATCCTCACCTAAGCTTCTCTACACTAACAGAAAAAAATCGCGTTCACAAGAAATCAAAACGATTTCGTCCACGGGCGTTCACGATTTCATGAACAGCAATCGTTTTTCTTTGGCTATGTAAAGTCTTAAAATAATCTTTAGACATTGTTATGGCAGCTCTGCCGTTGGTGCAATGTGCTAAGGCGACTGTTAATGTGTATCGTGTAGGCAACGCAGGTTCGAGTCACGGTAGCGGGGATCTTTTTTTAATTTTGTTTACAAATTCGTAACCATTACGTTTTCAGATCATGAACGCTGGTTGTTGTTTTGACAACGTATGGTATCATTTTTGCGTTGTCAGATTGACCCCATCTGTTCTCAGTTTGACAACACATGTGTGTGATTCACTTTCATGAACGGGTCGTTTCGAAATGACCACGCCGTCCATGATTTTTTTCTATGGGTATAGGTGGTTTCATTGCAATGTGGAACGTCATTCGGACTCGGCTTTCGTCACTGAGCTTACCATAGAATCTGGCAGCACTCAGTGATAAGAGGGAAGTTCTAATGAGCCTGATATATCGAGCTGTATCGACCTAACCTAACTCTGTAGGTGTACAACCAAGTATAGTTCCTAATACTATACTTGGTTTAGATTGTGATGAAATTACAATAAACAAGTACTCCTTAATTTTCATAATGTTATCCCACAAATGCTTATGTTTACTAATTCAGTAGGTGTGGTTTCGTGTGTGATATAGTCGGCCCCGCTCGACTTTCTACTTTACTCACTTGTTATTTTATTATTTTCGGTATAACTATGTTTTTTCCATTTAAAGTCTACAAAAAATTGATAATGCACACAATTTTCAAAACTTTCCAAAAATAACATCGATTGAAGTAAAAAAATTAAACGGCGGTGATGAAATTTTTATTATTTTTTACATGTTTATTGATTTTTTATTATTTTGTGAGATTTAATTAAATCGAAAACTGACGATGTTAGTCGAAATATTGGAAAAACAAATTTTATGATTAATCAAAACCAAATTATTTTTTAAAGAACCTTAAGCCGAAATAAGAAGTAAATAAACAAAACTATATAATTTTATTCTGCTTTTACATATTCAGTTTTGATTTTAGCGGCTAAGCTCGAACTTAGAAACTCAGAAAATCTCGCATTTGGTTTTCTTATATGCGTTTTTTTTTCTTATAGACAAATATTGCATATAAGAAAAAAAGTTTCTTATATTCATATTAGGGCAGTCACACGGGATAAATCCCGGGATTTTTATTTTGAATCCAAATTGACAAATTGAGTTAATAATCATTTATGGTACACCTTGAGTAAGAATTTATTATACGAGAGGTATACTATACAGCACAATTTCATCAAAAATCGAAGTAAACGATAAGGCCCTTCAAATAATGAGTTCATGTGAAATGGAATTCGTGCACATAAAATAAAATTAAATAAAATAAAATAAAAAGCAATTATAAGATGGCCATCGAAAATATGACAAGATTGCGTTTAATTAAATTTGGATGCCATGATATTTTTACCTAAATCGATGAATTAAAAAAGGATTATCACAAGTATACGAAAACACGGCTAATCTAATCTAATCCTTAAAATAGTTTGCTGAGTAGGATAGCGATATAGAATGCCTTTTTTTATTAATTTTGTCATAATATTGTTGTGTTTCTTTTCTTCACAATATTGAGTTGGACTAAGTGTTTCTTAAGTATGATAGCAATTTAAAAAGCAATTTAATATACTCTTATCTTCTTTTGTTTTTGTTAATAAAATTTAATGAAACTAACTGGTTTAATGTACAAAAATTTTTTGGCGCTGTAGATTGTTATTAATTAAAATATTTAAAGAATCCCGAAATTTTTTTCAATCCCGAATCCTGAGATTTTTAGAAATCAATCCCGAATGACGGCCCTAATTCATATACATTTATAAAAGAAATACAATTTTGACAAAACTTTCTATAGTAATAAAATTTTGACAAAATTTTCTATAGAAATAAAATATTGGCAAAATGTCCTATAGAAATAAAACTTGGAAGGTTAGGTTAGGTTAGGTTAAAGTGGCAGCCCGATTAAGATTCAGGCTCACTTAGACTATTCAGTCCATTGTGATACCACATTAACTAAAAGTACCTATAGCATATGGGCACTTCTAGTTTTAACCGTTGAACCTTCTCGATTATTTTCTTCTGTTGAACCAACCAGATTGTTCCAAAAACATTAGCAGACTGCTTAAGTTAACGTTTTCCAGGTCCGCCAGTAATCTGAAGCTATATGCCCCTAAAATTTGCTTACGCCTTACACAAAATGCAGGACACTCACACAAGAGGTGTTTTATTGATTCCTTTTCCTCCACATCATGACAGCTCATACAATAGTCATTATACTTCGCATCAATAGTTTTTGCAAAATCGCCTATCAGGCAGCGACCCGTTATAGCAGATATCAGGAGTGATACCTGGCGTCTCGAGAACACTAGCATATCTAGTGTGCGGTTTAAGTTTAAATGGGGCCATATTTGCTTGGTGTCGTTACAACCCTTACAATTCTCCCATCGAACATTTGCCATCATAACAGCCTTCTCACGCAGCATGAGCTTGCAGGTAGCTAGGGGCATACCAACAAATTCTAGTTCCCCTGGAATATGTAAGGTAGTCCCTAGCCTTGCCAACTCATCGGCTTCGCAGTTCCCCGGTATGTTCCTATGGCCAGGCACCCATATTAGGTGAATATTGTGCTGCTCAGCCATCTCATTGAGAGATTTTCGGCAGTCGATGGCCGTTTAAAACTTGGAAAAAAAATTATAGAAATAACATTTTGACAAAGTTTTATATAGAAATAAATTTTTGACAAAACTTTCTATAGTATTACAATTTTGACATTTTCTATAGAAATAAAAATTTGACAAAACTTTCTATAGTAGTAAAATTTTGACAAAATTTTCTATAGAAATAAAATATTGACAAAATTTCCTATAGAAATAAAACTTGGACAAAATTTCTCATAGAAATAAAATTTGGAAAAACAAATTGTAATAGAAATAAAATTTTGACAAAATTTTCTATATAAATAACATTTTGACAAAATTTTCTATAGAAATACAATTTTGACAAAATTTTCTGTAGAAATATAATTTTGACAAAGTTTTCTATAGAAATAAAATTTTGACAAAACTTTCTATAGTAATAAAATTTTGATAAAATTTTCTATAGAAATAAAATCTTGACAACATTTTCTGTAGAAATAAAATTTTGACAAAATTTTCTATAGAAATAAAATTTTGACAAAGTTTTCTATAGAAATAAAATTTTGAAAAAAAATTTCTTATAGAAATAAAACTTGGACAAAATTTCTTATAGAAATAAAACTTGGACAAAATTTCTTATAGAAAGAAAACTTGGAAAAAAAATTTATAGAAATAAAATTTTGACAAAATTTTCTATATAAATAACATTTTGACAAAATTTTCTATAGAAATAAAATTTTGACAAAAATTTCTATAGAAATAAAATTTTGACAAAACTTTCTATAGTAATAAAATTTTGATAAAATATTCTATAGAAATACAATATTGACAAAATTTCCTATAGAAATAAAACTTGGACAAAATTTTCTATAGAAATAAAACTTGAAAAAAAATTTATAGAAATAAAATTTTGACAAAATTTTCTATATAAATAACATTTTGACAAAATTTTCTATAGAAATAAAATTTTGACAAAGTTTTCTATGGAAATAAAATTTTGACAACTTTCTATAGTATAAAATTTTTAAAAAATTTTCTATAGTAAAAAATTTTGACATAATTTTCTATAGAAATAAAGTTTTGGTAGATTATTTTTAGCGATATGGACCAATTTTTGTGTGATTGGCCATCGGCTATATATAACTAAACACCGATAAGGACCAATTTTTGCATAGCTGTTAGCGGCCATATACTAACACAATGTACCAAATTTCAAACGAATTGTGCTCCTCCAAGAGTTTCCGGATGTCAAATCTGGGAATCGATCTATATGGCGGCTATATGTAATTGTGGACCGGATGTATTTTGATCCTTCAAGAGGTTCTGGAGATCAAATCTGAGGGTCGGTTTATATGGGGGCTATATATAATATGGACCGATATAGACCAATTTTTGCATGGTTTTTAACACCACGTACCAAATTCCAAACTAATCGGTTGATTTTTGCTCCTCCTAGGCTCCGGAGGTCAAATCTGGGGATTCGTTTATATGGGGGCTATACGTAAAAGTGGTCCGATATGGCCATTTTCAATACCATCCGACCTACATCAATAACAACTACTTGTGAAAAGTTTCAAGACGATAGCTTGTTTCGTTCGGAAGTCAGCGTGATTTCAACAGACGGACGGGCATTCTTTGATCGACTCAGAATTTCACCACAACCCAGAATATATATACTTTATGGGGTCTTAGAGCAATATTTCGATGTGTTACCAACGGAATGACAAAGTTAATACACCCTATGGTGGAGGATATAAAAATAAAAAAAATTTCGTTTTTGTAAACTCTTCACAGTAATCATGTTGTGCACACTATTTTAAATTTTACAATACATTTAAAATACAAAATAATCATTTTTTTATCTAAAATTATTTTCTCCACCATGACTTGAACCCGAGTATTCTGTTTTACACGTATAATCGTTCGCCTTAGCACACTGCACCAACGACTGAGCTAACGCAATGACGTCTAACGATTGAAATAATCGTACTGTTATGATACATCCAGTATATAATTTTACCGCCATCAGAAAATACAATTAATTTATTATGAAGCACCCTGTATTCAATATTTTAATGAAACAATGCCACATGTACGCAACAGTTGTTTAGTATTACCAGTGCAGTGAACTCAGGCAAAGTACATAATTGTCAATGTGGTAACACTGTCATGCAAATTCAAATGGAGATGTGGAATTTTTGTCTGTTTTATTTCGTAATTTTCTGAATAGTCCTTGTGTAAAATGCAAAAATGTTAACATACAAGTGAAGAGCTTGTTCAAATGTACCTAAAAACAACAATTGGCATTAAAAACTCAAAATGACCCAAAATGCAAAATGTCGCCAAAGTATGCGGTACATATACGAAAATTATGGAACCTGGTGCCAAAGTATGCAAATGTCGCCGAAGTATACATTAAATGTAAAAAATGGCGTCAAAGTATGCGCACCACATACATATATATATATATATATATATATATATATATATATATATATATATATATATATGTATGTGGTGCGTATACTTTGACGCCATTTTTTACATTTAATGTATACTTCCGCGACATTTGCATACTTTGGCACCAGGTTCCATAATTTTCGTATATGTACCGCATACTTTGGCGACATTTAGCATTTTGGGCCATTTTGAGTTTTTAATACCAATTGTTGTTTTTAGGTACATTTTTACAAGCTCTTCACTTGTATGTTAACATTTTTGCATTTCAAACAAGGATTATTGAGAAAATTACGAAATAAAACAGACATAAATTCCACATTTCCATTTGAATGTGCATGACAGTGTTACCACATTGACAATTTTGTAGTTTGCCTGAGTTCACTGCACTGGTAATACTAAACTACTGTTGCGTACATGTGGCATTCTATCATTAAAATATTGAATACAGGGTGCTTCATAATAAATTAATTGTATTTTCAGATGGCGGTAAAATTTAATACTGGATGTATCATAATATTACGATTATTTCAATCGTTAGACGCTATTGCGCTAATTCTGTAGATGGTGCAGTGTGTTAAGGCGAATGTTAATACGTGTAAAATAGAATACTCGGGTTCAAATCATGGCGTAGAATATAATTTTAGATAAATAAAAGATTATTTTGTAATTTAAATTTATTGTAAAAATTAAAACATGTAAAATAGTGTGCATAATATGATTACTTTGAAGAAATTTACGAAAAAAAGAAATTTATTTCCCCATTTTTATACCCTCCACCATAGGAGACGGATATATTAACACATCGAAATATTGCTCTAAGACCCCATAAAGTATATATATTCTGGGTCGTGATGAAATTCTGAGTCGATCTTAGCATGTCCGTCTGTTGAAATCACGCTAACTTCCGAACGAAACAAGCTATCGTCTTGAAACTTGGCACAAGTAGTTACTATTGATGTAGGTCGCATGGTATTGAAAATGGCCATATAGGACCACTTTTACGTATAGCCCCCATATAAACCGATCCCCAGAATTGATCTCCGGAGCCTCTAGGAGGAGCAAACATCGTCCGATCCTTTTGGAATTTGGTACTTGGTGTTAGTATATGGTCTCTAAAAACCATGCAAAAATTGGTCCATATCGGTCCATAATTATGTATAGCCCCCATATAAACCGACCCCCAGATTTGACCTTCGGAGCCTCTTGGAGGAACAGAATTCATCAGATTCGTTTGAAATTTGGTACCCCAGATTTGACCTTCGGAGCCTCTTGAAGGAGCAAAATTCATCAGATTCGTTTGAAATTTGGCACATTGTGTTAGTATATGGTCTGTAACAACCATGCACAAATTGGTTCATATCGCTCTAAAATTATATATAGCCCCCTATAAACCGATCCTCAGATTGGACCGCCAGAATCTCTTGAAGGATCAAAATACATCCGGTCCATAATTACATATAACCCCCATATAGATCGATCCCCAGGTTTGGTACATTGTGTTAGTATATGGCCGCTAACAGCCATGCAAAAATTGGTCCTTATCGGTCTTTAGTTATATATAGCCGATGGCCAATCACACAAAAATTGGTCCATATCGATAAAAATAATCTACCAAAACTTTATTTCTATAGAAAATTTTGTCAAAATTTTATTACTATAGAAAAATTTGTAAAAATGTTATTACTATAGAAAGTTTTGTCAAAATTGTATTTCTATAGAAAATTTTGTGAAAATTGTATTTCTATAGAAAATTTTGTCAAAATTTTATTTCTATAGAAAATGTTGTCAAAATTTTATTTCTATAGAAAATGTTGTCAAAATTTTATTTCGACAAAAAGTTTTGTCAAAATTTTAGTTCTATAGAAAATTTTGTCGAAATGTTATTTATATAGAAAATTTTGTCAAAATTTTATTTCTATAAAATTTTTTTTTTCCAAGTTTTATTTCTAAATGAAATTTTGTCCATGTTTTTTTTCTATAAGAAATTCTGTCAATATTTTATTTCTATAGAATGTTTTATCAAAATTTTATTACTATAGAAAGTTTTGTCAAAATTGTATTTCTTTTATAAATGTATATGAATTAGGGCTGTCATTCGGGATCGATTTCTAAAAATCCCGGGATTACACTTGAAGTAATAACAATCTACAGCGCCAAAAAATTGCTGTACATTAAACCAATCTTGTTTAATTAAATTTTATTAACAAAAACAAAAGAAGATAACAGTAAATTAAATTGCTTTTTAAATTGCTATCATAGTTAAGAAAAACTTTGTCCAACTCAATATTGTGAAGAAAAGAAACACAACAATATTATGACAAAATTAATAAAATAAAATGCATTTTATATCGCTATCCTATCCCTATTTAATATACCTCTCGTATAATAAATTCTTACTCAAGGTGTACCATAAATGTTTTTTAACTCAATTTGTCAATTTGGATTCAAAATAAAATTCCCCGGGTGACTGCACTAATATGAATATAAGAAACTTTTTTTCTTATATGCAATAATTGGCTATAAGAAAAAAAAACGCATATAAGAAAACCAAATGCGGGATTTTCTGAGTTCCTAAGTTCGAGCTTAGCTTAGCTAAAATCATAACTGAATAAGTAAAAGCAGAATAAAATTATATAGTTTTGTTTATTTACTTCTAATTTCGGCTTAAGGTTCTTTAAAAAAATAATATAGTTTTGGTTAATTATAAAATTTATTTTTCCAATATTTCGACTAACATCGTCAGTCTTCGATTTAATTAAATCTCACAAAATAATAGGAAATCAATAAACATGTAAAAAATAATAAAAATTTTATCACCGCCGTTTAATTTTTTACTTCAATCGATGTTATTTTTGGAACGTTTTGAAAATTGCGTTTTTGAAAATATACTTGGTTTTACACCTACAGAGTTAGGTTAGGTCGATACATATCGATATATCAGCTCATTAGACTAACTTAGAACTTCCCTCTTATCACTGAGTGCTGCCAGATTCTATGTTAAGCTCAGTGACAAAAGCCGAGTCCGAATGGCGTTCCACATTGCAGTGAAACCACTTACACCCATAGAAAAAGTCATGAACGGCGTGGTCATTTCGAAACGATCCGTTCATGAAAGTGAATCAACATACATGTGTTGTCAAACTGAGAACAGATGGGGTCAATCTAACAACGTAAAAATGACACCATACGTTCACATTATTTAATTTCATTGGTGAAGAAAAAAAGGAATAAATTCAAATTTGACTCGGAATCAATATCAAAATCATTAGTGTGCAAAATCTTTGGAACCGGACATGCTTTTTTTTCAGTGTATATAAGAAGTTATTAAGGAAATAAAGTTTTGAATCTGGTATTATTTTTATAACATCAAAAACTACAATAAATAAAATCGTATTCATAGGATCAAAACATTTTTAAACGCGCGATAAACAAATCTGTTATTTATTAATGGAGTGGATTTACATTTACCAAAATTGGACAACAATAGGTACTTCCAATAAAAGTTATTCAGTATAAACTTACAAGATAGTAAGAATGGGTTTTATTCTCTTGGGTACAATTAGAAGAAGTGGATACATTCACGAATTTATCATTAATTCAGCGGTTTTAAACCAATTTAAACGAAATATATTGACATTTTCTAATGCACTTCTATGTGAAATTGTGCAATAAATCCCACATTGGATTTTTTGATGACTAACCAGCTGATAATAGCAAGTTTTTACTGGGAAATGTAAACGGCGGACTTCCAGTAAAAATTTGTGATAGTAATCAAAATGTATCGAGTACGCAAACAGAGCTCATATGGCTTAGATATTGTTACAGTCTCACAGAAGTAGAATTAAAATGAATACAATAGAATTAAAATGAATACACTGAAAAAATATTGACCTAATATGGAAGACTATGCAACTTAAATTTAAGGAATCGAAATTTACCCAATGTTAACATAAGGACAAAATTTTTTGAAATAATGACATTTAATTAAATGAAAGTTTTCAATCCTTGCTTTAAAAATTTGTTTCATTAAATTTAGGACACAAATCTTGAAAATTTGCGTCTCTCTGCTGAAGTTGCAGGTCTTTGAAGTAAGGCAAATTTTCCTTAAAATAAAGAAAAAAAATACCTTTATTAATATATCGCAAAAAGAGGATAACAATTCGATGAATGAGATCTGTATCCAATTTTAATTTTATTGATCCTAGATTTAAAGTCAGGGTGGTCCGTCAAAATGGTATTTATTTTAAAGAAGCCGCATCTTTGGCTCGGAATCAATACCAAAATCCTTAAGGAAAAGTCAAAATCTTTGGATCCAAGTAAACTTTTTTTGAGTGTACAATTAAAATAATTTTAAGTGAAATAAAGCCTTTAAGTTTGTTAAATTTCAATAAATCAGGGCTTTATGGCCAAATTTCGGAAAATCGGGCGATACATACATATGAGAGCTATATCTTAATCTGAACCGATTTCGATGAAATTTTACAGACTTGAAAAGTTATAAAATATTAATTTGTGCTAAATTTGACAACGATCGGTAAGTAATAAAGCGCAACGTGATCCCGTTTGTCGTAATCGGCGGTACATATTAGGGCTGTCACCCGGGATAAATCCCGTCCCGAAATCCCGGGATTTTCGGGACGGGATTAATCCCGAATCCCGGGATTTTTTATTTTCAATCCCGGGATTTTTCGGGATCCCGAAAAAGTAATTGCAATTTGTTAAATTTGTGACTTTTTAGCATTATTTATTAATAAATTGGAATCTTCATTCAGTGCAAACGGCCCCTAGATTTCATAACCGATATATTGAGTTAATAAACATTTATGGTACACCTTAGGTAAGAATTTATTTTACTTGAGGTTTACTATAAAAAAACGCAATTTCATCAAAAATCGAAGTAAACGATACGATCCTCCTTTGAACAATGAGCTTATGTTAAATGAAATTCCTGCCAAATAAAATAAAAAGCAATTATAAAAGGTCCGTCGACAATATAACAAGATCGCGTTTATCTAACAAAAATTTGGATACCTTGATACAGTAGAATTCATTTATAGCGACCTCGGTTATAACGACCATCCGTTTATAACGACGGATTTTCAAAGCAAGTTTGGTTCTTAATAGTTTGTACATGCACAAGCATTCGCTTAGAACGACTCCAGTTTTAGCGACCATCTGCTTTTAACGACCAATTTGCACGTCTGCTTTGGAATGGACATTCGGTTATAACGACGATGTAAGTTCTTTGTACCAATTTTTATTTTTTTCATTCCATTTTTGTGTCATCAGCCAATACTAAATAAAGAAACATATACATTCGGGGAATCACAGAATTTGGTTTCGACTATCCCAAACAGAGGTGCAAATGACAAAGAAGAAATATTCAAACCAGTTTGGGATGAGTTCGAGTTCAAACCAGGACTGGGATGAGTTCGTAAATGTCGATGACAACGTCGTGACATCAGAAGAGCCTTCATTGAGAGAAATAGTGGAGAACACAAAAGAAAATGATGAAACTCACAGCGATAATGAACCAGATGACAAAGATGTGCCAATCAAAATTCCAACTAGGACAGAAACCGTGAGTGCGGTGCACACATTAAAACAGTATTTACGATTTGGGGTTCTGATATATCAGAGAGTTTATATAGTTCAGTTGAAATTATTGAAAGTAACTTAAAAATATTGTGTACACTTATTTGGATACAACGACGTTCGGTTATAACGACGTATAATTTCGGTCCCTTGGCGGTCGCTATAACCGAATTCTTCTGTATTTTTAAGAAGTTACTAAAACCGATGAACTACAAAATGATTAACACAAGTGTACTAAAATATACCTAATCTACACTGAAAAAAATTTTGTCGTGAGGTCAAAGATGTCATGTCTTTACAATACGAATGCAAATTTTGCTTAGCATAGAAGACGCATTTCTCTAATATAAAGTTTTTTTCCTTGTCCAAAAGTCGATAAACTTTTCAATGAAGTTGTATTGTCCTTATAATTAAGTGATTTCACTTAAAAATGGGTATCGTAATATGAAAGAAAAAATGTTTGGGCTAAGGTCAACTTGACTTTAATAATTCAGAAAAAATCTTTAAATTTAATGAAATTGTCTTTAAATTTGTTGTCTTTTTGCATCTTAATTGCAAAGCAAAAAATCGTTCAAAAATAGGACATGTTTTTCAATACTTTATTTTAAAGACGTTTTTACTTGAAAAATAGCATAATTTCTACTGGAAGTCGAGTCTGAATTTGGAAAATAAAGTTGTCGTTAACTCGTTTTTAAAGGACTTTCATAGCATATGAAGAAAAAAAGCTAAAAAAGCGAAAACTTAAAATTTGCTTCCTAGAAGCAAGTACTCAAAACCCAAATTAGAAAAGAGAATTGTGTCTTAAAAGTATCCTTACTTGTATTCTCCGCTTCTTTGGCTCGGAATCAATACCAAAATCTTTAAAGTAAAGACAAAATCTTTGGAACCGGGCATGCTTTTTTTTCAGTGTAATCAAAATCCTTAAAATTTTTTGCTGAGTAAGATATTGATATGAAATCGGGTTTCAATATATTTTTGTGATGTTTTGTTTTTCTTTTGTTCAATTGCTGAGTTGGACTAATTTTCTCTTACGTTCTTTTGTTTATAAAATTGAATTAAACTAAATTGATTTAATGTACAACTATTTTAGGCGCTTTATATGGTTATTACTTAAAATATTTAAAAAATTCCGAAAATTTCGGGATCTCGAAAAAAATCTCGGAAAATCCCGGGATCCCGGGATTCTGTATTTTGAAATCCCGAATCCCGGGATTTATAAAAATCGATCCCGAACGACAGCCTTAGTACATATACATATGGGGGCTATATCTAAACTTGATCCGATTTCTTCCAAACCAAGGACACCAAGGGCTAGATCGATTCAGGAGGTGATTCTGAGTCGATCGGTATATATTTTATGGGGTCTAAAATCAATATTTTTGGTAAATACAAATCCAAAAACAATCTTTCGATAATCTATCTAATATAAATTTCGCCAAGAATTGAAACTGCGTTCTGTAATTTTTATACCTTGAAGCACATTGTGGTATAATAACTTTGATCTGTCCTACCAGAGATTTTGAAAATATATACCGACTCAGAATATCCTCCTGAGTCGTTTAATATAAATCTAAAGTTTCTTTCATGGTGGGTTTACTTTTTTCTGGGTGTAGTTTTCAGTAACAATCATCGAGTAAGATCGTGTAAGACAATAAGGAAGCCCTTTGCTCAAAATGGGAGAAAAGCATACAATACATACATACAATCATGTGTTCTATTTATAGAATAGTTTCAAAGGCAAAAACTAACACATATTTCCAAGAAGTTTAAATTCATCAACTACAGGGTGATTCATTCTTATTTAATTTATATTAAAAGTGGGCTTCGAAATAATGCACATTAAAAGTGTGGTATGGATATACAATGAACCCACGCAATTTATATAATATTAAGGGTAAATTTTTCTTTTTTAAATAATGAAATTTTTATTAAGAGAAAGTTTATAATCTTTGCTTCAAAAAATTTTTTTTCACTAAATTTAGGACACACATTTTGAAAATTTGCGTCCCTTCGTTAAAGTTACATGTCTTTAAACTAAGGCAAAATTTTCCTTAAAGTAAAGAAACACATTTTTGATTTAACCCAGACAGTCATCCTTCGTCAAAATGACGACGCGTAATTTAATTTTCGATTTAGAAAGCATTTTAGTCTATTGGGAAATGGTAAATTTAAGTTATACTAATTCGACGGTTTATGAATTTTTGTTTTATACTAATTAAAACCGAATTGAATAAGAAAATAAATTCAAGTTTGATTCACTTTTTCGATCATGATGAAAATTATAGCGTCTTGAAATGAGCCGCAGTCAAAATGACGAAGAATGACGTTAATGTACAAAAAAAGGATAACTGTCCAGGGTTAAAGAAATCGTCCTTAAATTAACTGAAATGTTGAATCTTTAGATTTAAGATAAAAACGCTTCAAATATAGGCTAAGACTTGTTTTGAGGATTTAGGATTTTTGGAATTAAGAATCATTTTTTCATCAACTTATGTATTTTGAGCTGCTGAATTCGAAAAAAAGGTTTAAAAAATTTTTATGGAACAGTTTTTCAGATATCCCGTTATTTTTAAAATTTCGCTCTTTTTTCACTTATCTCGAGTTAAAAATGTCCGATTATATCGTTGTTGGTAATAAGATGACAAATAATCGTGTGTAATTAGATCTGTGAAAAGTTAAGTGGTTCAAAAAACATCAATGCGAAAATCAAAGTTTTCAAAAAAAAAATCGTATTTTAGAATCGACCTTTTCCGCCAGAAAAGTATAAGCCACTTAAAAAGATTTTTTTCTCTTCGTGGTCGTATATTTTTTTAAAAATTAAAAAATTTTCATCAAGTGTACATGACATTTTTTTTTTGTAGTGTAATAACATGAGAATTGAACCTGCTTTCTTTAATTGTTATGCCTTAGCCCACATAGTGGTCAGGGTTTAATAATTTTGATCTGTCCTGCCAGAGATATTGAAAATATATCCGATCGACTCAGAATCACCTCCTGAGTCGATCTAGTAGTTGATATCCGTCCGTCATGTTGCAGGATTCCGGCTGCAATTTTTAATCGATTTTGATTAAATTCGGTACATGGTGTTTTCTTTGCTCTATTGATTGCTATTTATTTTTTACATATAAAGGGTGATTTGTTAAGAGCTTGATAACTTTTAAAAAAAAAAAACGCATAAAATTTGCAAAATCTCATCGGTTCTTTATTTGAAACGTTAGATTGGTCCATGACATTTACTTTTTGAAGATAATTTCATTTAAATGTTGACCGCGGCTGCGTCTTAGGTGGTCCATTCGGAAAGTCCAATTTTGGGCAACTTTTTCGAGCATTTCGGCCGGAATAGCCCGAATTTCTTCGGAAATGTTGTCTTCCAAAGCTGGAATAGTTGCTGGCTTATTTCTGTAGACTTTAGACTTGACGTAGCCCCACAAAAAATAGTCTAAAGGCGTCAAATCGCATGATCTTGGTGGCCAACTTACCGGTCCATTTCTTGAGATGAATTGTTCTCCGAAGTTTTCCCTCAAAATGGCCATAGAATCGCGAGCTGTGTGGCATGTAGCGCCATCTTGTTGAAACCACATGTCAACCAAGTTCAGTTCTTCCATTTTTGGCAACAAAAAGTTTGTTAGCATCGAACGATAGCGATCGCCATTCACCGTAACGTTGTGTCCAACAGCATCTTTGAAAAAATACGGTCCAATGATTCCACCAGCGCACAAACCACACCAAACAGTGCATTTTTCGGGATGCATGGGCAGTTCTTGAACGGCTTCTGGTTGCTCTTCACTCCAAATGCGGCAATTTTGCTTATTTACGTAGCCATTCAACCAGAAATGAGCCTCATCGCTGAACAAAATTTGTCGATAAAAAAGCGGATTTTCTGCCAACTTTTCTAGGGCCCATTCACTGAAAATTCGACGTTGTGGCTCGTTAGTAAGTCTATTCATGATGAAATGTCAAAGCATACTGAGCATCTTTCTCTTTGACACCATGTCTGAAATCCCACGTGATCTGTCAAATACTAATGCATGAAAATCCTAACCTCAAAAGAATCACCCTTTATATGTATTGCCCGATTTCAACAAACGCTTATTTTCTAACCGATCGTCGCGAATTTTACCTCAAAAATACTTTACATATAGCTCCCTTTTTTATTAACTGATCGCAAATTTGGTAAACAGCAATCTTTTGTGCTATCAACCAAACCTTCAAAATATCGTTGATTTATACTTAGATGTAGTTCCCAAACAAATGTTTCTGCCGATTTTGCAGAATTTACCTAAGAACCGTATATTTGTTCATAATAATAAAGAACTACTGGAGAAGTAGATATAATATTATGCATTGATGCCGTAAACGAAACGTCAACTCAAATGCTTGTAGTATGTTCGTACTACAAGCATTTGAGTTGACGTTTCGGTTAGAAGTGTTCGATATTTTTTGTGGTTTAGTATGTTAAGGCTTTCTGTTAAGGAGCACCAGATCCAGGTTCGACCCTCGGTGGGGTTGGAAAACTTTTTTCAAATTGTAAAAATTAGACAATTTTTTTATTTCTTCATTCAAATGAACTACCAGAATACAACTTCAACAGCAGCGCAAAATAGTACTTCCATTCTATGACAAGCTCATGTAAAATTTTAGAAGCCTTTTTGCTGGGTAGTTATGTTTGCGTACGCCCAGAAAAAATACAACGGAATTTCTTATAGCCGGTTTAATTAAATTTTAGTTCAGGAAAATCAGTTTATTTTAGTTCAATATTTATTGCCGAATGTGAGAAAATGTTTTAATTATTTTTTGCTTACTTTTAGACGTGAACTAAAAATGAGAACAAAAAAGTTTTATACAAATGATGTACACAATTTTACTAAATATGAAAATAGTTCATATTTTCATAATAATTTTCATAAGTTTAAAAAATAATTAAATTTTACTTAAGTTGACTTCTCTAGAACATCATATAGCGCTAAAGACATATGTATTTCAAATCTTTAATTCCAATTGTTTTCCAAAATGAAACTTTAATGAACAACAGAAAAAATGTTTTATTTATATTAAATTATCTTCAATTTGGCAAAAGTTGTATAATGGTGCAGTTTCTAAAATATTCTAGTTAAAATTTTCTAATATAGACCTACACTGAAAAAAAGCGTGCCCGGTTCCAAAGATTTTGTCTTTACTTTAAAAATGTTGGCATTGATTCCGTGCCAAAGAAGCGGAGAATACAAATAAGGATACTTTTAAGACACAATTGTCTTTTAAATTTGGGTTGTGTGTACTTGCTTCTAGGAAGCAAATTTTATTTTTTTTTTTGTTTTTTCCTTCATATGCTATCGAAGTCCTTTAAAATCGAGTTAACGACAACTTTATTTTCCACATTCAGACTCGACTTCCAGTAGAAATTAGGCTATGTTTCAAGTAAAAAACGTCTTTAGAATAAAGTGTTGAAAATCATGTCCCATTTTTGAACGATTTGTTGCTTTGTAGTGAAGATGCAAAAAGACAACAAATTTGAAGACAATTTCATTAATTTTAAAGAATTTTTATGAATTATTTAAGTCAAGTTGACATTAGCCCTAAAATTTTTTCTTTCATGTTATGATAGCCATTTTTAAGTCAAGTCAATTGTAAGGACAATACGACTTCATTGAAAAGTTTATCAACTTTTAGACAAGGAAAAAAAACTTTATTTTTTTTAAATTTTTTTGGGTCTAGTTTTCAGTAACAATAATCGAGTAAAACCGTGTAAGACAATAAGAAAGCCCTTTGATCAAAATGGGAGAAAAGTCAGTCTAGATGAGTACTCGTGTGATTCTGTATAACACTGTGACGCAAAATTCTACTTTCAAAAATTCACTTATACCAGCCGAAAGTACTCGATGAGAGCAGAAAAGTAATTTCTGGATTTTTCTAGATTGGTTGCCGTTCGTCGTTTATGAGCCTCTAAAATTAAGTCGCCAAATTCTTTGGGCACTTTTTTGCAATTTTTGGATGGCCATATCTCCAAAAATGCTGTGAATTCGTTTTTGATGTGTTTAGCAAAGTTGTAGCTCTTGACACGGCCAACAAATATGCTGAATACATTAGTTCGGAAAATTTTCATCTTCATTCTCAAATTCGCAGAAATATTGAAAAAATGACCGAAATCACCGATTTTTTCGTTTTTCGACTACATTTCTATTCCGAACAGTTGTTTTCCGGAGCTTTCTGGAGGTTCAAATTTCTTCCGATCCGGTTGAAGTTGTACATGTGCACTGAAAAAAATATTGTCGTGAGGCCAAAGATTTCATGTCCTTAAAAGACGAATGCAAATTTTGCTTTGCATGGAAGACGCATTTCTCTAATATAAAGCATTTTTTCTCGTCCAAAAGTCGATAAACTTTTCAATGAAGTCGTATTGTCCTTATAATTAAGTGATTTGATTAAAAATTGTTATCATAACATGCAAGAAAACATTTTTGGGCTAAGGTCAACTTGACAACAAAGCAAAAATTCGTTTAAAAATAGGACATGTTTTTCAACACTTTATTTTAAAGACGTTTTTACTTGAAATACAGCATAATTTCTACTGGAAGTCGAGTCTGAATTTGGAAAATAAAATTGTCGTTAACTCATTTTTAAAGGACTTTGATAGCATATGAAGAAAAAAAGTTGAAAAAAAAAACGAAAAATTAAAATTTGTGTCTTAAAAGTATCCTTACTTGTATTCTCTGCTTCTTTGGCTCGGAATCAATACCAAAATTTTTAAAATAAAGACAAAATCTTTGGAACAGGACATGCTTTGTTTTTGAGTGTGGTGTTACTATATGGCGTATATGGAGCAAAATTTCATCGCGGTTGAAATTGTGCACATTGTGTAAGAATATGGTCTCTAACAACCAAGCAAATATTGGTCCATGTCAGTGCATATTTATAAACATCCCCAAGGTAAGCCGACACCCATATTTCACATTTGGCTCTCTAATTCCGCTCAAAAATTGGTTCATATCTGTTCAACATTATTTATAGACCCCTCAACAGCGTTGCCATAAGGAAGTTTTAGTTTGGACCAACATTTTATCACAATTGGACCAAAATTCGTACCAGCGGACCATTTTTTCCAAATTAAATTATGTACACTGAACAAAATTTTAACGTGATATTAAATTTCTTTAAAATGATGAAATGTTAATTATCAATTTTTTTCCATTGAATTTAGGACACAAATTTTGTAAATTTGCGTCCCTCCGTTAAAGTTCGAACTAAGGTTTATTTTCCTGAAAGTAAAGAAACACATTTTTGATTTAAAGAAATTGTCCTTAAATTAACTGAAACTTTAGATTTATGATAAAAACGATTCAGATATAGACTAAGACTTTTTTGGGGGTTAACATCTTTGATTTAAAGTTTTTTTGGCATTAAGAAAACATTGTTTACTTTGAAGTATCCGTTATAATTTGGATTTTTAAACTGGCGTTTGTTTGTACGTGAGATCTGTATTCTAATTTAAATTTTATTGGTCCTAGATTTAAAGCCAGATAGGTCGCTAAAAAATGTCTTTCTTTTAAAGAAGCCGCATCTTTGGCTCGGAATCAATACCAAAATCCTTAAGGGAAGGTCAAAATCTTTGGATCCAAGTAACCTTTTTTTGAGTGTAATAGTTAAAAATTTGGAAAAAAATTACTTCGATAGAAAATTTTGTTAAATTTTTATTTCTATTCAAAATTTTTATTTCTATTATGCTGTCATTCGGGATCGATTTTTAAAAATCCCAGGATTCGGAATTTGAAAATATTGAATCCCGGGATCCTGAAATTTTCGGGATTTTTAAAATATTTTAAGTAATAACAATCTACAGCGCCATTTAACCAATTTACTTTAATTCAATTATAGTTCATCTCAACATTGTGAAGAAAATATTATGACAACAATAAATAGAAAAGCCATTTTATATCACTATCTTACTCAGCAAAACATTTTAGGGATTAGGTTGGATTAGGTGAATTTTCGTACACCTGTGGTAATCCTTTTATTCTTTGATTTAAGTAATAATATCAAGGCGTCCAAATTTTTATCAGATAAAAGCGAACTTTCCATATTTTCGACTGACCTTTTATTTACGTATTTATTCAGCTATGGTAAGCCAGATTGAAGATAAATTCATGAATACAATAAGTTTATAATTACATTAAAGTTAAAAAAATATTTATTAAGAAAAAATTATTAAGGATTAAAAAAAACTGGGTTTAATGATCAAAATAGATTTGTTTTAATAAATTGGTTTTTATATTGCTTTTTATATTATGTGGCACGAATTCCATTTCACATGAACTTATTATTCAAAGGACATTATGGATCCGTGCGCCTTCTACCCCCTTACAGTAGTTAATTCGGGAGACCGCCGAATATCAGGATTATATCAAACCCTTTTCGATATAAACCAACTTTGAGATATCCTATTATTATATTTCAGCTCTTAAACAGTCCTAAAAATTACGTTTTCTGGAAGACCCATATGTTAAATGCGGAGGTGGTCCTTTATGGGGGCTATACCACGACATGGATCGATGCACATCACCATTCTGACCATTGGAGGGTCCAACATACCTCCAGATTTCATACAAATCGGATACAAATTTAGGTGTCTGGAAGCCAAGGAAGTCAAATCGGGGGATCGATCCATATGTGGTCTATACTAAACCATGGACCGATATAAACCATATTTCGTCCATCTATTTATGGACATAAATACCCCTATATTTCCAATTGCATGCAATTTAGGTTTATATGGGGGCTATATCAAAACATGAACCGGCATATCCCATCTTTGGCCTTGATCTCCAAGTAGACAAAAATCAAGAATATATGAACCTTACACCGAGAAAAACATGTTCGGCTACAAATTTTAACTAACAGAAAATAATCTTTGCTTTAAAACATTTTTCTTTAAATTTAGGGCAGGAAATTTTTGAATTCGCATACGCCCGCTAAGTCATATGTCTTTGAATGAGGCCACTTCAATTATATGTTGGAGCTATGTCTAAATCTGGACTGATTTCAATCAAATTTGATACATACTATCAATTGTACTCCTTGTGCAAAATTTAAAGAAAATCAACACAAAAACCTACATTCTAGGGCCATATAAGTGCATATCGGGCGATATATGCACTGAAAAAATATTGTCGTGAAGTCAAAGGTTTCATGTCCTTAAAATACGAATGCAAATTTTGCTTAGTTTAGAAGACGCATTTCTCTAATATAAAGTTTTTTTTCCTTGTCCAAAAGTCGATAAACTTTTCTTTGAAGTCGTATTGTCCTTATAATTAAGTGATTTGACTTCAAAATGGGTATCATAACATGAAAGAAAAAATTTTAGGGCTAACGTCAACTTGACTTTAATAATTCATAAAAATTCTTTAAAATTAATGAAATTGTCTTCAAATTTGTTGTCTTTTTGCATCTTCACTACAAAGCAAAAAATCGTTCAAAAATAGGACATGATTTTCAACACTTTATTTTAAAGACGTTTTTTACTTGAAACATAGCCTAATTTCTACTGGAAGTCGAGTCTGAATGTGGAAAATAAAGTTGTCGTTAACTCGATTTTTGTTGAAAAAAACCAATCTTGATTTAAACTTGTGAAACCGTTTATTCAAATTTTGGTATCTTTTGGTAGAAGTTTTTCAACAATTAAATTATTTTTATGTATACTGACAATATGTGAAAAGTTATACAAATTTCAATGATATTTTGATTTATATAAAATCTGGTATGCACAAGTAACAATTATTAACAATTTTAAAGGAGTTCGATAGCATATGAAGGAAAAAACAAAAAAAAATTAAAATTTGCTTCCTAGAAGCAAGTACACAAAACCCAAATTTAAAAGACAATTGTGTCTTAAAAGTATCTTTACTTGTATGCTCCGGTTCTTTGGTTCGGAATCAATACCAAAATTGTTAAAGTAAAGACAAAATCTTTAGAAACGGGCATGCTATTTTTTTGAGTGTGGGAGATACATTGAGGCGATTTCTTTCAAAATCAAAAGGGTTCTATGCTGCTGAAATTTTTAGTATATTGGAATAAAAGTCGATTAAGTCGATTGGAAAAAACTTTACATTGGTATATGTTTTTGTACTGCCCCATATAGCCAAATTTCCCGATTTGATGATATAAACGTCGCAACTTTTATGCGATTTGCCTCAATTTAGAAACCTAAAAGCATTTTGTTAGTCCATAACAAGTAAGTAAAGTCTATATTATACACACCACTTTGTGGATCCATATTTTCGATACCATCTCAAATCCTTAGTTGCGTTATATACCCAATGGTATATGCTCCCAATTGGAAATTTTTTAAATCTACAGACATTTTTATGCAATTTCGAAAAACTTAATTTACGATTTATTAATCGAAAGATATGTATTAGAGGTATAGGAAAAGTTGATTTTTACTCATTTTTACATTTGCAGTGCCGATTTTATAAGGAAATGGGGGTATTTTGGCTATATTAACCCAATTCGGAAAAACAATAAAATGGGAGCTATATCTAAATCTCAAACGATTTCAATCAAATGTAGCACCCTAGAGTATAATGCTAATTGTACTCCTTGTGCAAAATTTCAAGTAAAACTCTAGCTTATATATAAATATGTTAAGTCCATATCGGGTGAAAGATATATATGGGAGCTATATTTAAATCTGAACCGATCAATAGTGTCCTATTCTGATCCAAAACAGAAACGTGTGTCAGTCGATTAGAATAAAATTGCGACCTGGACTTTTATTACAAAAATGTGTTCACAGACAGATGCACGGACAGAGGGACATCGACTCAGGGACCGATACCCCATGTGTCTATCTCGCCAACATTTAGTTGTTACAAACATATGCACTACACTTCTATCAAAAGTTATGATTAATATTGTTTAATTAATATTAGCCTATGACTAAAGTTTTAAAAAATATTCAATGTAAAACGGTCAAAAGGCTTTGTTCGGTTAAAGTGGTCTAAGTAATTTTTAGCCATGTTCTATTATCATTATTTTGAGATCGTAAATACTAAAAAAGCTATAATAAATATGATTTTAAGACCGAAAACAAGGGTATTTCTATCTTATACGGGGTTTGAGAAATTTCAAAAACAAAACTTTGAACTTGCTTCCTGTAAAATTCACTTTTTAGACTTAGCGTACTTTGAATGAAGCAGTCGATATATCAGATATACATGGACGAAAAAGACTGTCTGAGTGTAAAAATTATATGTTTCGAACTCAAATTTGTTAACACAATATTTTTAAGTGAAAGCATATAATGTTAATAAACTTGCTTAACATGTTTGGGAAATATATGTTAATATGTTGGAACATATTATGTTTGGGACATAAAATGTTTGTAAATATAATACGCTTGGATTTGCATCCAATTATATTAATAAAGGGTGATTTGTTAAGAGCTTGATAACTTTAAAAAAAAAAAAACGCATAAAATTTGCAAAATCTCATCGGTTCTTTATTTGAAACGTTAGATTGGTCCATGACATTTACTTTTTGAAGATAATTTCATTTAAATGTTGACCGCGGCTGCGTCTTAGGTGGTCCATTCGGAAAGTCCAATTTTGGGCAACTTTTTCGAGCATTTCGGCCGGAATAGCCCGAATTTCTTCGGAAATGTTGTCTTCCAAAGCTGGAATAGTTGCTGGCTTATTTCTGTAGACTTTAGACTTGACGTAGCCCCACAAAAAATAGTCTAAAGGCGTCAAATCGCATGATCTTGGTGGCCAACTTACCGGTCCATTTCTTGAGATGAATTGTTCTCCGAAGTTTTCCCTCAAAATGGCCATAGAATCGCGAGCTGTGTGGCATGTAGCGCCATCTTGTTGAAACCACATGTCAACCAAGTTCAGTTCTTCCATTTTTGGCAACAAAAAGTTTGTTAGCATCGAACGATAGCGATCGCCATTCACCGTAACGTTGCGTCCAACAGCATCTTTGAAAAAATACGGTCCAATGATTCCACCAGCGTACAAACCACACCAAACAGTGCATTTTTCGGGATGCATGGGCAGTTCTTGAACGGCTTCTGGTTGCTCTTCACTCCAAATGCGGCAATTTTGCTTTTTTACGTAGCCATTCAACCAGAAATGAGCCTCATCGCTGAACAAAATTTGTCGATAAAAAAGCGGATTTTCTGCCACTGATTTTGGTAATAAAATTCAATGATTTGCAAGCGTTGCTCGTTAGTAAGTCTATTCATGATGAAATGTCAAAGCATACTGAGCATCTTTCTCTTTGACACCATGTCTGAAATCCCACGTGATCTGTCAAATACTAATGCATGAAAATCCTAACCTCAAAAGAATCACCCTTTATTAATTTAGAAATAACCTATAAACATATATGTTTTTAGAAAGAGAGAACCAGAGAGTATGAAGCAAGTAAAATAATGGAAGAAACCAATTGGCGCCTTGAAAATATATATCCACAAAGACCACTTCATTAATTTTTTACCAGTGTATGCCTGAAGTGAAACGTAATATGTTTTAACAATACAAACAATATTTTGTTTCGACCAATTCTGAAAATATATATGCTTGAAGCACATTTTGTGTTTGGGGCATATGTTACAAAAGCGAGTTTCTTGAGCGTACGTTTGATGAGAATTTTATGATTTCCCTAGAAAAATGCTTCTTATAGATTATATTTGCAAATTTTAAATTCAGCTTCGTTAGCCATACAATTTTAACTGTACTTTTGGATGAAATATGTCTCACTATATGAAAATAAGTCATTATATGTGATCGTTGGCTGTTGGTATGATCCAAAATAAAAATGAACCAATACCAGTTTTGTAACAAAAGAAAGGTAATTTCCACCGCGTATGGAGGGGAAGAAGATTTGAAACATTTTGTATCTGCATGACCTATTTTGCACTTTATCTTCTCAATATACAAACAATTTAGAAATATTTATTAGAATTCATAATTTCAAAAAAAAAAATTACATTGCACCTCCCCGGACGGAGGATCGAACCACGTACCATCAGTTTTCAAAACGCGAGTATTATGCACTGAGCCACATAGCCAACATCCGTGCTACTAACCAAATATGACTTTGTTCACCATTCATACATAATTATGTGTATTTGTATACAAATACATACAAGCATGTGTTCTATTTATAGAATAGTTTCAAAAACAAAAGCTAACACATATTTCCAAGAAGTAGAATTAAATTCATCTAACTACAGGGTGATTCATGTTTAATTAATTTATATTAAAAAGGTGGTCTTCGAAATAATGCACATTAAAAGTTTAGTATGGACATATATTAAAGAATTAAATTACGTAGTTAAACTAACGCTAAATTTAACTTATTTTTATTGCACAAAAATATTTGTTTGTAAATAAATTGTTTATTTTTTTTTTCAAAATTTTCTACAGCCCAATGAAATTTTCCGTTTTTGTCTCAAGTTTTATGAACTAAACTTAGGTATATAGTTCATTGACCGTACATATAAGTTCAATATGAACTAATTCAGAAGAAAATTTTCATATGATTCCCGCAAAAATAGTAAGAACGAATTACTTTATGGTTAAAAGGTCATGGTTTTTGTTCGTTAATTTTAGTTCATTTTTCTTCTATGAGAGGATGTAATTTCGTGAAGTGTAGTTAAAAAGTACTCCAGGGTATTAAATTCTACCTATAGTACAGTTTACCTTTTTCTGTGTATACTCTGTATTATACAGGTAAACTGTATATATACTATAGTATTATCGAGAATTTACGTATTCTTGTTAAATTTGGACACAAACGCACGCATCAATTGAGCAAAATTTAGTTTAGAATTAATTATTTTAAAAACCAAAATTAACTGCAGAAAGCGAACAAACAATCCGACTATTGAAATAAACTTTTCTACGCTGGTGTTTCGCAGGTGAAAATCAAAAAATTTGTTGTTACTTTTCTTTACTGTGCTAAAAAGTCGTAATGTTTACAATTGGTGTTCAAAGAGTAAAGGTTGTATTAACGAATTTGTACATCGGTTCATTGGTTTTGTATTACGAAATAAATAGAAATTGAATTGAAAAATAGTTAATAGCTCGACTATTTTTCGCTTAGTGTATGTTATGTTTTGGACTTGATAGTTTGGACAATTTCTTCGATGTTATGTTTCGATTAGAAAATATTTATTGGTGTTTTGCACCTGTAATTTAGGTTTGGAAACACGATCATAGTACCGACTAGGGCTTTCATTCGGGATCGATTTTTAAAAATTTTTCGAGATTTTTTTCGGGATCCCGAAATTTTTGGGATTCTTTAAATATTTTAAGTAATAACAATCTACAGCGCCAAAAAATTGTTGTACATTAAACCAATTTAGATTAATTCAATTTTTTTTACAACAAAAGAACATAAGAGTAAATTAAAAAGCAATTTTAAATTGCTATCATACTTAACGAACACATAGTCCCACTCAACATTGTGAAGAAAAGAAAAACAAAAATTTTATGACAAAAATAAATAAAAAAGTCATTTCATATCGCTATCTTACTCAGCAAACATTTTAAGGATTAAGTTAGATTTGGCGTATTTTCGTATACTTGTGATAATCCTTTTGTACTTCGATTTAAGTAAAAATATCACAGCGTCCAAATTTTTGTCAGATAATCGCGATCTTGTCATATTTTCGACGGACCTTTTATCATTGCTTTTTATTTTATGTGGCACGAATTCCATTTCACATGAACTCATTATTCAAAGGTCCTTCTCGTTTATTTCGATTTTTGATGAAATTGTGCTCTTTAGTATACCTCATGTATAATAAATTCTTACTCAAGATGTACCATAAATGTTTATTAACTCAATTTGTCGTTTGTGAAATCTAAGGGCCGTTTACACTGAGTGAAGACTCCAATGAGTGTACACAGGAAAAAATATCACAAAAATTTGTCCAATAAAAATTTAGTAGAAGTTTAAAATTTCAATTAGTAAATTAATTGAAACAATTAACTTTTCAATCAAGATAGAAACATCAAGTAAATTATGCCACTGTTTGAAAATTTTTAATTTTTTAATTAAAAAGGTAATTTATACAATTAAATTAAAATAAACTGGCAAGAAAAAGTAATGGAACATTTTTTTTAATTTTTAATTCAAAATTTATTTAAAACAATGAATTTAATATTTTCTTGATTAAAGACATTTCAATTAAAAAATTAATTGGATCAATTAATTTCCTGATATAATCAGAAATTTTTTTTGCGTATGTTCGATTTTTCACCAAAACTCGTAAATAACCATGCAAAAATATGTATGGTAATGAGGATATTTTTAGCATAGCTTGCATTGAAATGATATATAACATTGATTACGCTTAATTTCATATTTAAAAATTGAAACGTAATCTTTGGAAAAGATCCAAAACAGTACATAGTACACCCAGAAAAAAGGGTCTTCGAAACTTAAGGACAAAATGTTCATCAATTTAGTTTAGCCATTTTATTTCCATTAAGTTAAATATTTGTGTGAAATAATAAAATTTACTTGTTTCAGTAAAAAATCCTAAACTGAAAGCAGTTAGGAAAAGTTAATTAACTAGATTAAGGCATGGAATTTTACTAATACTGTTTTGTTCGCTGGGTATAAGAATTTACTACTGAACAAGAAAATTTTTTTCACTGATAACAAAGCATTCGTAAAAACAAAACCGAACTAAACCCTAGTTTCCTTAAATTTAGTAAAATTTCTTATAAAATGACAATTCTGACTTTCTTTATTATAGAAAGCTTATCATACATACGAATAACTCTTGGCATAGAAAAATATTTTAGTTCATTCGTACTAATAAGTATTCAATCCTTTCAAAACTTAAGGAAAAACACTTGTTAGAATATAGGAAATTTTCCTATATTTCTCTTGTCTACCTGTAATCGATACCTGTCATCGATGTATCGATATGTTTGCGCGTGGGTTGTTTTTTAGTTGGAATCGCGTTGTTATGGTATACGGAGAGATTGTTAAAAAATAATGTAGTAAAATAATTTAATAACAAATAAAATATATAAAATATTTGTTATTTTAAATTAGTGAGAACATTTTTCGTTTTTTGAAAATTATTAAATAACAAACAATGAGACAATTTTCGTGATGGTGTATAAAGGAAAAAACACCAGCAGAATAACAACCCCTCATTAGGCAGCAACTTATTAAAAGTGGAATTTGGAAATAGTGGAATAATAAACTAATATTTCAAGACCAGTCGATGCTGTTGATACTTAATAAATATATTTAATATATTAATATAGCATGTCTTTTATTGAAGAAAAAATCACTATATAAATAAATAAAATTGTATTTAAAAACGAAGGTAAGCAGTTCTAATGTTGAAGTAAATGGATTACCACAAATATGTAAGATTTGTCCAAATGAATGAAAAAAAGTTCAATAAAATCATTCCATATATGAATTCAATTCAGTTAAATTTTTTCATTCTGTAGTATAGTGGTACATGAATATATGAAAATGTAAACTAATATATGGAATGCATTCTACGTAATTTATACGAAAATCGCATGGTTCAAACAAATAAAAATGTCTTTGGCGCTATACGAAGTCAACTTTCTTCGCAATGAGTTCATTTTAACTTAATGAAGGGGTCACTTTTTTCTGGATGTACCACCCTATAAATAAAAAATGTAGTATAAATATATATTTGATATAATCCATTAAGAAAAATGGAGACAAGTACTTGATGTTTTCTCAATAAACAAAACTGACGTCGAAATTCATTACTTCCCATAAATCCAACATGAAATTATGTGAAATTCCCCATACATGGAATTTGTAAAATATAAAGGAACGTATGAACCGTCCTGTATAGAAAGTGGAATAAAAAGTATGAACCACCCTGTGAAAACGGTGAAAATAAAGAACGAAATGTGAACATGTGGCAACATAGCCAAGTAACGGATTGTCGCCAAAATGTACGCAAAACATACTATGTGGTTCAAAGTATGCGTTCCATATAAGAAATAGAATATATGTAAGAAAATCATGTAAATCGGACCAAAATCGGAAATACATATATGATAGATATTCTTGCCGACGCATGTATGTAACAAAAACGTAGCATTTTTACTGTCGCCAAAGTATGCGTTTCACATACATATATATATATATATATATATATATATATATATATATCAGTCCATTTCGTTTATAAGACAAACTTTACAGTTTCGTAGTAAAAATTTAATATAGTAGTATATAATGTTGAACACCTTTTCGGGATATTCCGAACGTATCTGCAATATATGTAAAAAAATATATGTAAAAAAAAATAAAAAATTGTGTCGGTCGAAGCAGGGATCGAACCCAGGACCCTTGGCATGCAAGGCGGACGTCCCAACCACTGGTC
The DNA here is from genome assembly GCF_050003625.1 of Haematobia irritans. Taxonomy (NCBI): domain Eukaryota; kingdom Metazoa; phylum Arthropoda; class Insecta; order Diptera; family Muscidae; genus Haematobia; species Haematobia irritans. The sequence goes on from NC_134398.1 coordinate 82,220,963, forward strand.
CACGTCATTAAACAATGTTATGTTTGCATCGGCTCGTGGGCGCCGCAAGCTATGCTATATAAATATAGGTTAGGTTTGGTTATGTGGCAGCCCGATGTATCAGGCTCACTTAGACTATTCAGTCCATTGTGATACCACAGTGGTGAACTTCTCTCTTATCACTGAGTGCTGCCCTATTCTTTATAAATATAACTTATAACGATAATTATCTCTTGATTACCATAACAGCTAGGTAGCCCAGTGGATAGTGTGCTGGCTTACAAACTGTGTGGTCCTCTGTTCGAATCCCCGTCCGGCAAAAGGTAAAATTTAAAAAATTATAAAATTGAATAATTTCTTCTACAATGTTTGTATTACAGAAAAAGGTGCTAAGAACTAAAAAAAGAAAAGAGAAAAATGTGAGAGAATATACAATTAGACAGAAAAAAATTTTTGAACACAATCTTCTTTGGGAGAAAATTCTTCTAAGCATATAATATTTTTGGGTTCAAAATGTTTCCAAACATATTATATGTTCACATAATAAAATATAGTTTTTTGGGAGACAACATTATTGAATTTGGATGGAAAAATACATAATGTTTGGAACTTAGACTACCCAAACATATTATATTGTTTAGACCAATATGCTTTCAAACATATTATATATTGGAAGAAATCAAATATATAAATGTTTGGGCAATACCCAAAAATGTATATGCTTGAAGCAAAATGTTTTGGAGTGTTTGGGAGTGTATGTTACAGAAGCGATTTTTTTTTGTGAGGGTATAGCAAGGCTATTGTGTGTATTTTGGGATGATTATTTTTGTCTCTGTAAGCCAGAAGAAATAGGCTGTCACTATAACCTAGGCTTAATCCTCTTTGATCTATTGTGAAAATTGACTTAGCATACATTTGGGTAATTATGATGATCATTTAGAACACACTCAGAAAAAAGTCAAAGAAATTTTTTATAGTCGAAGAAAATTTTTTCTCATTTTTTTATTTTTTGATTATTTTAATGGCGTGAACTAAAAATGTGAAAAAGTTATGTACAAATATAATATGTACACAATCTTACTACATTTGAAAGTAGTTCGTATTTTCCTAAAATGGGTGAAGTGTACTTAAATTATATTCATAAGTTTCTCAAGTGAGTAATTTTTTCATAAATTGTGTCTGTCTTGAACTTCATATAGCGCTAACGAAATTTTAATAACTTTTAATTTCAAATTTTTCAAAATATGACAACCGAGCAAATTTATTATTTTTAATAATTTGTCTTCAATTTGATGACAATTGTTTACTTATTTGTTTTTTGTTGCATTTAGTAAAACATTTAAGTAAACTTTTCTAAAATTAACCTACATTTTTTTCATTGTGGGTTCACCCTTTTCTGGGTGCATTTAGATACATTTTAAGCATTTTGTGCATTATTTCGAATATCAAAAGTAAACGTTTTATTTCACCACAATGCAAATATTTCCATTTGTCACATTGGAATGTAAAAGTTGACATATTTTCTTTTATATGCTGAGTTGCAGAACAATACTTCCGTAAAAGTAGTCAAATCCAGATATAGGGAAAGAAATTCTTCCCCACCTGCATTGAGTAAATTACATGTCCGGGAAAATTAAACAAGCCAAAGTAGATTGAAACCAACATTTTGATAATAAGGGAAAAGGAGTGGTGAAACATTTAACAAAGAATCATAATAAATAGAATAGAATTATCACGTCAGAAGTCTGATATCTTAAAGCTTCATAAATAAACTGGATTTCGGAGACATACTTTCCTCGTTTTGTGATGTATGTGTGTCTTCTCTAGATTCGTTTTGATATTAGTGAATAATTAGATTGCTTTGTAGCAGATATGAACAATGATTCCGATGGGAATGTCTCCTCTTATATCTACACCCTCGAAAAATCTCTTTTGGAACATAAACTCCCAAACACATTCCGGTTAAAGAATATGTATTCTCACACCCTCAAAAAAAATTGCTTCTTTAACATATGTTCCAAACATATTTTGCAGGAAGCACATATATTATTGGATACTGCCGAAGCATTAATATGTTTGTTTTATGTGAACATATTATATGTTTGGAAGCATTTTGAGCCCAAAAATACAAATATGCTTGGAAGAATTTTTCCCAAAGACGATTGTGCTCATTGCCTAAGATACTCGTAATTTTCACTTCCACGAAATATTTTAGTTCTTGGTACCTTTTTCTGTAATACAAATAATTTTGAAGAAATTATTCACTTTTATAAATTTTTAAAATTTTACCTTTCGCCTGCACGGAGAATCGAACCGAGGACCATACAGTTTGTAAGCCAACACACTATCCACTGGACTACGTAGCTGTTATAGTTACCAGTAGATAATTATCGTTATAAGTTACATTTATATAGCATAGTTTGCAGCGCCCACGAGTCCATGCAAACATAACATTATTTAACAGAAACATACATTTGTTTGCCACGTGGAGCAGTGGTTAGCATGTCTGCCTTGAATGCAAAGGGTCGTGGGTTCAATCCCTGCTCCGACCGAACACTTTTTTTTTAATTTACACATTTATATTTATACTATTTTAAATTTATATAATGAATCTTCGAAATGTGGGTTATTAAAGATTTATAGTCAGTAACAGTGCTTGATATAAACGAAATTGACTGATTTTTGGATAAAATATTATTTTTTTATTGCAAAAATAACAATTTTGTAACAAAAAACTGTTTTTGGTACAAAACTTTAAAATTTGGAAGGAATTCAAAAACTAACAAAAGAAGAACGTGGAGTCGAGTATAAACATACAAAAATAATTTTATAATATAAATATAAATTTATTTAGGCGTGAGCAGTTTTTTACTAGCATTTAACACCATCGCTCTACAATGCCTTTTATTTTTCTTTAATAATTAATTTTAAAGAAAATAAACTTTTTAAATTGTTTTAGCTGTAAAACTCGAACTTAATGCCCGCTTTTATGTTTGATGGTATCCGTCAACTCCTCGTGGACTACTTATTAATAAAGAGGAACTAAACTTTGTTTTTGTACATTTTACTGTGTAATTTTTCACTATTTCCTCCTTATTTCATTTTACTGTCCCAACTCTAAAAAGAGTATAGTGCCCTTTCGTCATTTTTATGAAGACCCCTGATTTCTTTTAACGTTTTGGCATTATGTGCCCATATTGCCAAAATGATAAACAAAACACATGTCCACACATACATAAAATGCTGCTCTTAAGCATAGACCAAGGATGGTATAGATATATTTTCTTGGTCTATGTCTTAAGCGAAAATATATGCTGTTTGTTTTTCAAATGTCTATTCTCTTGGTTCCGAATGTCTATTCTCTTTATTCAAATTAAATAATATTTAGACATAAGCATATCAAATTTTTGGCCTTATCATAAAACAGTTGTCCTAAACAACATACAAGCGGTTTCACAGAAATTGTTCTCTTTTGATTCTTTTGCTGTGTTATGTTGATATCTTTCGTCAACTCTCCCGGTTTCCATCTCTATTTCTTTCTCAATACTCTCTCTCTGTCGCTTTGAATAAAATATCACAACATATGTATGTTTAGTCGAAATTTGTAAATTTATACATGTTTGCATTCACACGTATGATTTTTATGAAACATTCATGCCCCAAACATAATATATTCTAACATATTAACATAGATGTCCCAAACATTTAGTGTTAGTTTAGGAACATTACATGTTTGCACTTAAATATATTGTGTTTTAAAATTGTGCCCGAAACACATTTTGTTTATATCGGAACATATGAAAAACATATTTTTCTAACAGTGCAGAATATGTTCAAAGAGACTATTGTACTTGTATTGTGCAAACATTGTAGACTATTAGTTTATATATATATTTTCCTAAAATTCCTAGGAGGAAGATAGGACCGTAACAAATAAGTATTTTAGTTCTCGCTATGTGTATCCGGCATCTACTAATCTTCTCCACGTGTTCGCTGGTCTGCCTCTTTTTCGGCTTCCCTGTGGATTCCAGTCAAGTGCAGTTCTTGTTATGTCATCGTGAGACTTCCTCAAGGTATGCCCGATCCACATCCATTTTCTTCTTCGAATTTCCAATAAAACATTTTGCTGCTTGGTGGTACGTCATAAGTCTTTGTTAGTGATAGTGTTTGGCCAAAATATTCGAACTAATTTCCTAAGGCAGCGATTAATAAACACTTGAAAAGCCTCTAGTTCTTTGTTTGCGGAATTCCATGTCTCACAGCCATACAGTATTACCGATTTTATACTGGCGTTGAAGATTTTAATTTTCGTGTTCCTCGATATGTATGTTGAGGACCCAGCAGAGGACCCATCCTTGGCGTACACCCATCTCAACTTTTATTGGGTCACTAAGCTGTTGTTCGTGTCGTATTCGGCAAGTTGCCCTATTAGTTTACTTGCATTAAAATGTTCTACACGCAATAAAATAATTCTTTCCTCTCAAATGAAATTTTAGACAAACAAAGTTCGTTTCTCATTTGCTTTTCGTTGAAAGGAAGTGTACTTGGAAGAAAATATATACTTTTTGTGATAAACGTTTATTCTTTTCCAGGATGTAAAAACAATTTCATAAAGACTAACTAAAAAAAAAAATTTCCTGGCTAATTGCATTTTCCTCACATCTTTCTCACTTCCATGAAGTTTTTTAGTTCTTAGCACCTTTTTCTGTAATACAAACAATGTAAAAGAATTTATACGATTTTATACATTTTTAATTTTTTTTTTACCTTTCGCCTGGACGGATAATCGAACCGTGGACCATCCAATTTGTAAGCCAACACACTATCCACTGAGCAATGTAGCCGTTATTGTCACCAATAGACAATTACCCATATAAGTTATATTTGTATAGCATAGCTTGCGGCGCCCACGAGCCGATTAAACAAAGTTTATTTAACAGAAAAATACATTTAGTTTGGCACCGTGGAGCAGTGGTTGCTACGTCCGATTTGCTTGCCAAGGGTCGTGGGTTCGATCCCTGCTTCGACCAAAGTTTTTTTTTTTGTTTTTTTTTTTACATATATTCCAGATATGTTCGGAAGATTCCGAAAAAATGTTCAACATTACATTGTACTATATTAAATTTTGAACTGTAAAATGTGTTTTATTAAAGACCTAAAGTCAGAAAAGAACAGTGTTTGATATAAACGAAATGGACTGTGTTGTTGTTTCAAAAATAACTTTTTATATTGAAAAAATAAAAATTTTGTAACAAACGAATTTTTTTGGTGATAAAAGTTTAAAATTTTCGAAGCAATTCAAAAAACTCTAACAAAAGAAAAACGTTTTCCAAACGTTTTTTGTCTTTGCGTGTAAACATTTTTGTATTAGACTTTTTTTGTAATTAATTTGAATACTTATTCTTTATAAATAAAATTCGTATTTATTTACAAATAAGCTTACGAACATTTATTTGGCAAACCACATTTTGATTTACAGCACTGAAGCCTGTAGTTCTACATATTCTTTCGTCAGTAATGCTGGTGACATTTCTGAGGGTTTCAAAGCTTCTCTAAGTGGTTTCACTGGAATGTGGAACGCCGTTCGGACTCGGCTATAAAAAGGAGGTCCCTTGTCATTGAGCTTAACATGGAATCGGGCAGCACTCAGTGATAAGAGAGAAGTTCACCACTGTGGTATCACAATGGACTGAATAGTCTAAGTGAGCCTGATATAGGGCTGCCACATAACCTAACCTAATCTAATATGATTACATTATACATTTATCCATTAATTAAGAAGAAGACAATCCATATGGTATTAATATAAGATATATGTAACTTTTTGTACACTCTACTCTTTCATATACACAATAAAAAATTATTGAAAAAAGAGACCCCTTCTTTAAGATAAAATGAACTAAATTTGAAGAAAGTTGAACTCCGTATAGCACCAAAGATATTTTTATTTGTTTTAACGATGTGATTTTCGTTAATATTAGGAAAAATGCATTTTATATACTAGTTAACATTTTTCTATAGTTACATGGACGAAAAAGACTGTTTTTCATATGTTTGGGTATAAACATTATATGTTTGGAACTCAAATTTTTAAACACAATATTTTTGAGTGCAAACATATAATGTTCATAAACTAGCATAATATGTTTGGGACATATATGTTAATATGTTAGAACATATTATGTTTGGGACATAAAATGTTTGTAAATATAATATGCTTGGATTCAAACATATATTAATTTAGAAATAGCCCATAAACATATATGTGTTTACAAAAAGAGACAAAGTGTATGCTGGAAGTAAAATAATGAAAGTAACCAATTGGCGCATTACAAATGTATATACACAAAGAAAATTTCATTAAATATAGGAAAAATACTACGTGTGAATATAAACATGTATAAATTTACATATTATGAGTAAACATATATATGTTGTGATATAAGACTTCACCAAAAATTGTATATGCTTAAGTAAAATATTAACATGATATTCGGAGAGAAAATTCATTCGGAACCAAGATAAAATATATTTGAAAAAAAGAGCATGAGTTTTGTTTATCATTTTCGCATTACGGGCACAATTTTTTTGTTTCGTCAAAACAAATCGGAACGTAGGACGAGTAAGTCAAAATATTCAAACAAAGGTAATTAAAGGGATCTTCATAAAAACTAACGAAAGGGCACTGTACACTGAACAAAAAGCATGTCCGGTTCCAAAGATTGTGTCTCCACTTTAACAATTTTGGTATTGATTCCGAACCAAAGAAGCGGAGAATACAAGTAAGGATGCTTTTAAGACACAATTCTCTTTTAAATGGGGTTTTGTGTACTTGACTGTAGGAAGCACATTTCAATTTTTCGCTTTTTCATCTTTTTTTCATATGCTATAAAATGTCCGTTAAAAACAAGACTTCCAGTAGAAATTATGCTATGTTTCAAGTAAAAAATGTCTTTAAAATAAAGTATTGAAAAACATATCCTATTTTTTAATGATTTTTGCCTTGTATTCAATATGCAAAAATGCAACAAATTTAAAGACAGTTTCATTAATTTTAAAGAATTTTTCTGAATTATTAAAGTCAAGTTGACCTTAGTCCAAAAATTTGTTCTTTCATGTTATGATACCCATTTTTAAGTCAAATCACTTAATTATAAAGACAACACGACTTCATTGAAAGTATCGACCTTTGAACATGGAAAAAAACATTATATTAGATAAATGCGTCTTCTAAGCTAAGCAAAAGTTGTATTCTTATTTTAAGGACATGAACTCTTTGGCCTCACGACAATATTTTTTCAGTGCACTTTTTTTGGAGTTGTGAAAGTAAAATGAAAACAGGGCGAAACAGTGAAAAATTAAACAGTAAGATCTATAAAAACAAAGATTAGTTCCTCTTTATTAATGAGTAGTCCAAGAGGAGTTGACGGATTTTTTCGAAAATAAAAGCGGGCATTGAGTTTGAGTTTTGCCGCTAAAATTATTTCTCATTTTAGCGGCAAAACCAGAATAACATTACAACTTTTTCCGGTAAATTGTATTATAACATGGTGGGGAAAGATCCAAAGCAACAATTGAATAAGTTTATTTTCTTTAAAAAAAATTATTAAAGAAAAGTAAAAGGGTACACCCACACGCTCACAAAAAATCGCTTCTGTAACATATACTCCCAAACATATTTTGCTTCAAGCATATATATTTTTGGGTATTGCCCAAACATTTATATGTTTGATCTCTTCCAATATATAATATGTTTGAAAGCATATTGGTCTAAACAATATATGTTTGGGTAGTCTAAGTTCCAAACATTTTGTATTTTTGCATCCAAATTCAATAATGTTGTCTTCCAAAAAACAATATGTTATTATGTGAACATGTAATATGTTTGGAAGCATTTTGCACCCAAAAATATTATATGCTTAAAAAAAAATTCTCCCAAACAATATTGTGCTCAAAATTTTATTTATTTATTTATATATTTACAATCATAATGAATTATGAAAATAAACAGGTAATATAGGTGCTAACAACATAGGTTTTCGACCTGAATGCTCAAAATTTTGTTTCTGCCCAATTGTATATTCCCCCACATCTTTCTCACTTCCACGAGATTTTTTAGTTCTTAGCACCTTTTTCTGTAATACAAACATTGTAGAAGAAATTATTCAATTGTATGATTTTTTTTATTTTAATTTTACCTTTTGCCGGACGGGGATTCGAACAGCGGACCACACAGTTTGTAAGGATCAAAGAAGTAGCTGATCAATTGCCCAAGGAAAAGCAACAACCACCAACTTAATTCAATATCGCTCCCTGTTAAATAGCGCTCCAAGCTACTAAACACATATATGTTTATAGGCTATTTCTAAAGTAATATATGTTTGCATCCAAGCATATTATATTTACAAACATTTTATGTCCCAAACATAATATGTTCTAACATATTAACATATATGTCCCAAACATGTTATGCTAGTTTATGAACATTATATGCTTGCACTCAAAAATATTGTGTTTAAAAATTTGTTTACCAAACATATAATGTTTATAGCCAAACATATGAAAAACAGTCTTTTTCATCCGTGCAGAGAAGGAATATGATCACCTCAAACATGTTTTAAGAGCAACATGTTATTTTTGGGTGGTGACCAGTAACATGGTTTTCGCAACCATGTTATTTTCTCGGAAATCATGTATCTGATTTCGGCAAGCAGGTTATATTTCACGAGAAAATAACATTTTAGTAACAAACATGTTACATGGTCACTATACAAAAATAACATTTTGCTCTTGAAACATGTTTGAGGTGATCATATTCCTTCTCTGCGTGTAAACATGACCATTTTAACGCGATAATACCGATTTATACCAGCCTTAAGAATTAAATTAAGTACAAAATTATTCGTTAATAAAAATTTATATTTATTTGTATTTCTAAATTAATGATGTTATATGGTAGCAAACAATTGTTCACACCAAAATAAATTTATGTGCTCACCCTCAAAAAAATCGCTTCTCTAACATATGTTCCAAACATATTTTGCAGGAAGCACATATATTATTGGATATTGCCGAAACATTATTTGTTTGTTTTATGTGAACATATTATATGTTTGGAAGCATTTTGAGCCCAAAAATATTATATGCTTGGAAGAATTTTCTTCCAAGAAGATTGTGCTCATTCCCTCACATAATTTTCACTTCCACGAAATTTTTAGATCTTGGCACCTTTTTCTGTAATACAAATAATGTTGAAGAAATTATTCAATTTTATAATTTTTTAAATTTTACCTTTCGCCTCGACGGAGAATCGAACCGGGAACCATGCAATTTGTAAGCCAACACATTACCACTGGGCTACGTAGTTGTTATAGTCACCAATAGACAATTATCGTTATAAGTTACATTTATATAGCATAGATTGCAGCGCCCACGAGCCCATGCAAACATAACATTATTTAACAGAAACATACATTTGTTGGCCACGTGGAGCAGTGGTTAGCATACGTTCCGATTTCTTTTAACGAACCAAGAAAAAAAATTGTGTCCACACATACATAAAATGCTGCTCACAAGAGGAAAACACACGCTGTTTTTTTCTTCAAATGTCTATTCTCTTGGTCCCGAATGTCTATTCCCTTTACTCCGAATACTCATTCTAATATTCAAATTAAATAATATTTAGACTTAAGCATATCAAATTTTTGGCCTTATCATAAAACAGTTTTCCGAAACAACATACAAGCGGTTTCACAGAAATTGCTCTCTTTTTTTATGTTTACATTCACACATATTATTTTTATAAAACATTCATGCCCCAAACATAATATATTCTAACATATTAACATATGTGTCCCAAACATTTAGTGTTAGTTTAGGAACATTACATGTTTGCACTTAAATATATTGTGTTTAAAAATTGTGCCCGAAACACATTTTGTTTATATCGGATCATATGAAAAACATATTTTTCTAACAGTGCTGTTCTAAACTTACTGTTTAGAATTTAAATATAATGTGCTTTTGAATGGTTATCGTTAACCTTAGGATTCGATGGAAAATTTTTTTTATATACTCGAATTCACGTTCTTCTTTTGTAAGAGTTTTTGAATTATTTCGAAAATTTTAAACTTGTATACAAAAACCTTTATTTGTTACACAATTTTTATTTTTGCAATAAAAAAATAATATTTGATTTGAACTCAGTCCATTTCGTTTATATCAAGCATTTTTATACCCACCACCATAGAATGGTGACGGGGGTATAATAAGTTTGTCATTCCGTTTGTAACACATCGAAATATCGATTTCCGACTATATAAAGTATATATATTCTTGATCAGGGAGAAATTCTAAGACGATATAACGATGTCCGTCTGTCTGTCTGTCTGTTGTAATCACGCTACAGTCTTCAATAATGAAGCAATCGTGCTGAAATTTTGCACAAACTCGTCTTTTGTCTGCAGGCAGGTCAAGTTCGAAGATGGGCTATATCGGTCCAGGTTTTGATATAGTCCACATATAAACCGACCTCCCGATTTGGGGTCTTGGGCTTATAGAAATCGTAGTTTTTATCCAATTTGCCTGAAATTTGAAATCTAGAGATATTTTATGACCATAAAGAGGTGTGCCAAAAATGGTGAGTATCGGTCCAAGTTTTGGTATAGCCCCCATATAGACCGATCTCCCGATTTTACTTCTTGGGCTTATAGAAACCGCAGTTTATATTCAATTTACCTGAAATTGGAAATCTAGACGTATTGTAGGACCACAAATACGCGTGCCAAAAATTGTGAGTATCGGTCCATATTTTGGTATAGCCCCCATATAGACCGATCTCCCGATTTTACTTCTTGGGCTTATAGAAACCGCAGTTTTTATTCAATTTATCTGAAATTGGAAATCTAGAAGTATTGTAGGACCACAAATACGTGCGCCAAAAATTGTGAGTATCGGCCCATGTTTTGGTATGGTCCCCATATAAAACGACCTCCCGATTTGGGGTCTTGGGCTTATAGAAATCGTAGTTTTTATCCAATTTGTCTGAAATTAGAAATCTAGAGGTGTTTTAGGACCATAAAGAGGTGTGCCGAAGATGGTGAGTATCGGTCCATATTTTGGTATAGCCCCCATATAGACCGATTTCCCGATTTTACTTCTTGGGCTTCTAGAATCCGTACTTTATATTCAATTTGCCTGATATTGGAAATTTATAGGTATTTTAGGACCATAAAGAGATGTGCCACAAATGGTGAGTATCGGTCCATGTTTTGGTGTAACCCCCATATAGACCGATATCCTGATTTTACTTCTTGGGCTTCTAGAATCTGAAATTTTTATCCAATTTGTCTGAAATTGGAAATCTAGAGGTATTTTCGGGCCTTAAAGAAGTGTGCCGAAAACGGTGAGTATCGGTCCATATTTTAGTATAGCCCCCATAAGAACGATCTCCTGATTTAACTCCTTGGGTTTCTAGAAACCGTAGTTTTTCCGATTTGCCTGAAATTGTAAATATTCTGGTATATTAGACTCACAAAAACGTGTATCGGATTAAGTTTTTATTGGTCCATTTGGTAATGCCTCCATATAGACCGACTTCACTACTTGAGGGTGTAGAAGGCGCACTGATCATGAAAATTGCTTGAAACTTAATGTAAAATTTCCAGATTTTACTTCTACAGATTTAAGATTTCAAATCAAGACGTTATTTTATAATTTTCTTGCACACTTACAAGACATGTTAATGATTCCTCTAAAACTCAAACAAAACTAGTTCTTATAAATCCAGAAACTGATATAGTCCTCATAGGTGAAATCTTTAAATTTATCTTCTGGAAGTGTCCCCATGTCCTTAAGCCCTCCTGAAATTTCAAAGGAAACCCTAATATTTGGTTCATGGTGGTGGGTATTTAAGGTTCGGCCCGGCCGAACTTACTGCTGTATATACTTGTTTCAAGCAATGCCTTCAAAAAATGCCTTCAAATATAACAGAAAAAATATCAATTTAGTTTAGTCATTTTTTCCCACTAAGCTAAATTATTGTTTAACATAATAAAATTTACTTGATTCAATAAAAAATTCCTAAACTGGAAACAGAAATAGTTCATTAACTGGAATGGTATGGAATTTTACTAATACTGCTTTCTTCACTGGGAGTAAGAATTTACAACTAATAAAATATTTATTCACTGATAATATCACTGATAACAAAGCATTCGTAAAAATAAACAAAAACCGAACTAAAACCAAGTTTCCTCATATTTAGTAAAATTTCTTATAAAACGATAACACTGAATTCCTTTATTATAGAAAGCTATAGAAATACGAATAACACTTGTCATAGAAAAATATTTTAGTTCATTCGTACTAAGACGTATGCAATCCTTTCAAAACTTAAGGAAACACACTTGTTAGAATATAGGAAATTTTCCTAAATTTCTATTGTCTACCTGTAATCGATACCTGTCATCGTAATCGATGTGTTTGCGCGTGGGTGTAATCGATATATTTGCGCGTCGGTTGTTTTTTTAGTTGGAATCGCGTTGTTTTGGTATACGGAGAGATTGTTAAAAAATAATATGGTAATATAATATAATAAATAACAAATAAAATATATAAAATATTTGTTATTTTAAATTAGTGAGAAAAATTTTCGTTTTTTAAATAAATCTATCAATGTTCGTGATAGTGTATAAATAAAGAAAACACCAGCAGAATAACAACCCTTTCATTTGTCTTCATTTTGGAATCTTCAATTATCAGGTAATATTCAGTGACGCAAACCTTTTGCAACAAAAATGTTTTATGATTTTTTATATTTGTAGGTATTGAAATTGTAAAAGGAGGACAAAATCGTTAGGCAGCAACTTATTAAAAGTGAAAAGTACAAGAAGAAGAAAAAGTGCGTTTTACAGTTGATAATATCACACGGAAATTGGAAATAGTGGAATAATAAACTAATATTTCAAAGAGATTCGATGCTGTTGATTCTTAATAAATATATTCAATATATTAATAAAACATGTCTTTTATTGAAGATAAAATTGCTTATAGAAATAAATAAAATTGTATTTAAAAACGAAGGTAAGCAGTTCTAATTATGAAGTAAAAGTTTTACCACAAATGTGTAAGATTTGTCGAAATGAATGAAAAAATTTCAATAAAATCATTCCATATATGAATTCAAATTAGTTAAATTTTTTCATTCTGTAGTATAGTGGTATATAAATATAGGAAAATGTTAACTAATATATGGAATGCATTATTCCTAATTTCTACGAAAATCACATCGTTCAAACAAATAAAAATGTCTTTGGCGCTATACGAAGTTCAACTTTCTTCACAATGAGTTCATTTTAACTTAAAGAAGGGGTCACTTTTTTCTGGGTGCAGGTAACATTCCTACAGTGACGCTAACCTTTTGTGAAAAGATTATGATTGAAATTGTAAAAGGAGCATCTTCTTAAAACTAAATGGTAGAAGTTTCAAACAATATTTTACATAGTTAACTCATATATTTTAATAAAACGTGCCTTTTGTCGGATTAAATGTGGACCTGTAAATAAATAAAATTATTTATAAAAATAAAGCTAAGATGTTCTAATTTTGGAGTAAAAATGTTTACCAACAATGTGTAAAATCTGTCCACATGTATGATCCAATTCCATGCATCAATCCAATTCAGTTTAATTTTTTATTCCGTAGTATAGTGGTACGTGAATGTAGCGAAATGTTAACAAAAATATAGTATGCGTTCTTCATTATTTTTACGAAAATCACTTCGTTCAATCAAATAAAAATTTCTTTGGCGCTATACCAAATGCTTTCTTCTTTTTTATTGCGAAAAATGTTACATGTTCACCGTACAAAAATAACATTTTGCTCTTGAAACATGCTTGGGCTGATCATATTCCTTCTTTGCTTGTATACTCCCAAACATATTTTGTTTCAAAACATATATATTTTCAGAATTTGTTCAAACAAAAAATTGTTAACAATTCCGTACAAAATATGTCTCTCTGTGCTATGTTGATGTTTTTCGTTATTTAACTCCGTCGCCATTTTTATCTTTTTTCTCTATTCTCTCTGTCGTTTCTAAACACATATATGTTTAAAGGAAATTTCTAAATTAATATATGTTTGCATCCAGAAACATTATAATTAAGAAGATGTAATGCCCCAAACATTATATGTTCGACCATATTAACATATATGTATGTCCCAAATATGATATACTAGTTTATGAACATTATATGCCTGCACTTATAATAATAAAACTTATTATAAAATAAAAATAAAAAAATTGAGTTGCAAACATATAATTTTTACACCGAAACAAATAAAACTCTTTTTCGCTGGTGTATTAAGGACCACATATTGTTGGCCTCACGGCAATATTTCTTTCCTTTATTTCGGTGTATAATCCAGGCTCCTCATCCGGATATAACAATTTTTGAAATATTCATTATTAATACACAGAGCGAATATTCATTATTAATACACAGAGCGATACAACGATTATAACGACCTTCCAATTTTTTGATACCATTTTGGTAGTACTCCTTCGGTTTTGCCTCAAAATAGGCCTCAGTTTCGGCGATCACCTCTTCATTGCATGCAAATCTTTTCCCTGCGAGCATCCTTTTCAGGTCTGAGAACAAAAAAAAAAAGTCGCTGGGGGCCAGATCTGGAGAATACGGTGGGTGGGGAAGCAATTCGAAGCCCAATTCATGAATTTTTGCCATCGTTCTCAATGACTTGTGGCACGGTGCGTTGTCTTGGTGGAACAACACTTTTTCTTCTTCATATGGGACCGTTTTGCCGCGATTTCGGCCTTCAAACGCTCCAATAACGCCATATAATAATCACTGTTGATGGTTTTTCCCTTCTCAATATAATCGATAAAAATTATTCCATGCGCATCCCAAAAAACAGAGGCCATTACTTTGCCAGCGGTCTTTTGAGTCTTTCCACGCTTCGGAGAGGGTTCACCTGTCGCTGTCCACTCAGCCGATTGTCGATTGGACTCAGGAGTGTAGTGATGGAGCCATGTTTCATCCATTGTCACATATCGACGGAAAAACTCGGGTGTATTACGAGTTAACAGCTGCAAACACCGCTCAGAATCATCAACACGTTGTTGTTTTTGGTCAAATATGAGCTCGCGCGGCACCCATTTTGAACAGAGCTTCCGCATATCCAAATATTGATGAATGATATGACCAACACACTCCTTCGATATCTTTAAGACCTCTGCTAACTCGATCAACTTCATTTTACGGTCATTCAAAATCATTTTGTGGATTTTTTTGATGTTTTCGTCGGTAACCACCTCTTTCGGGCGACCTCCGTCCTCCGTGCTCATTTCACCACGCTTGAATTTTGCATACCAATTAATTATTATTGATTTCCCTGGGGCAGAGTGCGGAAACTCATTATCAACACAAACTTTTGCTTCCACCGTATTTTTTCTCTTCAGAAAACAGTATTTTATGAAAACACGAAATTCCTTTTTTCCATTTTTTTCACAATTACAAAAGTTGCTTCACAAAAGACCCTCTATCTCACAAACTAATTGACTTACAGACGTCAAATTTTGACACGAATCATTTGAAGGTTGGTACTATATAAAAATAATATGCATTTAATTCTAGCGACGCTATCTATGTGTCAGACCGGGGACTTATCAGCCAACCTGTTAAATGATTTAAACGACTTTACACTGAAAAAAGTCGCGCACTCAAAAATTGCATGGTCTTCAAGCACGAAAACGTGTTTCTCTGATACAAAGATTTTTTACTTGACCAGCAGTCGATAAACTTTCCAATGAAGGCTTTTTGTTGTCATACACAGAAAAAAATATCACCAAAATATTTCCAATTAAAAAGTTAATTGAAGTTGAAAAAATTTTCAATTAATAAATTAATTGATACAATTAACTTTTTAATCAAGATAGAAATATTAAGTCAATTAAGTCGATGATTGAAAATTTAAAAATTTTTAATTAAAACATTAATTGATACTATTAACTTTTTAGTCAAATTCGGAAAACTAAGTCAGTTAAAGAAAGTGATGAATATTTTTTAATTTTTAATTAAAAATGTATTTCAAACAATCAATTGTTAATCCAAATAAAAACCAATTCAGAAAATAATTGAAAATAGTTACATTTCTTAATTAAAAAATTAATTGAGTTTTGCAATCAACATCAATTACATTTTTAATTGAATCAATTAAAAAAATAATTGAAATTTGCTAATGAAATCAATTAATATTTTAATCAAGAATTTTTTCTATGACTAATTAAAACTGTGATTGATACTATCATTTTCGTGATTGAAGACATTTCAATTAAAAAATTAATTGGATCAATTAATTTCGTGATTGAATCAGAAAATTTTTTTTTTGTGTGTAGTTAGACGAGTCGACCTTATAATGGGTATTTTTAGGTAAAAGAAAATTCGCTTGAACTTCCTAAAAATTCTGAAATAAAAATTTAAATAATATTGAAATCGGTTCTGTAACTTGACTATTAAGCTAAATCTCATAATAAAATCTGACACGTCTTGTAAGGCTTTATTTTAATAATGCGTTTTACCATTACCATTAAGCAAAACTCAAATTACTTAAATGTACCCTAGGTGCAAATCTCCGCTTCTCTGGTTCGGAACCAGTAGCATAAAGACCAAATCTTTGCAAACGGGCAAGCCCTTTTTTCAGTGTGCCTATAATTTCGTTACGATGGCTATAAACATTATAAACATTATTATACATTGGAACACAAATTTTTAAACACAATATTTTTGAGTGCAAGCATATAATGTTCATAAACTAGCATAACATGTTTGGGACATATATGTTAATATGTTAGAACATATTATGTTTGGGACATAAAATGTTTTTAAATATAATATGCTTGGATGCAAACATATATTTATTTAGAAATAGCCTATAAACACATATGTGTTTAGTAGCTTGGAGCGCTATTTAACAGGGAGCGATATTGAATTAAGTTGGTGGTTGTTGCTTGTTATTACAAAATTAACATTTTATTTTTCCTTGGGCAATTGATCAGCTACTTCTTTAATCCTTACAAACTGTGTGGTCCGCTGTTCAAATCCCCGTCCGGCAAAAGGTAAAATTAAAATAAAAAAAAATCATACAATTGAATAATTTCTTCTACAATGTTTGTATTACAGAAAAATGTGCTAAGAACTAAAAAATCTCGTGGAAGTGAGAAAGATGTGGGGGAATATCCAATGGGCAGAAACAAAATTTTGAGCATTCAGGTCGAAAACCTATGTTGTTAGCACCTATATTACCTGTTTATTTTCACAATTCCATGGATTGAGGGACACCCATAGTTAACTGAGAACCAAACCTCTACAAAATAACAATTAAATCAACATCATAAAGAAATACCATGGAAATTTTATATGACTGGGTGGTATTTGGCAATCTGTGTCCACCCACATTTTATGACTATTTGCTATTTGCAAAAAGACTTCAATGTTTACCCAAGTGCCACCACAATAAACAACAGCCTCAGAGTGTTCCACAAAAATCAAGTCAACTCAACACGGCAGGTTCGTTTGAGCTAATTTTTATACATAATTGTGCTCAAGCGGAAAATGATAGCACTTGTTCTGTTAAAAAAAGCAAAAACTTTGGCGTTCCAAAAACAAATTGAAAGTTTCTAAGGAGGTAATCCATGTAGATGAAATAATATTTGAACTAAAAATTTCCGCTAGTCGGTGATGCTCTTAAGTCATCTCATGTTTATCTTAGATGCAATCAAATAAAGTGACATTTTATGTCGACTGTGATGAACTTAATCCCAAATCAAAGTGAAATGGGTCGATACTCCCAGAGAAAAGAAAATAACATTTTTTTATAGCCGATTAAAATTTATTTTAGTTCATGAAAATTAGTTGATTTTAGTTCAATTTTGCCAAACGTGAGAACATTTTTCTTATTTAATTTGCTTACAATAATGACGTGAACTTAAAATGACAAATAAAGTTGTGTAAAAATGTTGTACACAATTTTACTAAATATGGAAATTGTTCATATATTCCTAAAATGGGTGAAATTGAGTTAATAAGTTTCTCAAATGAATAAATTTTTCTTAAATTGTCTCTGTCTTGAACTTCATATAGCGCTAAAGACATTTTCACTATTTTTACTTCCATTTGTCCTGGTGATTTCCAATTTGTTCCTGGAATGATTTTTTTATTGAAATCTTGCAACAATAAAATAAATAGAGAAACGTATTACAATTACATATACATACACTGAAACAAATATTGCCGTAAGCACAACGATATCACGACCTTAAACTAAAAATGTTATTTAAGCGTAGCTAGAATAAGAAAAATATTTTTTACTTGACCAAGACTTGATAAACTTTTCATTGAGGGCGTTATGGGTTTTTATTAAGGGTATTCCACTTTAAGACGGGTATCTTTAAAAATTCTTCAAAATTAATCGTCATTAAATTCGTTGAGTTTTTGTATTTTTCTACAAAGCTAAAAGCTAAATAAAAGTTTAGTTGGATTCAAAGATTTTATCCTTGCCTTTGGTATTGACTCCGAGCCAACGATGCGGTTTCTTTAAAATAAAGAGATGTTTAGGGATCCATCTACACTGAAAAACCCACCCACACCCAGAAAAAAGTGACCCCTTCTTTATGTTAAAATGAAGTCATTGTGAAGAAAGTTGAACTTCGTATAGCGCCAAAGACATTTTTATTTGTTTGAACGATGTGATTTTCGTAGAAAATAGGTAGAATGCATTCCATATATTAGTTAAAATTTTCCTATATTGATGTACCACTACAGAATGAAAATATTTAACTGAATTGAATTCATATATGGAATGATTTTATTGAACTTTTTTCATTCATTTGGACAAATCTTACATATTTGTGGTAAACCTTTTACTTCAAAATTAGAACAGCTTATCTTCGTTTTTAAATATAGTTTTATTTATTTATATATGCATTTTTTCTTCAATAAAAGACATGTTTTATTAATATATTAAATATATATACACGGATGAAAAAGACTGTTTTTCATATGTTTGGCTATAAACATTATAAACATTATTATACATTGGAACACAAATTTTTAAACACAATATTTTTGAGTGCAAGCATATAATGTTCATAAACTAGCATAACATGTTTGGGACATATATGTTAATATGTTAGAACATATTATGTTTGGGACATAAAATGTTTTTAAATATAATATGCTTGGATGCAAACATATATTTATTTAGAAATAGCCTATAAACACATATGTGTTTAGTAGCTTGGAGCGCTATTTAACAGGGAGCGATATTGAATTAAGTTGGTGGTTGTTGCTTGTTATTACAAAATTAACATTTTATTTTTCCTTGGGCAATTGATCAGCTACTTCTTTAATCCTTACAAACTGTGTGGTCCGCTGTTCAAATCCCCGTCCGGCAAAAGGTAAAATTAAAATAAAAAAAAATCATACAATTGAATAATTTCTTCTACAATGTTTGTATTACAGAAAAATGTGCTAAGAACTAAAAAATCTCGTGGAAGTGAGAAAGATGTGGGGGAATATCCAATGGGCAGAAACAAAATTTTGAGCATTCAGGTCGAAAACCTATGTTGTTAGCACCTATATTACCTGTTTATTTTCATAATTCATTATGAAAATAAATATATAAATAAATAAAATTTTGAGCACAATATTGTTTGGGAGAATTTTTTTAGGCATATAATATTTTTGGGTGCAAAATGCTTTTTTATATGTTCATATAATAACATATTGTTTTTTGGAAGACACCATTATTGAATTTGGATGCAAAAATACAAAATGTTTGGAACTTAGACTACCCAAACATATATTGTTTAGACCAATATGCTTTCAAACATATTATATATTGGAAGAGATCAAACATATAAATGTTTGGGCAATACCCAAAAATGTATATGCTTCACCCAGAAAAAAGTGCCTTCGAAACTAAAGGAAAAATTCTTCATCAATATAGTTTATCCATTTTATTTCCATTAAGGTACATTTTTGTGAGAAATAATAAAGTTTACTCGTTTCAGTAAAAAAATCCTAAACTGTAAGCAGTTAGGAATAGTTCATTAACTAGAATAAGGCATGGAATTTTACTAATACTGTTTTCTTCGCTGGGTATAAGAATTTACTACTGAACAAGAAAATTTTATTCACCGATAACTAAGCATTCGTAAAAATAAACAAAATCCGAACTAAAACCAAGTTTCCTCAAAATTAGTAAAATTTCTTATAAAATGATAATTGCGACTTCCTTTATAATAGAAAGTTTTTCATACATACGAACAACACTTGGCATAGAAAAATATTTTAGTTCATTCGTACTAAGAAGTATGCAATCCTTTCAAAACTTAAGGAAACACACTTGTTAGAATATAGGAAATTTTCCTATATTTCTATTGTTTACCTGTAATCGATACCTGTCATCGTAATCGACGTGTTTGGGCGTGGGTGTAATCGATATGTTTGCGCGTGGGTTGTTTTTTAGTTGGAATCGCGTTGTTGTGGTATACGGAGAGATTGTTAAAAAATAATATGGTAAAATAATATAATAAGTAACAAATAAAATATATAAAAGATTTATTATTTTAAATTAGTGAGAAAAATGTTCGTTTTTTTGAAAATAAATCTATCAATGTTCGTGATGGTGTATAAAGAAAGAAAACACCAGCAGAATAAAAACCCTTTCATTTGTCTTCATTTTGGAATCTTCAATTATCAGGTAATATTCAGTGACGCTAACCTTTTGTAACAAAAATGGTTTATGATTTTTTATATTTGTAGGTATTGAAATTGTAAAAGGAGGACAAAATCGTTACGCAGCAACTTATTAAAAGTGAAAGGTACAAGAAGAAGAAAAAATGCGTTTTGCAGTTGATGACATTACATGGAAATTGGAAATAGTGGAATAATAAACTAATATTTCAAGGCCAGTCGATGCTGTTGATTCTTAATAAATATATTCAATATATTAATAAAACATGTCTTTTATTGAAGATAAAATTGCTTATATAAATAAATAAAATTGTATTTAAAAACGAAGGTAAGCAGTTCTAATTATGAAGTAAAAGTTTTACCACAAATATGTAAGATTTGTCCAAATGAATGAAAAATTTCAATAAACTCATTCCATATATGAATTCAAATCAGTTAAATTTTTTCATTCTGTAGCATAGTGGTAAATAAATATAGGAAAATGTTAACTAATATATGGAATGCATTATACCTAATTTCTACGAAAATCACATCGTTCAAAAAAATAAAAATGTCTTTGGCGCTATACGAAGTTCAACTTTCTTCACAGTAAATTCATTTTAACTTAAAGAAGGGGTCACTTTTTTCTGGGTGTTGAAGCAAAATATGTTTGGGAGTATATGTTACAGAAGCGATTTTTTGTGAGCGTGTATTAAGAATTAACAGCATCGACTGGCCTTGAAATATTAGTTTATTATTCCACTATTTCCAATTTCCATATGTAAAGTTACCAACTGTAAAACGTAATGCGTTTCTTCTTCTTCTTGTTCCTTTCACTTTTGATAAGATGCTGCGTAACAATTTTCCTTTCTCCTTTTACAATTTCAATACCTACAAATATAAAAAATCATAAACCATTTTTTCTCACTATTTTAAAATAATAAATATTTTATTTGTTATTTATTATATTGTTTTACTATATTATTTTTTAAAAATCTCTCCGTATACCATAACAATGCGATTCAAACTAAAAAAAAAAACAACCCACGCGCAAACATATCGATTACATCGATGACAGGTATCGATTACAGGTAGATAAAATAAATATAGGAAAATTCGTTATATATTAACAAGTGTGTTTCCTTAAGTTTTGAAAGGATTGAATTGGTACGAATGAACTAAAATATTCTTTATGCCAAGTGTTATTCGTATGTATGATAAGCTTTCTGTAATAAAGGAATTCAGTGTTATCGTTTATAAGAAATTTTACTAAATTTGAGGAAACTTGGTTGTAGTTCGGTTTTTGTTTATTTTTACGAATACATTGTTATCAGTGAATAAAATTTTCTTGTTCAGTAGTAAATTCTTATACCCAGCGAAGAAAACAGTATTAGTAAAATTCCATGCGTTATTCTAGTTAATGAACTATTCCTAACTGTTTTCAGTTTAGGATTTTTTACTGAAACAAGTAAATTTTATTATTTTACACAAAAATTTAACTCAATGGAAATAAAAGGGATAAACTAAATTTATAAACATTTTTTCCTTTAGTTTCGAAGGCACTTTTTTCTGGGTGCATTGAACCCACCACGATGAAAAATATTGGTTAATTTTAGAAAATTTCGATTATTTTTAGAATACTTAACTAAACAATAGTACAGAGAAAAAATATGTTGTAAAACTTATGCTAAAATGAACTAATATTTATTGCAAAAATTTTGTTTTAGTTTATTTTTAAAATTTTGTAAGAAATTTTCCCCAGTCCAACGATTTTTTCTTTATTAAAAGTATATCTCAAAAATATCATGAAAAATTTCAAACATATAAATTAGTTCAATTCTAACTAAAACAGAAGAAGCTTTTCGTACACTTCTCAAAAATAGTAAGAATGAACTACAGCGCAGAGAATGAAGCCGACCCATTTTTGCCATCGGCGGCTGACACTAACTTTTTGCCTCCGGCGGCGGCGGCTTGACGGCTAAACCGATATAAATTGGTCAATTCGGCGGCGGACAATTATCCATTATAAAATCAATTTGAAGTTATTCCAATAGTAATGAGATTAGTTGTACAAGAAATCTTTCGATGACATTTGATTCAAATTTTCTGAGCTAAATTATTGCAAAACTAATATAGCAACTTGATACTGACGAATTTTGGGTGGAAAGGTAAACATTTTGATAAAAAATTCAACAATTATCAATAAATTTTTCTGATTTAAATTTATATTTTTGATTACTTGGCAGCTAATTTTGAGTCGAAATGAGTCGACATATTCGGCGGCGACTGAAATCAGCGGCGCGACTTGGCGGCTTCATTCTCTGCTACAGCGTTGATAAAATGGGAATGATCTGGCGCTTAAATTTGTATACCCACCACCATAGAATGGTGACGGGGGTATAGTAAGTTTGTCATTCCGTTTGTAACACATCGAAATATCGATTTCCGACTATATAAAGTATATATATTCTTGATCAGTTAGAAATTCTAAGACGATATAACGATGTCCGTCTGTCTGTCTGTATGTCTGTTGTAATCACGCTACAGTCTTCAATAATGAAGCAATCGTGCTGAAATTTTGCACAAACTCGTCTTTTGTCTGCAGGCAGGTCAAGTTCGAAGATGGGCTATATCGGTCCAGGTTTTGATATAGTCCCCATATTAACCGACCTCCCGATTTGGGGTCTTGGGCTTGTAGAAATCATAGTTTTTATCCAATTTGCCTGAAATTTTAAATCTAGAGGTATTTTATGACTATAAAGAGGTGTGCCAAAAATGGTGAGTATCGGTCCATGTTTTGGTATAGCCCCCATATAGACCGCTCTCCCGATTTTACTTCTTGGGCTTTTAGAAACCATAGTTTTTATCAAATTTGCATGAAATTTTAAATCTAGAAGTATTTTAGGAACATAAAATGGTGAATATCGGTCCATGTGTACTGATAATGAAAATTGCTTGAAACTGAGTTATAGTTTCCAGATTTTTCTTTTTTTATTGGTAATCATTTAAATAATGGGGGTAAAAATCTACAGATCAAGGCGTTATTTCATCGTTTTCTTGCACACGATGTTTATGATTCCACTAAAACTCAAACAAATATGGTTCTTATAAATCCAGAATCTGATCTAGTCTTCATAGGTAAAATCTTTGAATTTATCTTCGGGAAGTGTACTGGTTGAACTGATCTGCTTGTCACCAAATCCTCCTGAAATTTTCACAGGAAACTATAATGTTTAATTCATGGTGGTGGGTATTTAAAATTCGGCCCGGCCGAACTTACTGCTGTATATACTTGATTTTTTTTTATTTTTAGTTCATTTTTTTCGAGAAAGATTCATTTCGTAAATGGTAATTAAAAATCCAAAAATGTCGGAAAATTTTAGTCAATTTAAAGAATCTCAAAATTAGGAATACAATTTAGTTAAATTTTCGCACGAGATAGTTCATTTTTCAAATAAGGTGGTTTACTTTTTTTCTGTGTACAAACGCTGACTTCACGCTGATGTCACAAAAATGAGTAAACGAGTAAACGTATCCTAATTTTAGGTTGCATAATTAAAACTTTATTTTTACTTTAAAAATAACATAATTAATACTTGAAGGTAGGGTGTCCAAATCACCGGTTTTCTTAAAAGTCGTATTTCGTTTTATACCAATTTTTTAAAAGCCTGTTAACCAATTAAAACCGAAAAAATAAAAAAAATTTGAAATGAGTTTCGAACTAGGATTTTATTCTAAAACAAGTACATACGGTCGTAAGTTCGGCCAGGCCGAATCTTATGTGCCCTCCACCATGGATTGCGTAGAAACTTTTACTAAAGACTGTAATCCACAATTGTATTACTTGGGTTGGGGTAATACCGATCGGAAGGTATCTTAAAACATCTTAACATTGTCTTCTAAATTCTAAGTTGTCCAATATATACGGACAAAAAGGGTATATAGGTAAGTCTACAAATAATTACGAACCGACATGGGCTTTTGCGCGGTAATTAGAGAGTCAGAATTTAAATATGGTAGTCGCTTTATATGGGGGCTAAATACAATTATGAACCGATCAATTTTTGTGTGATTGCGCATCGATTTATCTGAGGGCTATGTAAAGGGTGATTTGTTAAGAGCTTGATAACTTTTTTTTTTTAAAAAACGCATAAAATTTGCAAAATCTCATCGGTTCTTTATTTGAAACGTTAGATTGGTCCATGACATTTACATTTTGAAGATAATTTCATTTAAATGTTGACCGCGGCTGCGTCTTAGGTGGTCCATTCGGAAAGTCCAATTTTGGGCAACTTTTTCGAGCATTTCGGCCGGAATAGCCCGAATTTCTTCGGAAATGTTGTCTTCCAAAGCTGGAATAGTTGCTGGCTTATTTCTGTAGACTTTAGACTTGACGTAGCCCCACAAAAAATAGTCTAAAGGCGTCAAATCGCATGATCTTGGTGGCCAACTTACCGGTCCATTTCTTGAGATGAATTGTTCTCCGAAGTTTTCCCTCAAAATGGCCATAGAATCGCGAGCTGTGTGGCATGTAGCGCCATCTTGTTGAAACCACATGTCAACCAAGTTCAGTTCTTCCATTTTTGGCAACAAAAAGTTTGTTAGCATCGAACGATAGCGATCGCCATTCACCGTAACGTTGCGTCCAACAGCATCTTTGAAAAAATACGGTCCAATGATTCCACCAGCGTACAAACCACACCAAACAGTGCATTTTTCGGGATGCATGGGCAGTTCTTGAACGGCTTCTGGTTGCTCTTCACTCCAAATGCGGCAATTTTGCTTATTTACGTAGCCATTCAACCAGAAATGAGCCTCATCGCTAAACAAAATTTGTCGATAAAAAAGCGGATTTTCTGCCAACTTTTCTAGGGCCCATTCACTGAAAATTCGACGTTGTGGCAGATCGTTCGGCTATTCATGATGAAATGTCAAAGCATACTGAGCATCTTTCTCTTTGACACCATGTCTGAAATCCCACGTGATCTGTCAAATACTAATGCATGAAAATCCTAACCTCAAAAGAATCACCCTTTATAACTATAGACCGATATGGACCTTGTTTGGCATGGTTGTTAGCTGACATATGGTTAGGGTAGGTTAAAGTGGCAGCCCGATTAAGTTTCAGGCTCACTTAGACTATTCAGTCCATTGTGATACCACATTTAACTAAAAGTACCTATTACATATGGATACTTCTAGTTTTAAAAATATTTTATTTAAGGAAACCTAAACTTGAATTTATGAAAAGAGATGCAACTACAAGCAAAGAAAAAAAATCGTTTGGAAAATGTGTACCGAAAACGTTTTTTTTTTTGTTAGAGTTTTTTGAATTGCTTCGAAAATTTTAAACGTTTATCACCAAAAAAAATCGTTTGTTACAAAATTTTTATTTTTTTCAATAAAAAAATTATTTTTGAACCAACAACACAGTCCATTTCGTTTATATCAAGCACTGTTCTTTTCTGGCTTTAAGTCTTTAATAGGACACATTTTACAGTCAGTTCATAGTAAAAATTTAATATAGTAGGAGAGGTGTGCGCGTGAGTGAAATTTCACTCACATACACGAAGTCAAATATTTATTCACGCACGATAAGTGTCGTAGCCACTCACAGTCACGCACATTCACGAGATGAAAAACAGTAATCACGCACGCTCACGCACGAAGTACTTTTACAGACTCACGCACGATTCACGAC
The DNA here is from genome assembly GCF_050003625.1 of Haematobia irritans. NCBI lineage: Eukaryota > Metazoa > Arthropoda > Insecta > Diptera > Muscidae > Haematobia > Haematobia irritans. Next base: position 82,247,396 of record NC_134398.1, read on the forward strand.
AATTCACGTGACTCACGACAAATTGACGAGACTCACTACATTTTCCCATCGGGAATGAGCAAGGGTAACAAAATTCATAAATAAAATATAGTTCGACAGCTAAATCAATTTCAGTTAACATACGAGTAAGAATTAAATATTGATTTTTTTTCGCGAGCGTGATTTTGCAGAATTTTTATTCACGCACATTCACGAACCGATTTTATTACTCACACACCACGTATTTGTTTTTGTCCCCTTCACGCACATTCATGAGAGTTGCTTCAGATTTTATTCACGACTCACGTAATTCACTCGTGAATCACGTGTGTCACGATAATTTCGTGTCACGCGCACACCTCTAATAGTAGTATGTAATGTTGAACATTTCTTCTGAATCTTCCGAACATATCTGGAATATATGTAAAAAAAAGACAAAAAAAAAACTTTTTGGTGTTCGGTCGAAGCAGAGATGGAACCCACGACCCTTGGCATGCAAGGCGGACGTAACAACCACTGCTCCACGGTGCCCAACTAAATGTATGTTTCTGTTATATAAAGTTTGTTTAATCGGCTCGTGGGCGCCGTAAGCTATGCTATATAAATATATGGATAATTGTCTATTGATGACAATAACAGCTATATAGCTCAGTGGATAGTGTGTTGGCTTACAAATTGCATGGTCCGCGGTTCGATTCTCCGTCCAGGTGAAATGTAAAATTTATAAAATTTAACAAGTATATACGGCCGTAAGTTCGGCCAGGCCGAATCTTATGTACCCTCCACCATGGATTGCGTAGGAACTTCTACTAAAGGCTGTCATCCACAATCGAATTACTTGGGTTGCGATAACACTTGCCGATGGCAAGGTATCGTAAAACTTTTTAACACTGTCTTCTAAATTGTAAGTTAGTCCATAAGGGGTATATATTAAACAAAAAAAAGGCCGATTAAATACGTATATAATTCAGTTTGACAAAATTTTCTATAGAAATAAAATTTTGACAAAATTTTCTATAGAAATAAAAACTTGACAAAATTTTCTATAGAAATAAAATGTTGACAAAATTTTCTATAGAAATAAAATGTTGACAAAATGTTCTATAGAAATAAAATGTTGACAAAATTTTCTACAGAAATAAATTTTTTACAAAATTTTCTATAGAAATAAAATTTTGACAAAATTTTCTATGGAAATAAAATGTTGGCAAACATTGCTATAGAAATAAACTTTTTACAAAACTTTCTATAGAAATGAAATTTTGACAAAACTTTCTATAGTAATAAAATTTGACAATTTTTACATGGCTGTTAGAGGCCATATACTAACGAAATGTACCAAATTTCAACCGCATCGGATGACTTTTGCTCCTCCAAGAGGCTCCGGAGGTCAAATCTGGGGATCGGTTTATATGGGAGCTATATATAATTATGGACCGATATGGACCAATTTTTGCATGCTTGTTAGAGACCGTATACTAACATCAGGTACCCAATTTCAAACGTATCGGATGAATTTTGCCCCTCCAAGAGGCTCCGGAGGTCAAATCTGGGGATCGGTTTATATGGGAGCTATATATAATTATGGACCGATATGGACCAATTTTTGCATCGTTGTTAGAGACCATATACTAACACCACGTACTAAATTTCAATTGGATCGGATGAATTTTGCTCATCCAAGAGGCTCCAGAGTTCAAATCTGGGGATCGGTTTATATGGGAGCTATATATATGGACCAATTTTTGCATGCTTGTTAGAGACCGTATACTAACATCAGGTACCCAATTTCAAACGGATCGGATGAATTTTGCCCCTCCAAGAGGCTCCGGAGGTCAAATCTGGGGATCGGTTTATATGGGAGCTATATATAATTATGGACCGATATGGACCAGTTTTTGCATGGTTGTTAGAGACCATATACTAACACCACGTACCAAATTTCAATCGGGTAGGATGAAGTTTGCTCCTCCAAGAGGCTCCGGAGGTCAAATCTGGGGATCGGTTTATATGGGAGCTATATATATTTATGGACCGATATGGACCAATTTTTGCATGGTTGTTAGAGACCGTATACTAACATCAGGTACCAAATTTCAACCGGATCGGATGAATTTTGCCCCTCCAAGAGGCTCCGGAGGTCAAATCTGGGGATCGGTTTATATGGGAGCTATATATAATTATGGACCGATATGGACCAATTTTTGCATGGTTGTTAGAGACCGTATACTTAGACCACGTACCAAATTTCAACCGGATCGGATGAATTTTGCTGCTCCGGAAGACTCCGCAAGCCAAATTTGGGGATCGGTTTATATGGGGGCTATACGTAAACGTGGGCCGATATGGCCCATTTTCAATTCCATCCGACCTACATCAATAACAACTACTTGTGCCAAGTTTCAAGTCGATAGCTTGTTTCGTTCGGAAGTTAGCGTGATTTCCACAGACGGACGGACAGCCGGACAGACGGACAGACGGACGGATGGACGGACATGCTTAGATCGACTCAGAATTTCACCACGACCCAGAATATATATACTTTATGGGGTCTTAGAGCAATATTTCGATGTGTTACAAACGGAATGACAAAGTTAATATACCCCCATCCTATGGTGGAGGGTATAAAAAATCGAATAATTTCTTCTACATTGTTTGTATTACAGAAAAAAGTGCTAAGAACTAAAAACTTCGTGGAAGTGAGAAAGATGTGTGTGTGTGCAATTATCCAGAAAAGATGGGTTTTTAGTTAGTCTTTATGAAATTGTTTTTACATCCTGGAAAAGAATAAACGTTTATCACAAAAAGTATATACTTTTTTTCAAATAAACTTCCTTAAAGCAAAAAGCAAACGAGAAACGAACTTTGTTTGTCTAAAATTTCGTTTGGGAAGAAAGAATTATTTTTTGCGTGTATTGTCTCTAATCTAATCTAATTTTAGCGTCAAAGCAAAACTTCGTTTGTTTGAAATTTCACTCCTGAGAAAAGAAAACTCTTTTTTTCTGTGTGTAATCAACAATTGTTAGTTAAACTAGTGCAAATTAGAACAAACGTTTACGAATCTTGTCGATTAGATGAGCCAATCTAATCTTTAATTGCTGCAATATTACAAAGATTTTAGCACACTCGATGTTTTTTATTTCTGTAATCGAATAGAATGCAAGCGTGTACAAACATATACGTATGGTATATCAGAGATCATAAAGAAGAGTATGCAAACATAGTTGAAATGCTAGATAAAATGGCGTAAAATGTGAATTTACAGAAATGTCATTAACTCTTATTGCTTAGTTTATTTAAATGAATTTAAAATCCACAATTCTTGTAAAGTAATTTAGTTTACTTGTCTAGTTTAAAGTTAACGATTTATATTACTGACATTGTATACTGTATATGGGAGACGATCATCTTGAATTTATGAGATAATGTAAAAAAGAAACTACGAGTATATAATCAACATCTACACATTCACGCATGGAGAAAATGATTAGATTTCTTCAATGGTGGCGCATCTCAAAACTATTTCATGACTTTGGAGTAATCGCCCTTTGTTCAATTCGAATTAGAAATATATGTATTTTTGAAAAAATATTTAATTAAAGCGCAAAAATAAAAGTTTCCATACAAAATGTAGTTCGAAATATAACATGCTTTTAGCCTGCGACTAATGACCGAACTTTTTGTCTGCCCACGATTCCGAAACAGCTTCCAAAATTTTCAGCAATCCCCACTTAATTGCCAGACTGAGAATCTCCAAACTTTGTGGCAATTATCTGAGCATTTGTTCATGTTCGCCCAATCACATAAAAGATCTAAATAAACATATACGTTTAATTACCTTGAATAGGTAAAAAGCAGGGTTAGAATAGTATATTTCTCCTAGGTTATGTTAGGTGGATATTTCAGGCATACTTAGACTATTCAGTCCATTGTGATGCCACAGTGGTGAACTTCTCTCTTATCATTGAGTGCTATCCGATTCCATGTTAAACTCAATGACAATGGATCTCCTTTTTATAGCCGAATCCTATGTTTATCCTATGATCCGGTGTAAACAAAATGTATTGAGGGTTAAATTTTCTAAACACAATACTTTTAAATGCAAAAACATTATAACGTTCGTAAATTAGAATAAAATTTTTGGAACACATATGTTAATATGTTAGAATATATTTATTATGTTTCATTACATTGTAGTGAAGCTTTGAACACTCAGAAATGTCACCGGCATTACTGAGGTGGGATAATCCACTGCTGAAAAACTTTTTGGTGTTAGGTCGAAACTGGGTTTGAACCCACGACCCTGTGTATGCTAACCATTGCACCACGGTGGCTCCCATGTTTATCCTATGATCCGGTGTAAACAAAATGTGTTAAGGGTTGAATTTTCCAAACACAATATTTTTAAACGCAAAAACATTATAACGTTCGTAAATTAGAATAAAATGTTTGGAACACTTATGTTAATATGTTAGAATAAATATATTATTATGTTTCATACAAATAATAACACTAATTTACACTGAAAATGTACATTTGATGAGAGGTGACTTTTCTTATGAATTTTCATCTGCTGAATTCGAAAATGAAAGTAAAGTTTTTTATGGTACAGTTTTTGAGATATCCCGTTACTTTTAGTTTCTCGTACTTTTTGCACTAACAAATTATATCTCGAGCTAAAAATGTCCGATTATATCGTTGTTGGCACTTGAATGCAAGGTATTGAGATGACGAACAAAATTGTACAACAGAATCTGTGAATATATATATATATATATATATATATATATATATATATATATATATATATATATATATATATATATATATATATATATATATATATATATATATATATATATATATATATATATATATATATATATATATATATATATATATATATATATATATATATATATATATATATATATATATATATATATATATATATATATATATATATATATATATATATATATATATATATATATATATATATATATATATATATATATATATATATATATATATATATATATATATATATATATATATATATATATATATATATATATATATATATATATATATATATATATATATATATATATATATATATATATATATATATATATATATATATATATATATTATTGTCTACAGTAGAATTTCGTGTGCATGGAAAACATATTGAAAAACATGTTCAATTTGAGGCCAATGCCGTCCAATAAAAAAACAGTACATTTTATGGTAACTGGTCACAAACGATGTTTCTAGATATGACACTTTTATTGTAGTGGCCGGATTGAATAAAAATAGGCCTCTAATTATTTTGATAAAATTATATTTTATGTATTCGATAAGAACAAAGGAAAAATATTGAATGAATCCTATGGTATATTTTTTGTGTTTTTACAAAATTCAAATTCAAATCTATCACGTGTTCTGCGTAATAATTTTTTTTTATATTATAAAGTATGAATTGGGTACAGCACCTACAGTTCTCCCCCTCCTGAAAATGTAATTTCCATTAAATTAAACGTCACTTTCTTCTTTTGACTCTTGCCATCCGAGACAATGCTCTTTTGCGTTTCTAGCCTTTCCATAAAAGCTGGTTTTATTCGATCTATTGAAATCGTTCTGATGCAACCTCCAACATCAACTTTAAAGAATTTCTTATCCCTTTCTAGAACCTTGTATGGACCCTCATATGGCCTTTGTAACGATCTCTTTTGTTCGACCCTTATGAATACGTGACTACAATTGAAAAGATCCTTTGGAACATATATTCCGTAATTAGACTCCTGATGATGAGATAATTATGATCGTACTGTTTTGAAATGTTCCTTCAATTTGCTTACTACACAGAAAAAATTTTCACGAAATTTTTCCAATTAAAATCTTAATTGAGTTTTAAAAAATATTCAATTAAAAATTTAATTGATTCAATAAATTTTGTAATTGAAATAAAAATCAATCACACAGATTAATAGTATCAATTAAATATTTAATTGGACCAATTAATTTTTTAATTGACTGTCAATTAATTTTTTAATTGATACTATCATTTCTGTGATTGAAGACATTTCAATTAAAAAATTAATTGGATCAATTAATTTCGTGATTGAATCAGAAAAAAAATTTTTTTTGTGTACCCCGAGTCATATTCCTCACTATTTGAAACTACAATTTCTCCTGGAAGCCTCACGTCTTGTCCGTAAACCATCTGCGATGGTGTTGAATCCAAATCTTCCTTGAACACTGTCCTCAATCCTAATAATGCAACGGGAAGAATCTCTTGAAATCTTTCTACCATGCCATTTGCCTGTGGATGATAAGCTGTTGTTGTAATCCGAGGACTTCCTAATAATTTAGTTATTTCTGAAAACACATTAGACGTAAATTGTGTAACCCTGTCGCAAGAAATCTGTAATGGCACGCCAAAACGGCTGATATAATTCGTGAAAAATGTATGAGCGATAGTTGATGCGTTTATGTCTCTAAAAGGATAAGCCTCCGGCCATCTGGTAAATCTATCTATCACTATTAGAAGATACCGAAATCCCCTTGAAGGTGGTAAAGGTCCTACAATATCTATATGAATATCTTCAAATCTTCCTTTTGGAATATCAATTTTCGACACCGGGGATCTTTTTGTATAACCACCTTCGAATTTTGACAATCTATGCAGTCCCTTGCCCAGGTGTTTATCTGTTTGCTAATCCCTGGCCAAAAATAACGGCTTGATATCAGTCTCGTAGCTCTATGTTAACTCCTGGATGGGTAATAGAGTGCAGTTTGTCAAAAACTATTCTTCGCATTTCTTCTGGAAGAAACGGACGAGGAGACCCTTGGAAAATCTCACACCATAGTTCTACCTTAAATATAGGAACTTCTATTAGTTTTAAATTCATATTCTCTTTATTCGATAAAATATTTTTGAGTTCCTCATCTTCTCTCTGTTTTGTATATAACAATTTTATATTAATGTCCGTGGTTTTCAACTCACTTATTTCAAACGAACGCGACAAAGTATCTGCCACAATGTTTGTGTGACCCCTAACGTATCTAATGTCATTAGTAAATTAAGATATATACTCAAGATGTCTAATTTGCCTCGGGCTTCTATCTGTCTTCGACTGCAACGCATGTACCAAGGGTTTATGATCGGTATACACTGTAAAATGCCTACCTTCTAGTATATATTTAAAATGTCCAAATACACTGCCAAGAGCTCTCGATCAAATGCACTATATTTTCTTTCGGAATCTGTCAGCTTTTTAGAGAAAAACGCCAACGGTTCAGTTACCTTATCTCGGACCTACTGTAACACTCCTCCGACCGCAATACTGGAAGCATCTACTGTCAGTGTCAATTTTGCCTCACTATCGAAATGATTCAGAAGAATCCGATTAGCAAAACGCTCTTTTATATCTTCAAATGCCTTTATTGTCCTCTCATCTCATGCTAGTTGTTTACGTTTTGCTTTATGAGCTTCATTCATCATTTCATGTATAGGACAGCATAGCTGAGCAAGTGTGGGAATGTATCTATGGTAATAATTTACCATTCCTACACGCTCACAAAAAATCGCTTCTGTAACATATACTCCCAAACATATTTTGCTTCAAGCATATACATTTTTGGGTATTGCCCAAACATTTATATGTTTGATCTCTTCCAATATATAATATGTTTGAAAGCATATTGGTCTAAACAATATATGTTTGGGTAGTCTAAGTTCCAAACATTTTGTATTTTTGCATCCAAATTCAATAATGTTGTCTTCCAAAACAACAATATGTTATTATATGAACATATAATATGTTTGGAAGCATTTTGCACCCAAAATTATTATATGCTTAAAAAAAAATTCTCAAAATTTTATTTATTTATTTATATATTTACAATCATAATGAATTATGAAAATAAACAGGTAATATAGGTGCTGACAACATAGGTTTTCGACCTGAATGCTCAAAATTTTGTTTCTACCCAATTGTATATTCCCCCACATCTTTCTCACTTCCACGAGATTTTTTAGTTCTTAGCACCTTTTTCTGTAATACAAACATTGTAGAAGAAATTATTCAATTGTATGATTTTTTTTTTTATTTTAATTTTGCCTTTTGCCGGACGGGGATTCGAACAGCGGACCACACAGTTTGTAAGGATCAAAGAAGTAGCTGATCAATTGCCCAAGGAAAAATAAAATGTTAATTTTGTAATAACAAGCAACAACCACCAACTTAATTCAATATCGCTCCCTGTTAAATAGCGCTCCAAGCTACTAAACACATACAGTTTGTCAAGAAAGTGCTTTGACAATGGGATAAAAATTATGTTTTGTTCCAAAATTAAATATAATGAAATTTTAAAAAAATATTTTATTATGTATTTTGCAAAGTATACATACGTACACAGAATTAAAAATTTAATAAAATATTTAATATTTCAATTATTTCTAGAATTTGAAATATTTGGCAATGTCAAAAGACTTTCTTGACATACTGTATATGTTTATAGGCTATTTCTAAATTAATATATGTTTGCATCCAAGCATATTATATTCAAAAACATTTTATGTCCCAGACATAATATGTTCTAATATATTAACATATATGTCCCAAACATGTTATGCTAGTTTATGAACATTATATGCTTGCACTCAAAAATATTGTGTTTAAAAATTTGTGTTCCAAACATATAATGTTTATAGCCAAACATATGAAAAACAGTCTTTTTCATCCGTGCATATACCCATCTTGACTAGAAATCCAAATTCATCCTTCGCAATCTTGAATTTTATTGGATCTAAACGCCTCGGTTTTGTAAAAGGCAGTGGTCCCTCTTTTGCAATTCTGTGTACGGTGGAGTGTTTAACTGATTTTGTATAATCTGGTTCAGTTGTAAGCAGTGGATATTTCTTTAGCAAATTTATGTATTTATCTTCGCACGAAAAAACTTTAGGAAGTTGAACGTCGCAAACTTGCGCAGCAGCCTTCACTGCAATATTTGTAAGTGGCGTCCGCATGGACGCCAATCGTTCGCGTCCTTCTTTGGTACTAAATGTAACGCCGAAGCCGCACACAAATTAGATGGTCTACATATACCCATCTTGACTAGAAATCCAAATTCATCCTTGGCAATCTTGAATTTTATTGGATCTAAACGCCTCGGTTTTGTAAAAAGCAGTGGTCCCTCTTTTGCAATTCTGTGTACGGTGGAGTGTTTAACTGATTTTGTGTAATCTGGTTCAGTTGTAAGCAGTGGATATTTCTTGAGCAAATTTGTGTATTTATCTTCGCACGAAAAAAACTTTAGGAAGTTGAATGTCGCAAACTTGCGCAGCATCCTTCACTGCCATATTTGTAAGTGGATCTATTAAGGTTTTGTTTCTAATGTCTATTAAAAGTCCATACTTGTGCAGAAAATCTGCCCCTAAATAGGTTTTTCGATGTTGATGTAATGTGAATATAAAAGGAAATTCTCGTCTCAAACCCAAATTTACTCTCTTATCCCCTTTAAATTTTACAGCGGGCAATACTAATATATCGGCTCCACTATCTACTAAAAATTTCAATTTGTTTGCTCTATCAAAAATGAACAAGCGACGTGCTGAAATAGTACCCAACAATGGGTACTTCTAGTTTGACGAGGTGTGAGCACGGCTGCTCACACTTCCTGACATCTTTGCCGAATCTATAATGATACCTACATAACCACTTTCGATCCTTAGATCGGTTACGTGAATGAGAGCGACCTCTGTTGTATCTACTGCCAAATTCCCTGCGTTCTTCGACTTCTCTTCTCATTGCTGCAACTTCTAAGGAAAGTTGCCGGAAATTATCCAGGATGTTCGTTGTGGCTTGTACCAAAGTCTCGGCTACTTTTCCTAAATCTGAACCGAAGATCTATAAAACTCCGAGGGTTTCTGGTCTCCCATTTCCGAGTCAGATAAAATCCTATCTAAACGTCTGTTCTCGCTAATGGTATGTCGTTGAATTAACATATCAACTTTTTATATTTATCCTCATTTGGCGGACAATGTATCACATCAAGTACCGTAATAATCACTTCTTGAGGTAAAGCCGTTACTTAGTTCTACCAAGGGATATCCCTTTCATAGTAAACTGAATTTCCACATGTATAAACCACGCCTCGGGACAGCTAGTCCAAAATTGTGGCAATTTCACTGTCGCAGCGGAAATTTCACACATTGGTTGTTGTCGAAAAGCATCAGAACCGACATCGATATTCGGTTGGCATGTAGAATTATTGTATATATTTTCCTGAAGGCAAGTATTGCCCGAAGCTAGTCTTTCTTCGTTTCCAGGTTGTGGCATATTGTAATTCAGGAGATGAAGTTACAAAAGAATATTTTTGTAAATGTGTGAAAATTTAAAATTGAAAATGTGAGTATGTAATTTGTACGACGAAGTAGAAAACAAACTTATATCTAAACTTAAATTAAATATTTGTCCTTTTTTATGTATTATGAATGAAAAAAAAACTTATTTTTAAGCCACACAGGTCATACTTGAAATTTTGCGAGAACTTACGGCAGTCAGTTTTCAGCAGCTCCCAAGATATAATTGCATCTAAAGAATTGTTCTTATTAAGTGCTTAGCAACTTGAATATTTTCGTTTAATAGTTTTTGTTAGTCCTTATTTCGGATTTTATTCATCAACAAATTCTTAGTTTCGACCATCTCCTTGCAGGAAGTTCAAATTATGCACGATTAAATTCGAAGATTTCTAGAAAATATTTCGCTTTCCTCAGATCTGCCTTAATTTTACGACCAATTGCTTTTTTATATAATTTGATTTTTAAGTGCTTTTTCTTGAATCTTGAAGCTGGCAGGATCGCCAATTGTAGTGGCCGGATATGAAATTGAATAAAAATAGGCCTCTAATTATGTGATAAAATTATATTTTATGTATTCGATAAGAACAAAGGAAAAATATTGAATGAATCCTATGGTATATATTTTTTGTGTTTTTACAAAATTCAAATTCAAATCTATCATGTGTTCTGTGTTATAATTTTTTTTTTTATTATAAAGTATGAATTGGGTACAGCACGTACACACAAAACAACTTTTTTTTCTGATTCAATCACGAAATTAATTGATCCAATTAATTGTTTAATTGATTAATCAATCACAATTAAATAATTAATTGATCCAATTAAAAAATTAATTGATACTACTTATTTGTGTGATTGATTTTTATTTCAATTAAATTTGTTGAATCAATTAAATTTTTAATTGAATATTTTTTAAAACTCAATTAAGATTTTAATTGGAGAAATTTTCGTGAATTTTTTTTCTGTGTACATTATTTATATTACAATATGAATTAAACAAAATTATATATTACAAAGTGATGAATATTATAAATTTAAGAAATAACTTTTCAGGGAACGTGAGATACTCTCAGCCGTATACAATTTGAGGCAGATTTGCCAAGACTCTTGTTCGACCGCATTATCGATAATTTTATCTTTGTCATCACTCAAAACAGTGCTCAAATCGAAAAAACTTTCCGATGATGCTTCGTTTACGTTATAGGATTTTGGAGAATTCTTATCCCTCCGTGAATCTAATGAATCCCAACTATCGTTATATCCATCAGCTTCCTCACCGTGTGCAATTTCATTTTGGGCCATATTTAGATCATCGCCAATCTCGTTTGTTTCTGTGGCACTGAAATCTTCCTCAGTTGCCGTTTGGGGCTGTGACTCATTGTTAATGACACTCTCATAGATCTCCGCCAATAATAAGAAAGGGTACTCATAGAACGAACGATCTGGATACTTTGACACCATATAGTTTCCCAAACATTTGCCAAACAGGACCTCCGGAATATAACGATTGTATATAGTGTAGAAATGCACAGCCATCGCACGTATGTGATTGAGCCACATTTTCAGAGTACTAATGATGTCGTTTACAAAATTTGCGGCATTTTTGCTATTATCAATCAATAAATAAATAATGAAAGGATTATTATTATTATATTATTTATTATTTAGAGTTTTTAACTAAAATAAGCTAGAAGTGCAAATGTATGTGAAGCAATTTCTTATAGTTAAGCAATTTTTTCTAACGCTAATGAATTTTCAAGAGAATACTAATTCAACTGCGAAAAAAACAATAAAATTTTTTAAAGGTTTTTTGATAGTCGACTTTGCCCTGTGTTGCCAGTATTTTCCTGGCTCTTGTCCCCAAATAAGGACACTTTCGTCCCCAAACAAAAGTTTTGAAAAAGTAAAGGAATACGCAATGCTGTAGAAAATCCGTAATAATTTAAGAATTTTTAAAAAAGTTTAATCTTTTGTTATGGCAGTTTTCGAAGTACAATAAAATGAACATTTCAAAACACACATCCAGAATTAATTATGGGTAGAAAGAGTCATCAAATTTTTATCTTATGCAAAACGTCTCCTAAATGCTCGAGAGTATTTAGGAATTAGTTCTTAATAGTCAAGAAATAAAATTGGGTGATCGATAAATATAAACACACAAAAAAGTTTTTTTTTCTGATTCAATCGCGAAATTAATTAATTTTTTAATTGAAATGTCTTCAATCACGAAAATGATAGTATCAATCACAGTTTTAATTGGGCATAGAAAAAAATCTTGATTAAAAAATTAATTGATTTCATTAGCAAATTTCAATTAAAAATTTAATTGATGTCGATTGAAAAACTCAATTAATTTTTTAATTAAAAAAGGTAAATATTTTCAATTAGTTTCTGAATTGGCTAAGTTTTTATTTGGAATAACAATTGATTGTTTGAAATACATTTTTAATTAAAAAATAAAAAGAAATGTTCATCACTTTTTTTAACTGACTTAGTCTTCCGAATTTGATTAAAAAGTTAATTGTATCAATTAATTTTTCAATTACAAATTTTAAAATTTTCAATCATTTGCTTAATTAACTTAATGCTTCTATCTTGATTAAAAAGTTAATTGTATCAGTCAATTTATTAATTGAAAAATTTTTCAACTTGAATGAACTTTTTAATTGGAAATATTTTGGTGATATTTTTTTCTGTGAAGGCCCGATGTTGTTGGCCCAATATGACCCTATTCTATATGTATGGCATGTATTTTCCAAATCAGTTGTATACGCACATGAGGGACCAATACTTCGACCAGAATCCTTACGAAATAATTTGACAATAGTAAAAAAAATTCTTAACCAAACAGAGTAAACTGTAAATTAACGCCTGGGTCTCCAAATAAATGCCGAAAATAAAGCTGTGATGAGTTTTATTTTTCTTTTGAAGATTCGCTTTACTTCTTTTTCGAAAATTCCTCCACAAAAATCCCCAAATTTCTGGAAATTTCCCAACAAATCCCCAAGTCCCCATTCACGAAAAAATATCACCGACCTGGGAGGAAAATCCCCAATACTGGCAACACAGACTTTTGCGAAAACATATCACTTTTCTTTTACTAAAATCAAATCATCGATTTGAGTGCAGTTTAACTTTTAAACTTGCTGGTTATGAATATGTACAGCACATATACATGTCAATACAGTGAAACCTCTCAATCTTAGACACCCTGGAAACCGGACTTTATATATTTTATGGCGATTTCGATTGGGAAAAAAGGTGCAACATTCTAGAAATTGATTGCCAAATATAAAGGACACTGTCATAGATTTTGGATCCTGTATCCCTCACAATATTATGAATTAACAATAACTTTGGAATGACACTATTATTTGAGCGAAAATACAATGAGGGAAAAAGTAGTGTAACACCAGGGCAACATATTTTTTGCGAAACGAAAACGCCCTTAGATTCAATTGAGATGCATGTTAGCGATATCAATGAAATATAATAATAATTTGACTTAAAATATGTATATCTTAAAAATTTTTTAACCTGCTTTCGTTATATTTGTTTGTTCAATTCAATTCAATTTTTGAAGTATATCCGAAGCCACTTGGAAATGCAAATTTCGTCCGATTCGATTTGGTGCGTGATGTTAATATATGCCCTCTAAAGAATGGTCCATGTAGGTCCATTATTATATATAGTCGCCATATAGACCGATCCCCAGATTTTTCTTTCGAAGCCCTTTAAAAGAGCAAATTTCATCCGACCAGCGTCCACCATTTCAAAAGGCTTTGAAAAAGTAATCTGTTATTTCTTCGTAAGTTTGCCCAACTCATTAATACGCTACACTATAGATGACATGAATGAATTTTCTTTGAAAAACCTGGTCGTAACCATTAAACTTAAATTATCACCAAAACCTCGAACAAATTTGCTTTCGTGCAAAATAACAGTCCCATATTAAATTAAACTTAAATATTATTTTTCTAAAGTCTGCATATTCTATCAGGAAAAAACAATCAATGATAAATAAATTGCCATTGAATCTTCATTGCGCGAAATCCCAGAAAATTCGATAAAATATCACAGAAATTCATACATACTTACAATTGTTGCAACTGTTTGATGTGATCCGTTTTGAGACTTTGTTCAAACGTTGTGGAAATCTCACGTACACCCACCAAAACATGACGCATTCCAGTCAACAAGGATAATCTCGTGTTCTCGCCAAATGTCCTTTAAATTAATTAAGGATTCATATTAATAATAGGGCATTAGTGTCTCCATTTTGCATGTCGAAATTCTGAAAATAATAGACCACTTACTTGTTTTTTTCTTCAATTTGAACATCTGGCAGCATGCGTTCCACTGTATGGGCAAAGTTTCCAATTCCTCTAAAGAGCCATTTTATGTCGTCTGTTAAGGCTGGATCAGTTAGAGTTTTCCCTTGACCTCTATTCGGCAAACAATAGAAACTCTTCAATTTACTTAACAAAATTAAAGAAAAAACTAATCCTATTAAATAATTCCGCGACATTTCTCGAATAGATGCTGCAAAGAAGATCTAAAACGTAATGAGATTATCGTTGAAGGAAATTAACATTTTATATAAATTAGCTGTTAGTATCTGTGTACCTGGAAGATTTTGCAAATGGTACGTCTGAGTTCTACCTAAGCAGATGTGCATAAATTAGTTCCTAGAAGAAGGTGTAACGGATTACCCATTTCTAATGTGTAATAGGTAAAATTTTACAAAAATCACTAACGACTAATGCACAGAGAAAGACAAGTTTGCATATGGTATGATTAATTATTAAGGACACAAATTTTACACATATTATTTAAAAGATGTGCGCGTGAGTGAAGCTTCACTCACGCTTACGCACGATATGTACGGCAGACACTGAGGTTCACGCATGCTTACAAAGTGAGTACACACGCAATGGATAAAGGATATAATGTTAAAAAAAAAAACCTGTTCACAAATTATTTAGTTTTTATTGTAATCTTTTTTTTTTCTTGCTGCAGTGATATAATATTCAATTACTAACCTAGTACTGTAATTTATAAGATTAAACATCTTGTTGTGCTAGGAAGCCAAAATAAAATAAAATAAATAAATAAATAAATAAATAATAAGTCAGAAAAACCACTACACAGAAAAAAAAGTGTCTTGTAAATTTAAGGACCATTTTAACTTCCACATAGTTCAACAAATTTACTGTAATATAGTTCATTTTTCGTAACCACAACGAAAATTAACTTAGCTAAAGGAAAACTTATAAAAATTCAGTAAATGTTTTTTAGTTCACTAACTACGAAATGGGAAGGATTTTTCCTTAAATAAATTTCCAACACAGTAGTTAATGCATCGTTGATTCTATTATAAAAATACATGGGCAATATAAAAATCTTACTACGAAATGTGGACAATTTACTAAGAAAAAATTTTGTATGGAAAATAATTTTTTTAGTAAAATTTAACTTAACGACATTACCGATTCGTACGATGGCTACCTACAGATTATTTCCCTTTTTATTATATGTTGGAGTGTTTTTACTCACATTGAAAATTTTAGAAAAAGTAGAATAAAAAGTAGTTAATATAATCCTTGACGGGTGTATATCATTTTTTAGAGATTCCTCATAGATTTGGTATATATTTTACCTTAACTTATAGATAGAATTTCAACTAATCAATAAATGTGCTACTGCAAAATGTGAGTGCATCATGTGAGGGAGTTCTTAGAGAAATTTTGTGTATATCTCGTATGATTGTTTGTGTTTGTTATTGCGTCATTTATGCTGTTGTTGGTTGTTTTGATTCTAGAGACAATGGAATGATCCTTGTGTGTTGTTGGTATTTTTTTGTGGTGAGAGTTGTTTTCTTGCAATAGCGAGATCAGAAAGTGATTGTGTGTGTGTGGAGTTGTTTTTCTTTACGGCAGGTATGTATCCTTTATGACTATTTGTTTCTGTGAGTTTTATTGTTGCATTCAGTTATGTTGATGCTTTTATGAAGTGCACACGTGGATTTAATTTTGCAAAATTGTACGTGCGGTATTGGTGTTTATTTATGAAAATACATTTATTCGGAACGTTTTAGAAACTGAGAAGTGAATGATGTGATGTTAGAGTAATAATTAATAGTTTAAAATTAGTGCGGATTTTTAATTGATTTACATAAAAAATATACAACAGAGTGGTAATAGGATGATCTATATTTATTCTACATCTGGATCACAGGTTGGAGATGCAACCATTTTCTTGAATCTATATTTTTTATGTTACAGCAATTCCTACAGGTGAGTACTAAGTTCGAGTTTAGCCGCTAAAATTAAAAATAAATCACTAAGAAAAGTATAAAATTATACGTCTTCGATACAAATTTAAATATAACTTGATGGAGAATAGCCCAAAACAAGTTTTTATAAAGATTATTTTATTATAATGGATTATTAAAGAAAACTTATCATGAAAATTGCGATTTTAGCCTCTAAACTCGAACTTAATATCCACCTTAAATACTAAATGCTATACTGACAAGTGGAAATTATGTCTAATTTTATAATATTTTTTATTTCAAATATATTCTGAGAACAATTTCAAAAACGTCCCATTAGTCCATGGATATGATTCCAATAATATACCTACTGGATGGATTTTTCAATGTGGTAAGTTTTTCTATAAATGGTATTTTGTCCGTTTTTAATAAAACCAAAATTTCAATTTATTAAAAATAATTATTTTCACTTGCAGGTAGACAGATCTTGTAATGGTAATTTTGTTGAATATTCTTACTGTTTAATGCTAATTAAGCTGATATCCTTATTGGATTTAGGAACTACTCTTGAAAACCGTAAGTTAAAAATCAATATGAACGATAGAATTTGATAATATTTTTCTTATATTTTAACTTTGCAATTTCAGATGCTTATAAGACAAATCCGCCCAACAAAAGATAGCCAAAATCGATGAAATTTGACAATTCAATTGAATATAGCAACTTATGCCACATATATCTTTCATATGGATAGAAAACATGGAAATTTAAATTAATTCCTAATAACATAGAATATTACTCTTTTGAAGAAGGAATTACTAACTACCGACAAGTAATTGCATCCAACGTTCTAATAAAAATATTTCCTTTATTGTATATCATAAGCCATAGTTTTGTGTAATATTATAAATTTTTTTTGAAATAAAATACTGTTGGTTATAGAAAATTGACTTGCTTTGTACGAAAAATTTCTTAGTTGTATAGAGGCTTGTTGTACCTTTGATTCCTCAATTTCCCACCAATTTCTTAATATAGGTTTCCCAAAAAATAGTTCATTTTTCTGGATAGCTGGAATATTTTGAATGAGCTTAAGTATATTCTTCCCACAGCATAGTAATAATGAACTAAAATACGATGCAATACATGAACTAATTTATAAGAAAATCATGAACTTATCTAGATGAAAAAAATCTTTGGCGCCAAATCATGGTCATTCTTACTATGGGTTAGTTCATTTTTCATAAAAAATAGTAAACTTTTTTTTCGGTGTAAATATTTTCTTATTATTGAATTTCTTATAGGGAATTATTGTTTATAAGAAAAAGTTTCTTATAAGCATATATATATGGATATAAGAAAATTATTTCTTTTAGGAATATACTAAAAAAAAGGGTTTTGGAAAGAAAATAAAAATTTCGTTCTATAGCTTTCAAATATTTTTATTGAAAAAAAAAGAAAATTTAATAACTTCATTCCGCCATAAAATAAAAATAAAATAAATTTTAAAAATCAAGTTATGCTATTCAAAAGGTGCTTAGTGCGGTTTGTTATTCTGTTGTTCATCATATTAGTTCGGTAAGTGATTAGCAGGATTTAAAATATATTTTTTTTTTTTTTTGATTTTCTTTAAACGAACGATTTATATCTCTGATTATATAAAAATGTTGTTATGTTGCAGATTTTAGAACTATACTCATACTATTTTTCTGCTTAGTTTCCATGTTGTGTCTCTACTTCCCCTTCTGACGATTACTATTCTTATATTTCACTTATTACCAAAAAAAAACAACAAATGACCAAATCAAATTTTCTTATAAGAGTTTTATTTTCAATAGGATTGGCATCTAGCGTGATTGTAAACATGTTGTTTTATCAGTTTTTTTTTTTTTATAAACGTTTTTCTTATACGAAATCCCATTTCGTACGAATATACTACAAAAAAGACATGGGGTTTCGATAAACGTTTCTTATATGCGTTTTTTTCTTATATGTGATGTGCTTATTTCCCTTACCTACTGTAGCAATCACGTTCGTTCTTTGGGAGTAAAGGGCACCTTATACGGTCGGATAAACCCTGCGACACAACACGTTGCGGCGGCAAATCCGGTAGTAAAGGGTGATTCTTTTGAGGTTAGGATTTTCATGCATTAGTATTTGACAGATCACGTGGGATTTCAGACATGGTGTCAAAGAGAAAGATGCTCAGTATGCTTTGACATTTCATCATGAATAGCCGAACGATCTGCCACAACGTCGAATTTTCAATGAATGGGCCCTAGAAAAGTTGGCAGAAAATCCGCTTTTTTATCGACAAATTTTGTTCAGCGATGAGGCTCATTTCTGGTTGAATGGCTACGTAAATAAGCAAAATTGCCGCATTTGGAGTGAAGAGCAACCAGAAGCCGTTCAAGAACTGCCCATGCATCCCGAAAAATGCACTGTTTGGTGTGGTTTGTACGCTGGTGGAATCATTGGACCGTATTTTTTCAAAGATGCTGTTGGACGCAACGTTACGGTGAATGGCGATCGCTATCGTTCGATGCTAACAAACTTTTTGTTGCCAAAAATGGAAGAACTGAACTTGGTTGACATGTGGTTTCAACAAGATGGCGCTACATGCCACACAGCTCGCGATTCTATGGCCATTTTGAGGGAAAACTTCGGAGAACAATTCATCTCAAGAAATGGACCGGTAAGTTGGCCACCAAGATCATGCGATTTGACGCCTTTAGACTATTTTTTGTGGGGCTACGTCAAGTCTAAAGTCTACAGAAATAAGCCAGCAACTATTCCAGCTTTGGAAGACAACATTTCCGAAGAAATTCGGGCTATTCCGGCCGAAATGCTCGAAAAAGTTGCCCAAAATTGGACTTTCCGAATGGACCACCTAAGACGCAGCCGCGGTCAACATTTAAATGAAATTATCTTCAAAAAGTAAATGTCATGGACCAATCTAACGTTTCAAATAAAGAACCGATGAGATTTTGCAAATTTTATGCGTTTTTTTTTAAAAAAAAGTTATCAAGCTCTTAACAAATCACCCTTTATAAGGCCATGTTCGCGTGTTGCGGGGACGTGTTGGTATAAAATCAAAACAACTTTGATTTTTTCCGGTTGGGAGGCACAAATCTTCACGTGTAAGGGGATGTTCGCCAAACATTAGCAAAAACAAATTTATTTTCATAATTAAAACAAGCATTTCTGGGATGAAATTAATGAGGGATCGCTAATTCGGCTTGGAATTTTTATTGTTTCTTCCATTTTTACTAAAAAATGGCTTTACACCTAACTTTTCGTCCATCTTCATTGTTTGTGTTTATGCTTCTTCTTATTTCTTCATGTTGTTATCATAATTGTTCGTACAGTGTGAGGGTAAAACTTGAACGAACACACAACAAATAGGCGAACCTCTGTCGTAGTGTTTATCCGACCTCTAAGGTCCGCTTAATTGTAAGCCGATATTAGCATGCCCGTCTGTCTGTCTGTTGTAATCACGCTACAGTCTTCAATAATGGTGCTATCGTCCTGAAATTCACAGATTTGTCGAGGTTTTGATATAGCTCCCATATAAACCGATCTCGATTTGCCTAAAAATTGGAAACCTATAGATATTTCAGGACTATAATTAGGTGTTGCGAAAACCATATAATCCGTCCCCTTATTTTGCAGTCTCGGGCTTCTAGAAACCTTATTTTCTATTCGATTTGTCTGAAATTGGTACCCAGCAAAAACTGGGTAAGCACTAGTGATTCTTTCAGTAATACCGGCAATCAAAAAGTTATTACTTGCAGTGTTACCTAGGATTTAAAAATAATAACTTACCTGTGTAGGCAAAAAGTGATTCTTTCTATTAATACCGGTAATCAAAATCATATCTTGATGTCCGGGTTCGGCTCTACAGTGGGCACCGCTAATAGTAGCGAAAAGTAATGACAAATTACATTTCAGAAAAAAAAAATTGCCAATAAAATATACCTTTGTTTTCTAAAGTTGTATAGTACATAATGTATATTACAAAATAACATCATTGTATAGATCCATGTCGTGGAGCGTGGTATAGTGTGTTGGATTACAAAACAACAGGGGTGAGTTCACACTTTTTGGGTATTTTATGGTAAAGATATTATTTTTGGAGAGCTGGTATGCTTGCGAAGAAGTACACCCAGAAAAAAGTGCCTTCGAAACTAAAGGAAAAATTTTTCATCAATATAGTTTATCCATTTTATTTCCATTAAGGTAAATTTTTGTGAGAAATAATAAAATTTACTCGTTTCAGTAAAAAATCCTAAACTGTAAGCAGTTAGGTATAGTTCATTAACTAGAATAAGGCATGGAATTTTACTCATACTGTTTTCTTCGCTGGGTATAAGAATTTACTACTGAACAAGAAAATTTTATTAACCGATAACAAAGCATTCGTAAAAATAAACAAAGTCCGAACTAAAACCAAGTTTCCTCAAAATTAGTAAAATTTCTTATAAAATGCTAATTGCGACTTCCTTTATAATAGAAAGTTTTTCATACATACGAACAACACTTGGCATAGAACAATATTTTAGTTCATTCGTGCTACACGGAGGAAAAAGACTGTTTTTCATATGTTTGGCTATAAACATTATATGTTTGGAACACAAATTTTTAAACACAATATTTTTGAGTGCAAGCATATAATGTTCAGAAACTAGCATAACATGTTTGGGACATATATGTTAATATGTTAGAACATATTATGTTTGGGACATAAAATGTTTGTAAATATAATATGCTTGGATGCAAACATATATTAATTTAGAAATAGCCTATAAACATATATGTGTTTAGTAGCTTGGAGCGCTATTTAACAGGGAGCGATTTTGAATTAAGTTGGTGGTTGTTGCTTGTTATTACAAAATTAACATTTTATTTTTCCTTGGGCAATTGATCAGCTACTTCTTTGATCCTGTGGTCCGCTGTTCGAATCCCCGTCCGGCAAAAGGTAAAATTAAAATAAAAAAAATCATAAAATTGAATAATTTCTTCTACAATGTTTGTATTACAGAAAAAGGTGCTAAGAACTAAAAAATCTCGTGGAAGTGAGAAAGATGTCGGGGAATATACAATTGGGCAGAAACAAAATTTTGAGCATTCAGGTCGAAAACCTATGTTGTTAGCACCTATTTTACCTGTTTATTTTCATAATTCATTATGATTGTAAATATATAAATAAATAAATAAAATTTTGAGCACAATATTGTTTGGGAGAATTTTTTTAAGCATATAATATTTTTGGGTGCAAAATGCTTCCAAACATATTATATGTTCACATAATAACATATTGTTTTTTGGAAGACAACATTATTGAATTTGGATGCAAAAATACCAAATGTTTGGAAGTTAGACTCCCCAAACATATATTGTTTAGACCAATATGCTTTCAAACATATTATTCAATAATGTTGTCTTCCAAAAAACTATATGTTATTATGTGAACATATAATATGTTTGGAGGCATTTTGGACCAAAAAATATTATATGCTGAGAAGAATTTTCTCCCAAAGAATATTGTACTCAAAATTTTTTTCTGCCTAATTGTATATTGCCTCACATTTTTTTCACTTTTTTTAGTTCTTAGCACCTTTTTCTGTAATACAAACATTGTAGAAGAAATTCTTAAATTTTATAATGTTTTTTTCAATTTTACCTTTTGCCGGACGGGGATTCGAACAGCGGACCACACAGTTTGTAAGCCAGCACACTAACCACTGGGCTACGTAGCTGTTATGGTCATCAAGAGATAATTATCGTTATAAGTTATATTTATATAGCATAGCTTGCGGCGCCCACGAGCCGATCCAAACATAACATTGTTTAACAACATAACATTGTTAAACATACATTTGTTGGCAGCGTGGAGCAGTGGTTGGTCGTCCGCCTTGCGTGACAGAGGTCCTGGGTTCGATCCCTGCTTCGACCAACACCATTTTTTTTAAATATATTTTTTAACATATATTCCAGATTCGTTCGGAAGTTCCCGAAAAGGTGTTCAGCATTACATACTATTATATTAAATTTTTACTACGAAATTGTAAAGTGTGTTTTATAAAAGACTTAAAGTCAGAAAAGAAAAATACTTGATATAAACGAAATGGACTGAGTTCAAATCAAATATTATTTTTTTATTGCAAAAATAAAAATTGTGTAACAAATAAAGGTTTTTGTATACAAGTTTAAAATTTTCGAAGAAATTCAAAAACTCTTACAAAAGAAGAACGTGAATTCGAGTATATAAAAATATTTTTCCATCGAATCCTAAGGTTATCGATAACCATTCAAAAGCACATTATATTTAAATTCTAAACAGTAATTTTACAACAGCACATAAATTTATTTTGGTGTGAACAATTGTTTGCTAGCATGTATTTAACACCATTAATTTAGAAATACAAATAAATATGAATTTTTATTAACGAATAATTTTGTACTTAATTTAATTCTTAAGGCCGGTATAAATTGGTATTATCGCGTTAAAATGGCCATGTTTACCCTTTTACTTTTCTTTAATAATTTATTTTAAAGAAAATAAACTTATTCAATTGTTGCTTTGGATCTTTCCCCACCATGTTATAATACAATTTACCGGAAAAAGTTGTAATGTTATTCTGGTTTTGCCGCTAAAATGAGAAATAATTTTAGCGGCAAAACTCGAACTCAATGGCCGCTTGTATTTTCGAAAAAATCCGTCAACTCCTCTTGGACTACTCATTAATAAAGAGGAACTAATCTTTGTTTTTATAGATCTTACTGTTTAATTTTTCACTGTTTTGCCCTGTTTTCATTTTACTTTCACAACTCTAAAAAGAGTGCACTGAAAAAATATTGTCGTGAGGCCAAAGAGTCCATGTCCTTAAAATAAGAATACAACTTTTGCTTAGCTTAGAAGACGCATTTCTCTAATATAAAGTTTTTTCCATGTTCAAAGGTCGATACTTTCAATGAAGTCGTGTTGTCGTTATAATTAAGTGATTTGACTTAAAAATGGGTATCATAACATGAAAGAACAAATTTTTGGACAATGGTCAACTTGACTTTAATAATTCAGAAAAATTCTTTAAAATTAATGGCTGTCTTTAAATTTGTTGCATTTTAGCATCTTGACTACAAGGCAAAAATCATTAAAAAATAGGATATGTTTTTCAATACTTTATTTTAAAGACATTTTTTACTTGAAACATAGCATAATTTCTACTGGAAGTCTTGTTTTTAACGGTCATTTTGTAGCATATGAAAAAAAGCTGAAAAAACGAAAAACTGAAATGTGCTTCGTAGAGCCAAGTACACAAAACCCCATTTAAAAGAGAATTGTGTCTTAAAAGCATCCTTACTTGTATTCTCCGCTTCTTTAGTTCGGAATCAATACCAAAATTGTTAAAGTGGAGACACAATCTTTGGAACCGGACATGCTTTTTGTTCAGTGTATAGTGCCCTTTCGTTAGTTTTTATGAAGATTCCTTTAATTACCTTTGTTTGAATATTTTGACTTACTCGTCCTATGTTTCGATTTGTTTTGACGAAACAAAAAAATTGTGCCCGTAATGCGAAAATGATAAACAAAACTCATGCTCTTTTTTTCAAATATATTTTATCTTGTTTCCGAATGAAATTTCTCTCCGAATACTCATTTTAATATTTTACTTAAGCATATACAATTTTTGGCGAAGTCTTATATCACAACATATATATTGTTACGAATTTGATAATTATAGATATAAGTTTATTTAAATTAGTTTCCGTTAATTTAAAATTTAAAATTGTAACGATAAAATTTCGCTATCACTTGTTGGAATCATCTATTCATTTTCTAGTATTTTCCTGAATTTCTTTTATGTTCTTTTGTTTGCTTACCGAAATGTTAGTTCTTACTCTCTCATAGAATAACAACCCCTTTGCTTTGTTATTTTGCTTTCTCATTTCATCTCATTGTCTATTGTCATTGTTGTTGTAGTAATGCGAGCATATATCTATGTGAGTGTGTATGTGTTTGGCAGCCACCAGACGAATTACTTAATGGTCGTAGATCCTTCTAGCATTGTCTAAGAATGTTCTGGCGTTGCCAGAATATTGTAGTGCTACCAGAATGTTCTCGTATTGCCACACCGTCATATATAAAAGCGCTCGCATGCTGCTAACGAGTCAGTCTTAATTAAAGCGTCAAACGAATAACTTCAGTGTGAACGAATTGTAAAGTGTGAAGTCATAGTAAATAAATTGTAGATTGTCGTTATTTAAAAGAACTGTGTTTTAATTGTCGGGTAATTGAAAACGCCTAAATATAAAAGCTCCGTTCGAGAACCCGATAATTTTTGATAATTATTACAAATTTTTACTGGAAGTCGTTCGTTTACACCAAAACGCCAACAAAAGAGAGCCGGAGAGAGACTACATTTGACAGTTATGAGATAGAGAAATTGCAAGTTTTTGCTAGAGATTTTTCCCCCAGTAAAATCTTGCAAACCATAGCATAGTTTGTCAGCTGGTTTATGATAACAAACAAAGTACCAATACAATGTACATGTTCGGCAACTACGATTGGAAGTTAAATATACAGGATTTATTTTTTGTTTTCAATGTTTTAGCAGCTGAAATTTTCAATGTGCAAATAGTTACTGGATACCGTTCGTGTACTTTTCAGCAATTTTAAGCAAAGAGTGTAAAATACACTCTTACTCTCTTGCTAGTTTTTACTGGATATTTTTTACTGGAAAAGTACGCGAACAGACCTAAAAACGTAACAATTGGTGTCAGAAGTGGGATAACGGAAAAAAAAAATCTACAATGAAGTTTAATGAGCTTCGTGTGGAAGACTTAAAAAAGGAATTGAGCAAACTGGAGCTGCCGACAACAGGAAACAAGGCTCAATTACAAAAGCGACTACTGGAAGAGTTCGAGCGGCGCAGTATTGATATCGAAACACATGAGTTCGATTATAAGGAAGATCTTGACGAATCAGTAGTAGCCAGCGCCTTGGAAACTCCATCTGTAGCTTCTAATGTTGTTGATTACACATCGATGGTCAATATTTTGAGCAAAATGATGGAAGAAAATTCTCTAAAAATGCAAGAGAATTCTAGAAAAATGATGGAAGAAAATTCTCTAAAAATGCAAGAGAATTCTAGAAAAATGATGGAAGCTAATTCTAGAAAATTGGAAGAAAAATTCGACGAAAATTCAAAAAAGATGGACGAAAATTCTAGAATTCTACATGAGAATCTTCAACAAATTGCTGAAGGCATGGGAAAACGTGTGGACCATATCGAAAGCCAAATTGGGGAGCTGGATAAGAAGATTATTTCTGTGGATGAGAAAATTATGGTTCATGATGAGAAGTTTCTACACATTGAAAGAAAAATGTCAGAGCTGGAAATTAAAGGTGGACCAGTGCGCGTCATCGAGGGCTCAAAAACCAAACCTCCTGTTTTCGATGGCTCAACTTCATTTGATGTATTCAAATTCCAATTTGAAATGGTTGCTTCTAGAAATTTATGGAACGACAATGACAAAGCAATTGAACTTCTATTGGCATTAAAGGGCAACGCCGCTGATGTGATACAAAGCATTCCCGCTGCCTCTAGAAATAATTATAATGAAGTAATAGCGGCACTTCAACGTAAGTACGGCGGAGAACATAAGCAAGACATCTTCAGAATGGAATTAAGAGGAAGAGTCCAGAAGTCAAATGAGACTCTACAAGACTTTGCAACAGAGGTTGAGCGGTTGGTGCTTTTGGCATACCCAGGAGAGAGTCACCCACTTGTGGACCGCATCAAAATTGAGACCTTTGTGAATGGCATTCGAGACCCAGACATAAAATGTGCAACATATGCGTCACAAAAAGCTACATTTGTGGAAACTGTAACATTTGCCCTTGCACAAGAGACAGCGAGAGTACTAGCACGTCCTCAAGTTCACAAAGTACGTAAGGTGGAGACTGAGAATGACGAATCAAATTCCGTGATTGATTCAGTGAAAGAAGCCGTTAAGCAGGCAATGCAAGAAATGAAGCAGGAAACAACAAAATCCAGAATGAAGTGCTATAACTGTGATAAGGCT
Source organism: Haematobia irritans (assembly GCF_050003625.1). Classification (NCBI taxonomy): domain Eukaryota; kingdom Metazoa; phylum Arthropoda; class Insecta; order Diptera; family Muscidae; genus Haematobia; species Haematobia irritans. The sequence continues at coordinate 82,274,107 of NC_134398.1, forward strand.
GGACATCTTTCCCGGAAATGTAAAGCGTGGCGTAAAACGTCGGGGTCAATCTCGCCATCTCCATTAAACAATAATCAGAAGAAGGCGACTACAAAGCCAAGCGACTCAAATTCAAATTTTGCGGATAATAGAAAAGGTGGCAAACAAGTTATTGATCAAGCCTTGACACGACGGCATTGCAATGTAGAAAGCAGACGCTACTCGAAGGCTGAACCAAAGGAGACAGTTGTAAATGTCAGGCAGCTACACATCGAATCTGGCACAGACTGGTCAACAGAGCAACGTAAAGATCCCATTCTGAGAAAAATTATTTCGGCAAAACAAGAAAATAAGAAACCCAGCAAGAAAGACATCGCAGCCGAAAGTCCACTGATGAAAGCATACTGGGCTCAATGGGATAGTTTAGTTCTAGTCAATGGATCCCTGCAACGTAAATGGGAAAGCGAAGATGGCAAGAGCAGCCGAAATTTGATCATCGTTCCAGATTCCAAAATAAGAGACGTTTTGGCGGAGTTCCATAATGGTCCCAGTGGAGGTCATCTGGGAATAACCAAAACCGCCGAGAAAGTGAAGCAACGATTCTACTGGGTTGGATGCCAAAAATCAATTGCTGAATGGGTAGCCAATTGCGAGAAGTGCATGAAGGCGAAAGGTCCAACAAGGAAAAGTCGAGGTCCTATGCAAGAGTATAGACCTGGAGCCCCGTTTGAAAGAATAGCAATGGACGTGGCAGGCCCTTTCCCAGTAAGTGATTCTGGAAACCGTTATGTCCTTGTGGTCATGGATTACTTCAGCAAATGGCCGGAGGTGTATGCAATTCCAAACCAAGAGGCAAAAACGATTGTGGATGTGGTCAACAAAAACTGGATATGTCGCTACGGTGTGCCGTCCGAGATTCACTCAGACCAGGGAAGAAATTTTGAATCGGCCATATTCAAAGAGATGTGTGAATCCCTTGGTATCAAGAAAACGAGGACTACACCATTACATCCACAATCCGATGGCATGGTAGAAAGGTTTAATCGCACTCTGGAGGAACATCTTCGAAAAGTAGTGGACAACGGCCAGAAGGACTGGGACGAGCATATACCAAAGTTTTTGCTGTCCTATAGATCTGCCATTCATGATTTCACCTCTCGAACACCGGCCAATATTCTATTCGGAACTGAGTTGAAGTTGCCTGGAGATCTGATATTCGGCGCTAAACCTAATGAGCTCGCCATGGAAGAAAACAGAAACGACATTCCAAACACTTTCGGTGAAGTTCACGAATCAGTGCGCAACAAAATAAAAATGGTCAGCAACAGAATGAAGGCGAGATACGATCGTGCTGTAAATACTGAGGGCTTCCAAGAAGAAGAATTGGTTCTGCTATTTAACCCGCAACGAAAGAAAGGATTGTGTCCTAAACTGCAAACACAGTGGGAAGGCCCATACAAAGTCATCAAGAAGATCAATGATGTTGTATACCGGATTCAGAAGGACGACAGCCCTAGATCAAAGATGAAAGTTGTACATCTGGAACGATTGGCTCCTTACGGAACAGGTTCTGTGCCTGTTCGGGACGAACAGGCTTAAGCGGGAGGCAGTGTTACGAATTTGATAATTATAGATATAAGTTTATTTAAATTAGTTTCCGTTAATTTAAAATTTAAAATTGTAACGATAAAATTTCGCTATCACTTGTTGGAATCATCTATTCATTTTCTAGTATTTTCCTGAATTTCTTTTATGTTCTTTTGTTTGCTTACCGAAATGTTAGTTCTTACTCTCTCATAGAATAACAACCCCTTTGCTTTGTTATTTTGCTTTCTCATTTCATCTCATTGTCTATTGTCATTGTTGTTGTGGTAATGCGAGCATATATCTATGTGAGTGTGTATGTGTTTGGCAGCCACCAGACGAATTACTTAATGGTCGTAGATCCTTCTAGCATTGTCTAAGAATGTTCTGGCGAGTCAGTCTTAATTAAAGCGTCAAACGAATAACTTCAGTGTGAACGAATTGTAAAGTGTGAAGTCATAGTAAATAAATTGTAGATTGTCGTTATTTAAAAGAACTGTGTTTTAATTGTCGGGTAATTGAAAACGCCTAAATATAAAAACGTAACAATATGTTTACTCATAATATGTAAATTTATACTTGTTTATATTCACACGTAGTATTTTTCCTATATTTAATGAAATTTTCTTTGTGTATATATATTTGTAATGCGCCAATTGGTTACTTTCATTATTTTACTTCCAGCATACACTTTGTCTCTCTTTGTAAACACATATATGTTTATGGGCTATTTCTAAATTAATATATGTTTGAATCCAAGCATATTATATTTATAAACATTTTATGTCCCAAACATAATATGTTCTAACATATTAACATATATGTCCCAAACATATTATGCCAGTTTATGAACATTATATGTTTGCACTCAAAAATATTGTGTTTAAAAATTTGAGTTCCAAACATATAATGTTTGTACCCAAACATATGAAAAACAGTCTTTTTCGTCCGTGTAGGACAAAGATACACAACTTATCAACACACATTCAGCGAAAGCAGGCAAGTGAAAGACGAATATACAAATATCTTGATCACATGAGATCACAATACTATACTATAGACTCAAACCCAATCGAAATGGTATCAACTATATTTCGTTAAATCTAAATAGAACATATTTGGAGCTAATGAAGAAAGAAGACAATGTAGCCTCTGCAATCTACATGAAGAAGAAACTATTGAACATTTCATCGGGCAATGCCCTGTATTTCGAGAAAATAGGTTGGCGATATTTAAAAAGAATTATCTAAGCTTAAATGAAGTATTAGACGGACGAGATATAAATCACTGGAAAAATCTTGTAAAATACATAAGTTACTGTTTACGATATAGAAACTTTCTTATAAATGAATTCAATTGAAAGCAAACATTATTGCCAGACGTTACAATGTAAATTAAAATACATCTTCTTTATATTATCTTATATTATTTTATATTATAAACATACTCATATTGAAATTGTACAAACAAAATTTATATGATGAAATAAAGAAGTCACACATACATACATATTACAAAATATTTCGTATTTTAGTATGATTTATGGCTGATGTAAGAGAACAATATAATATATGTTGTTTGTTGTCCAGAGAGCGCCTTAGGTTATTTCTAATTTATTGAAATGTCTAAATGTATTCCACATCAAATCAGGTTTCCCTTTGACCGGGATCCCGGGAAATTCGAAAAAAATTCCCGCTTTCCCGGGAATGCAAAATTCCGGGAAAAAGAAAACCGTAATTGTGGAGGTAAAGCAGGCCACGATCCCCACGTCGGAATGCAATGCTCAATTTCAGATGTTTTCGATTCGTTCGTGAAAAAAAAAATTTTATTATTTTTTTTTATTTTGATTATAAGAAAATAATTTATTTTATAAAACTAAGAAATAATAAATAAAAAAACAAAGAAGTTTAAATTCAACGTTCCTTTATTGGGCTTAACTACACTTCGAAAACCTGAATGAATAGAATACTAGAAATTAGCCTAGATACATACATGTAAGGTGATATCGACGAGTTAACGAAACAATGACTAATGAACTAACGACTAACCTTAAAAAAAACAGAGGCGATGTAGTAATATATGTGAATTAAAAAAGGCTATTGCCACATGATAATTATGAAGTAATTTTGATTCGACTCAAATGGGTAAAATTGGGTACAACTTCTGCAACCCATTCCGGTGCTATTTCTGTAACCTGACGTAAGAAATTTCGTTCCGTTAGCACTATCTCGGAAAATATGATGTACTCGGGCCGATACTTTCCATGGAATACACTAGATGGATGAATTTTGGCACGCTGACGACCAGTGATGGTCATATAGAAGTTATCCCGTTGCAATTCGGCAATATTATCGAAAAGCCCTACTAGAAGACATTTTCGAACTTGGTCGAAATTGTTGCCACAGCTGTTGACCTGCAAAGCCAAACGTTCAACAACCTCCAATAGTTGTTTACGAACATCGCGTGCATATGAAAGGTTTCGAGTGTTGAGAAAGTTGTCATGGCACCATAACTGGAATAATTTAAACGATTTGTTAAAGACCGCCAATTATAATAATCATCGCAACTATAATTACCTTAGTCTTCTCAGTCTTTTGAAAGGCACTGAAAACGTTCAGCAAAGTTAAATGATCACCGTGTTTGGAGTGAAATTTAGCATGCGCCAAATTAGCCTGCTCTCGTTTTTCAACACTAGAAACGAAAACATTTTCACCCGAGAGTACGGCAACCAAACTCAACATCTCTTCCATACAACCAAATTGAGGTGCAACCAATAAAAGTTTGCTGTACTGAGGATCTAATGGAAATTGGGCCATTTGTCTTCCCAATGGCGTTAATTCTGGTACTGTTGACGCATTACGGACTGCTCCTAATGATTCTAGTTTCTGGTAGGCTGCTTCCATAGCTTCAGGGGAAGGCCTGTCGAGAAAATCGAAACTCTTGCAATCTATCCCTAATGCCAGCAATTGTAACACTGTCGAACAGATATTACTACGAAGAATTTCTGGTTTTGGCATCTTCTCGAAAGAATTCATTTCTTGCTGGGTATAAGTTCTATAGCAAGTACCAGGAGCATCACGTCCAGCGCGACCGCAACGCTGCCAAGATTGTGCTTGAGATATTCGAACTACCCGAAGCACATCCAATCCTGTACTGGGACTGTATATACGTCGCTTGACGAATCCGCAATCGATTACACAACGTATTCCCGGAATTGTTACTGAAGTTTCGGCGATGTTTGTAGCCAAAACAATTTTTCTAGCATTGGCTGGAGCAGGAAGAAAACATTCCAATTGCTTGTTCTGAGGAAGTTGGGCATACAGTGGAAATACTCTTACACCAGCCACCGTGCTTAAATTTGTCTGAAAATATATAAAATGATGATGTTAACTTCGTAGAGATTTCTTGTGAATATTTTGTAATGTGTATGTTTTAAGAAAGGGATTTAAAATTATAAATCCTGTTTAATATCATTAAAAGTAGCGAAAACATATCAAACTCTTACACAATATTTGGTTTTACTTGAATGACATGAGGACACTCACCATTTCTCAAGACGAAAATGGTTTCTATTAGTTCCTCTAACATGACTATACAAATGTGGAATTTAAAAGTTAAATTCTCAAGAATCCGTCTGAAAGATAACAATCACTGAAAAAATATGAGTATGATCTTAGGATTCGATATTCGACACACCAAACAAGTGGATTACAAGATTGCATCAGATATTTATTAATCAGTAAGATTAATCTTTTCTTGGGGTCGAAATTAAAGCATTGAACTATTTCCTGAAATGCGCGCTCTTGTTGGCATTTTAAATGATAGATTGTATAGATATATCGGAAAAGCCAAGGAAACAAAATTTGTCGGCACAGGAACAATCAGAACCGAATATCGCTATTGGCTAGACTTTATAGAGGATATCAATGGGCAATCTAGTCTTGTGTGTCCACACGCGAAGTTTATTATACATATGAGCATTATTTACTATTTGCATAGGTAGATCATATGGGCAAAAAGAAAAATAATACCCAAATAATCCTCATTGGGTTTTTATTCTATTTAAAAAACACTCTGGAATATGTCATGAGATATAGGCTAGGTTAGTGGCAGTCGGTTATTACTTTCGACACACGTTTACTATTCAGTCCATTGTAGTACAACAGGTGGTTGACTTCTCTCTTATTAATGAGTGCTGCCCGTTTCTAGCATATTGACAAGCTACATCCTTTTTATAACCGCCCAAACGGAGTTTCACATTACGGTGAAATCACTCAGAGAAGATTTGAAATACTCCGAAATGTCACCAACATTACTGAGAGGGGATAATCCATCACTGAAAAACTGTTTGGTGTTTGATCGAAATGGTTTCATGGTTTCAATCATGACCCTTTGTATGCAAGGAGGTAAAGCCATAGCATCACGATGGGATACGATTTTGCCACAATTTGTGGGGGTAAAAAGTAACAGCTAACAGAGTTCTAGTCCACATGATTAATTGAAAGTTGGGTTCAATTTTTCTAACATCAATATAGTTTTCTTAAAAGAAGAGTATGATTACCTTGGCTATTTGACGTATCTGCTGAGCCATTGCCTCTATCTCTTCCTGCCCGGTCAAAAATATCAACACATCATGGCTGAAAAAAAAAAAACGTTGAAAATGAATAAAAAACTAGTTACTATAAAAACATAGCATTTCATGATCTTACTTTGATGGGGCACTACGATGTATCTCGAAAAGAGTCACAAGAGTGGCATGTAAATAATCAGACTGAGTTTCTTTGGCATGCATAACACGTACAGGATGTGTGCGACCCTCCAAGTAAAACCCCCTTACCCCGAAATATCGACCAAAATGATCAATATCCATAGTAGCCGAGGTTACTATAACCTTCAGTGGAACTAAGCTACGCAACCGTCTCTGTCTTTGTGCCTCTTTTACAATACCAAATAGAACGTCCGTGCTTACGGTACGTTCGTGTGCTTCATCCAACATGATGACAGCATAGTTTCTTAACAACCGGTCTGCAAGTGCTTCTCGTAGAAGAAAGCCATCCGTCATGAATCGTATCCGCGTCTTAGTGGACGTACAGTCCTCAAATCGTACTGTGTAACCCACTGTCTCTCCCAGTTGAGAGTGTTGTTCTAAAGCTACGCGCTTTGCAACAGTAATTGCAGCAACTCGTCGGGGCTGTGTCACAGCAATCATTCCTCTATTTCCAAATCCTGCAGCTAGTAAGAATTGTGGTATTTGTGTCGTTTTCCCCGAACCAGTCTCTCCCATTATGAGCAACGTGTCCGATTTATGGCATTCCTGCACCAAACGTTTACGGCAACCCGTCACTGGCAAGGCCTGCCGTTGTTGTTCCAATTGCACTTTTGACGTCACTTGTTTCGTTGTGGGCTGGTTTTGTTGCTGCTGTGAGTTGTTACCTTTGTTATTCGCTACCCCCACTTGACCCAGACCATTTCCTTTGAAAAGTTTCCCATTACCACTATCGGGACTTTGCAATTTTCTTTTAAGAGGAATTACTCCATTTCGTATTGTAGAGCCAATTGGCTTTAATGGAGATTTACTTGGTAAAGAATATTTAGACTCCATTTATCGTCCAATGGAGTTGCTCTCCACGGTATCTACCAAAATAATGGAGTTTAGAGAAATAAACAAACACGTGAAAAAAAAACTAATTAAAAAAACATTGACGTTTCATGTCAATCAGTCAGCGATGACACTTCTGTCGTTTCGTGGTACAAAATTCCGTACCTATTGTAGATGATGGTGATGGAACAACGCAACCCATACACAACATTGGAAACCTGTTTGATTTCAAAACTCATTCCAATACTGGAATGTGAAAATTTTTAAAAACGGACTTTGCTGTTTGTCAGTCAATCCAATCACGCATTGTACACTCATAAGTGAGCGAGTTTAGCCGCTAAACCCAAAACTAAATCTGCATAAACAGAATAAAATTATATCTTTTTGGTGCAAATGTTAGGGCTGTTTTCCTTTAGCTCTGGATGCAACAATTGTATGGGCTATCTAGGAAGATAGGAAATTGGCTACTGCCCTGCCAGCATTTCAAAGTTCCATTTCAACCTCATCGTTACCACAGACTCGTAAATGTCACTTCAACCATCATGAAAAGGTACATCAAAAAGTACATGCAAGTAATTTGCCATCCCTACTGTTAAAAAAGCCATTTTTTTGTGAAACGCCAAGCGCAACCAGCTTGTTATATTTTAATTAAATAAAAACGAAAATAAAGTTCTGAAAACATAGATTATACGCTTAAAATTGTGAAAGGTATATTGGTGAACAATTTGGTGATTTTCCAAATGGAATAAAGTGATTGTTTTTCAGATATTTTACAGACACGCTGCCTCCATGGAATAAAAACACTGGTTGATAGACGCAGCAACATGTAACTCAACATCATCATTAATGCTAAAAATTATGTTAAATGTAATGTGATAGTGGTATAAATGTTATATTTTTAAGAATTTGTAAATGTTTAATCAAATTAATAAATATCTAAACAAACGCGTTTTACTCGACCACAATGATTCTTTTACAACTATCTTAAAATGCACTTTTTCTGATTGTTTGGAGGGTCCCTTATTGGCGTCGTTCTAAATTGATCTATAAAGGCACCTAATAATTGCACTCATGCGAAACATTTTTGTAGTAACTTGGCGTGGTACAACTTCTCAATAGTGACGGCGCTTTTCCGACGAGTTTTTGATGTCGTATATGATTGTTTTCGACGTAGTGGGGATTCTCAAAAGAGTCCCCAAATTCAAAAAATGTTGGCAGGGTGAGGAGATCAAATAATTTACCGTGTTATTTTCATACTCGAACCAAACTCGTATACGACAAGTATTGACATAGCATTAAAATGCAAATAAAAAGAAATTAAGTGCACGAAATAAATTTCCTTAAGGCCGGTACTATGTTTATTCTTGCGAAAAATTTTTATGGAAACCATTATTTCGCACATAGAAAGCGGCGTTTTTTTAGGTAGCTTGGAGCGCTATTTTACAGGGAGCGATATTGGATTAAGTTGGTGGTTGTTGCTTGTTTTTACAAAATAACATTTTATTTTTCCTTGGGCAATTGATCTGCTATTCCTTTGATCCTTTGTATAGTTTCGGAACAAAAATATGGCCCGTGTTTGATTTATAAACCCGCACAAATTGTTTTTAATAAATAAATTATTTCTTAATTCACATTGCAAATGGCGCCGTGCTATAAACGTCAGTTTTTCAACACGAAAAAACAAAGTATCACAAATGGAATAAATTTCGCAAATTTTTCGCATTTTTTGGTTTTGTATGGAGTTTCAACGCGAAAACCGAACAGAGTACCGGCCTTAAAGTTCCGAAACTATACAAAGGATCAAAGGAATAGCAGATCAATTGCCCAAGGAAAAATAAAATGTTATTTTGTAAAAACAAGCAACAACCACCAACTTAATCCAATATCGCTCCCTGTAAAATAGCGCTCCAAGCTACCTAAAAAAACGCCGCTTTCTATGTGCGAAATAATGGTTTCCATAAAAATGTTTCGCAAGAATGAACATAGTACCGGCCTTTAGACGGGAAAATGTAATTTTTTTGTTGTTGCCTAAAATTTAACATTGTTTCATTAAGAAATTAAGTTTTTCATTTAAAATATAAAAACGAAAAACAAATAAAAAAATTACAAACAAGTATGGAACTAACATGGTAAATGCAACTTTTGGTATGACGCAAGCCAATTTCCTATCTTCCTCAACCCAGCAAAAAAAGCGTCGCCAAAAAAGTAATGAAAATGTTCTTTTTGGATCCGGAAGTGGTGCAAAATTGACGCAGAAGCGATGTATTTAACATGGGCTTGTCATAGGGCGGAAGTCCTCCATTTCAACAGCCGTTGCACTGAATTTGCATCACTTCTTTAGGTGTGATCCGAATTCAATGGTTTGGATGTAAATTTAAAAATTCTGTTATATTTTGTCTAATAAATAATTTTTATAATTTTTAATGGATTCTAACGCTTGTCGGAAACGTTTGACCTCAAATATTTTCAAAAATACATAATTTTTTCAGATTGGATTTAGCATTTTTTTCGACAAAATTTAAATTATTTGTAACATTTTATGAATTCTTACTCTGTTTTTAACCCATTTGAAGCAAAAAAAGTTATAATTACCCATTAAAAATATGAAAAAAAATAAGTTATAAAAAATTGAATTAAAAGAACTTCCTGAGTAGTTGAAATAAAGAACATCATTGGGAGTGCATCTTCTGGAAGTGCTTTTAAAGTTGTGCCTTTGGAAGAACTTCCAAATTTTTTGTTGGGAAGTTTATTGTCTTTGGTGTATTTGATTGTTGGTGAAACACCAAATATGCATTTAGGAATAAAGGGAAAAAACACTTAATTAATACCGTGGGCTCGAATCCGGTGCGTATGGACCAAATGTTGGGGTGATACCAAAATATCAAACGAAAGACATAAAAACACAGGGATTTTAGAGTTTGACAAAAAGAGAAGCAAAGGTTTATCTATTTATTGTCGTGAGCAATAACCCAGCAGCGGAAATAGGCGTACAGCAGGCATTTTATAATGCCTCCCAACACATGCAGTAGTCATGCACAGCCCATACGTACTCGCTTTCAGATTTGCACGGCGTGTCATTGGGGTTGAGGTCTACTCTTACGCTTCTCATAGTAGGGCGGAAAAATATACTGCAAAAAGAGCGCTATTATAATGCCTCAATTGACAGGCATGGAAAACCTCCTGCAAATGCAGGCATTTAATAAGATATTTTGGATATTTTAGATTTCCACCGCCGCCGGTTTCGAACCTGGGGGCTAATCACGGCATTCGATATCAAGAACTTTTGATCGAAATCAAGAACTTTTGACCACCTTGTAAGAATAGTGAATTATGAAGGTTTCCACTCGCAAAAAGTTTTAAGACGGCAGACAACTGTACAGCGATATAATTGACGTTGACATGCCACCAAAAATTATTTTCCATTTGAACGACTCCTTCGTCAGCCGAAATCGTCCATTGAGCCTGCAAAAGGTGACTCTAACAGTGCACACCATTTTAAACCCATGTACTTACACCAATAACAATGTGACTTTTATTCCTTATTTGTTGCCAAATTATTTTATAATGTGAAAAGAGATATGGGTCCATAAGATATAATGCAATACAATTTACTTATCCCACCATATGGAAGAATGCAAAGATTATTCCGATACCGAAATCTAAGTACTAAGATCACGTTTTCGCACGAAAAACTGTTATACTCCATATAAAAAACGTTAGCGCGGAATAAATGCGAAATCTTTGTTTTGAGCATTTTCAGAAACATATTTATACAACCCTGAATTTTTCTCACGAAAAAATAGGCAGGCATATTAGTTCGCATAAATAAGTTAACATCTAATTCAGAGTCACGACCCATTCCCATTTTGTGTTATGTTTCTAAAGTGTTCGAAAAGATTTTACATAAGCAGATATATGATTATCTTCTTCGTTGTAACTTGTTATCTGAAAGGCAGTCCGGTTTCCGCAGAGATGAGCGAGATGTGCGCAGTTGTGTGAGTGCACTGATCGAAGTTTCAGAATCAATTAGGAGAAATATTGATGAGAACCATTTTAGTTTTCTTGTCCTCTTAGATCACTCAAAGGCTTTCGATACTGTTGATCGCACAATGTTATGTCTGAAACTTCAAATATTTTTCAATTTCTCACCTACTGCTACCTCTCTTACTACTTCCTATCTTAACAATCGGTTACAGACGGTTTACAGCGGAGATACTTTTTCATTGCGATTACCACTTACGAAAGGGGTTCCACAGGGTTCTATAATTGGACCTCTATTATTTTGCATGTACGCCAATGACCTCCCTCTTGAAATAGTCCATAGTCAGATGCTTATGTATGCAGATGACATACAAATCTTTTTAAGTAGTCCGTGATGCTAGTGAGTGTTTGGGGAAACTAAAGGTGGGTATTGAGTTCGAGTTTAGCCGCTAAAATCGCTAAAGTGAAAAATTAAATCATATGAAAAACATATTTTTCTAACAGTGTGGTCAGAAAATCGATGTACTAGTGACTACATCGATTTTCTGACCACACTAAGAATTTAGGAGTGGTATTCAATAGCACTTTGAGTTGGTCGAGTCATGTAAATACGGTCGTTGGACAGACATATGCTAAATTACGTTCTTTATGGGTTACTCGTTCCTACACACCAGTCAATATTCAACTTCTCCTGGCGAAAAGTCTTTTGATACCGAGTTTAATTTACGGATCTGAACTCTTCGCGAATTGTGACTCCATGAGCAAAAATAGACTTAACGTGGCATTCAATAGTATAGTTCGTTATGTGTTTGGGTTACGCAGGACCGATCATGTTTCGCATGTTACAGACTCCCTCTTTGGCTTTAGTTTTAATACCCTGCTTAATTTCAAATCGTTAGTATTTCTACATAAATTGATTTACAGACGAAAACCAAGCTATCTCTATGATAGAATTCGGTTTACCAGATCTGATAAGAATAGGAATATAATACCCTTTAGAAGGACAAGTCTTGTATACGAATGACAGTTCTTTATTGGCACGATACGTCTCTGGAACACTCTACCACCCGATATACAATGCATCAGCAACGCATCATCTTTTAAGAAGAGTAATCAAAATTTATTTCACAATTAGAATATTTAATATTAAAAGTTAGCTTGTAGATATAATATTGACACACATTCCAATCATCAAGAATGCAATGGATTTGAATATTAAAAGTAATTTTCTTCATTTTTTCATTAATATTAATTTTTATTTTATTTATTTAAATTTTTATTTTTTTCTTTTATCTTTAAAAGATAAAGAAAAGCATGCCCGGTTCCAAAGATTTTGTCTTTACTTTAAAAAATTTGGTATTGATTCCGAGCCAAAGAAGTGGAGAGTACAAGTAAGGATACTTTTAAGTCACAATTCTCTTTTAAATTTGGGTTTTGTGTACTTGCTTCTAGGAAGCAAATTTTCGCTTTCTCAGCTTATTTTCTTCATATGCTATCAAAGTTCTTTAAAAACGAGTTAAGGACAACTTTATTTTCCAAATTAAGACTCGACATCCAGTAGAAATTATGCTATGTTTCAAGTAAAAAACATCTTTAAAATAAAGTTTAGAAAAACATGTCCTAAATTTGAACGATTTTTTGCTTTAAGGTGAGTATTAAGTTCGAGTTTAGCCGCTAAAATCGCTAAAGTGAAAACTAAATCAGTAAGAAAAATCCATGAAATTATACATATTTGTTGCAAATTTTATTATAACTTGATGGGGAAAAGCCCAAAGCAAATTTTCACAAAGTTTGTATTCCTTAAAATGGATTATTAAAAAAAGTAATCGTGAAAAAATGACGTTTTTAGCGGCTAAACTCGAACTTAATACCCACCTTTATAGTCAAGACGCAAAAAGGCAACAAATTTAAAGACAAATTCATTAATTTTAAAGAATTTTTCTGAATTATTAAAGTCAAGTTGACCTTAGCCCAAACATTTTTTCTTTCATGTTATGATACCCATTTTTAAGTCAAATCACTTAATTATAAGGACATTACGACTTCATTGAAAAGATTTTCGACTTTTGGACAAAGCAAAAAACTTTGTATTAGAGAAATGCGTCTTCAATGCTAAGAAAAATTTGCATTCGTATTTTAAAGGCATGAAATCTTTGACCTCACGACAATATTTTTTTCAGTGTACTCAATAAAATGAAATGAAACTTTTTACTTTGAAACCTCCAAAAACATGTTTTTTTCTACACCCTCAAAAAAAAATCGCTTCTTTAACATATGTTCCAAACATATTTTGCAGGAAGCAAATATATTATTGGATACTGCCGAAACATTAATATGTTTGTTTTATGTGAACATATTATATGTTTGGAAGCATTTTGAGCCCAAAAATAGTATATGCTTGGAAGATTTTTCCCCAAAGAAGATTGTGCTCATTCCCTCGCATAATTTTCACTTCCACGAAATTTTTTAGTTCTTGTCACCTTTTTCTGTAATACAAATAATGTTGAAGAAATTATTCACTTTTATAAATTTTTTAAATTTTACCTTTCGCCTGCACGGAGAATCGAACCGAGGTCCATACAGTTTGTAAGCCAACACACTGTCCTCTGGGCTACGTAGCTGTTATAGTCACCAGTAGATAATTATCGTTATAAGTTACATTTATATAGCATAGTTTGCAGCGCCCACGAGCCCATGCAAACACAACATTATTTAACAGAAACATACATTTGTTTGCCACGTGGAGCAGTGGTTAGCATGTCTGCCTTGCATGCAAAGGGTGGTGGGTTCAATCCCTACTCCGACCGAACATTTTTTTTTTAATTTACACATTTATATTTATACTATATTAAATTTTTATAATGAAACTTCGAAATGTGGGTTATTAAAGATTTATAGTCAGTAACAGCATTTAACTCCTCGTGGACTACTTATTAATAAGGAGGAACTAAACTTTGTTTTTATACATTTTACTGTGTAATATTTCACTATTTCCTCCTTATTTTATTTTACTGTCCCAACTCTAGAAAGAGTATAGTGCCCTTTCGTTATTTTTATGAAGACCCCTGATTTCTTTTAACGAAAAATTGTGCCCATAATGTCAAAATGATAAACAAAACACATGTCCACACATACATAAAATGCTGCTCTCAAGGCGAAAACATATGCTGTTTGTTTTTCAAATGTCTATTCTCTTGGTTCCGAATGTCTATTCTCTTTATTCAAATTAAATAATATTTAGACTTAAGCATATCAAATTTTTGGCCTGATCATAAAACAGTTTTCCGAAACAACATACAAGCGGTTTCACAGAAATTGTTGTCTTTTGATTCTTTCGCTGTGTTATGTTGATATCTTTCGTCAACTCTCCCGGTTTCCAACTCTATTTCTTTCTCTATACTCTCTCTGTCGCTTTGAATAAAATATCACAACATATGTATCTTTAGTCGAAATTTGTAAATTTATATATGTTTGCATTCACACATATGATTTTTTTGAAACATTCATGCCCCAAACATAATATATTCTAACATATTAGCATAGATGTTCCAAACATTTAGTGTTAGTTTAGGAACATTACATGTTTGCACTTAAATATATTGTGTTTCAAAATTGTGCCCGAAACACATTTTGTTTATATCGGAACATATGAAAAACATATTTTTCTAACAGTGTACATTCTATTTTGCGACGCTAGTTTTGTCATTTCATTTTGTTCTGCTTCGCTGTTGGCAATGCTTGAGAAATTGCATCAAATTTCGATCGAACTTTTAATTGTATCGACAATTTTTTCGATACGATTATGAATTCGATATCGAATGCCGTGATTAGCCCCCTGGGTCATTCTTGCTAGTCCTGTGTTCTACTCACTCATCCATCGCCTTTTATAATAAGTTGATGCTAAAACCTCCACATAAGCTAATGTTTATTTATAGAACAAACAACAGCACCTTGCATTCTTCTAATAGTCATGATATTATGACTGCTCTGAGAAAGCAAGTTTACATGTGATGAGATTTTATTGAAAGTAATTTGAAGAGACAAAGACAATATCACCCCTGCATTCTATGTTACCATTAGTCATGATATAATGACTACTCTTAAGCCTATTACTAAGATCACGTTTTCGCACGAAAAATTGTTATACTCCATATAAAAAACGTTAGAGCGGAAGAAATGCGAAATTTTTATTTTGAGCATTTTCAGACACATATTTATACAACCCTGGATTTTTCGCATGAAAAATAGGCAGGCATTTATTTCGCATAAATAAGTTAGCATCCCTGAGTTTGATACCCTATTTACGGAGATAGATGAAGATATTCGTTTTTCGCAGAATCGAACTTAGTACTAAGCATTAGAATGAAAGTTTACATGTGATGGACTCTTACTTAAAGTATTTTTAAGAACTTACATTTTTCATGGGATTTGTTTCTATTCAAATTATGAATTATTGTCTTATTGAGAGGATCTACATTAATCACAGACAAAATGCTTGCCCGGTTCCAAAGATTTTATTATTACACTAATGATTTTGGTATTTGTTCCGACGCTGAGAATCTGAGATTTCAAGTAAGGATACGTTCAAAACATGATTCTCTTTCAAATTTGAATTTTGAGTACTTGACACTAAAAAATCCTTTAGAAATGTGTTAACGACAACTCTTCTTTCTAAGTCCAGACTCGAATTCAAGTAGAAATTATTCTATGTTTCAAGTAAAACCCGTCTTTAAAATAAAGTTTTGAAACACATCTCTTATATTTGAACTTATTTTGCTTTGTAATCAAGATACAAAAAGTCAACAAATTTAGAGGCGATTTCATTAATTTTTAAGAATTTTTCTGAATTATTAAAACCAGTTGGCCTTGGTCAAACAAGAGTTTCTTTAAAGTAAAGATACCCATTTTAAAGTCGAATCACATAATTATAACAAACCGATTTCATTGGCAAGTTTATCGACTCTTGGATAAGGAAAAAACTTTATATCAGAGAAATCTTTGGTCTCACAACAATATTTTTGCAGTGTATCTCTTTTATACCCTTAACCGCTCAGTTGAGGGTATTATTATTAGTTACTGCATCAGAGAAATCTTTGGTCTCACAACAATATTTTTGCAGTGTATCTCTTTTATACCCTTAACCGCTCTGTTGAGGGGATTATTGTTAGTTACTGCATATGTTACCAACACCCAGATGGAGACAAGATAGACACATGGTTTATTTGGCAATAATGTTCAGGGCCGGTCCCAGATTCGATCTGCCTGTGAACACATTTTTGTAATCAAATTCTAGGTCGCAGTTTTAGTCCAATTTGGTACAAATATGTATTTTCGGTCAGAGTGAGACCCTATTGATGTTGGAAGAAGATACCCTCCACCATAGGAAGGGGGGTTTATTAACGTTGTCATTCCGTTTGTAACACATCGAAATATTGCTCTAAGACCCATAAAGTATATATATGCTGGGTCGTGGTGAAATTCTGAGTCGATCTGAGCATGTCCGTCTGTTGAAATCACGCTAACTTCCGAACGAAACAAGCTATCGACTTGAAACTTGGCACAAGTAGTTGTTATTGATGTAGGTCGGATGGTATTGCAAATGGGCCATATCGGTCCACTTTTATGTATAGCCCCCATATAACGGACCCCCAGATTTGGCTTGCGGAGCCTCTAAGAGGAGCCAGTTTCGTCCGATCCGGCTGAAATTTGGTACATGGTGTTACTATATGGTCTCTAACAACCAGGCATATTTTTCTAACAGTGCTGTTCTAAAATTACTGTTTAGAATTTAAATATAATGTGCTTTTGAATGGTTATCGTTAGCCTTAGGATTCGATGGAAAAATATTTTTATATACTCGAATTCACGTTCTTCTTTTGTAAGAGTTTTTGAATTTCTTCGAAAATTTTAAACTTGTATACAAAAACCTTTATTTGTTACACAATTTTTATTTTTGCAATAAAAAAATAATATTTGATTTGAACTCAGTCCATTTCGTTTATATCAAGTATTTTTCTTTTCTGACTTTAAGTCTTTTATAAAACACACTTTACAATTTCGTAGTAAAAATTTAATATAATAGTATGTAATGCTAAACACCTTTTCGGGAACTTCCAAACGAATCTGGAATATATAATTGTATAATTAGATAAAAAAATATATTTAAAAAAAATGGTGTTGGTCGAAGCAGGGATCGAACCCAGGACCCCTGTCACGCAAGGCGGACGACCAACCACTGCTTCACGCTGCCAACAAATGTATGTTTAACAATGTTATGTTGTCAACCAATGTTATGTTTGCATCGGCTCGTGGGCACCGCAAGCTATGCTATATAAATATGACTTATAACGATAATTATCTCTTGATGACCATAACAGCTACGTAGCCCAGTGGTTAGTGTGCTGGCTTACAAACTGTGTGGTCCGCTGTTCGAATCCCCGGCCGGCAAAAGGTAAAATTTAAAAAAATTATAAAATTTTATAATTTCTTCTAAAATGTTTGTATTACAGAAAAAGGTGCTAAGAACTAAAAAAACTCATGGAAGTGAAAAAAATGTGAGGCAATATACAATTAGGCAGAAAAAAATTTTGAGCACAATATTCTTTGGGAGAAAATTCTTCTCAGCATATAATATTTTTGGGTCCAAAATGCCTCCAAACATATTATATGTTCACATAATAACATATAGTTTTTTGAAAGACAACATTATTGAATTTGGATAGAAAAATACAAAATGTTTGGAACTTAGACTACCCAAACATATTATATTGTTTAGACCAATATGCTTTCAAACATATTATATATTGGAAGAAATCAAACATATAAATGTTTGGGCAATACCCAAAAATGTATATGCTTGAAGCAAAATATGTTTGGGAGTATATGTTACAGAAGCGATTTTTTTTGAGGGTGTAGGCACCTTTTGCAAATTTATTTTTTGTAAATTTATTTATAAAATATTTTGCAAATAAAATAAAATAGTTTTATAAGAAGCACATATTTTCTTTTATTTCAAATAAAACTAAATACGATTTTGTGGTCGCAATATATAAATTTTTTGATTGAAATTTATAGCCAATTTCAATTAATTGCTTAATTGAATGAAACAAATAGTTGATTGATTTTTTGTCGCGAAATTAATTAAAATTTTAATTGATTCAATTAAAACTGTGATTGAGTTTTATGTTAAAAATCAATCACCTTTTTAATTGATTCAATCACACAATTAATTGATTCCGTGACAAAAGTCAATTAAATTTTTAATTGAAAATCGTGTTGGTTTTCAATCAAAATGGGTGATTGATACTATCATTTTCGTGATTGAAGACATTTCAATTAAAAAAATGATTGAATCCGCGATTTTCGTGATTGAAATAAAATTTTTTTTTTGTGTGCTGTTGTACTTTTTAACTGCAGTTCTTCATAGAAGAAAAAAAATTAATTGAAAGTAAAGAAAAAAATCATTGACGCCAAATTATGACTATTTTAACCATACAGTAGTTCATTCTTACTCTTTTTTGGAAATCGTAAGAAATGTCTCTGTTGCTTTAGTTCATACTGAACTTATGTGTACGGTCATTGAACATTATACCCACATTAATTCACAAAATGTTTGAAACATACTTGAATATACTTAAGCTGTTGAAAATTTAGACAAAAATAATATCATTTAACTACAAACAAAATAATTTTTTTGCAATAAAAATAAGTAAAAGCGTAGTTTAACTACGGGGTTTTTTGTGTGTATTATTTCTACATTTTAATACAATCTATCTATTACCCTGTTTTTTTTTAAACACTATTACAATTTAATGGGTATATTAACAACAATATACAGCGTTGGAGCAAACTTTTTATGGGGACCTCGTATAATATCTAAAGCTTCACTAATTGAACAGTGAGAGCTATAAAGCGAAAGATATTAAAGAAGAATTAGAGCATATGTCCATTGGGGCAAGCGATTAATATTCTATTGTGGCGACTCTAGCTACAAATGCCCCATAACTTAAGAGAAAATATATGACTCCTCTTTGAAGGAGCTTATCTCAAATATTATGCTTTAGTAATTGAGAATCGAGTGGCAAAATATGTGGAAGGTGTTGCTTGTTTATAACAACAACAGACCCAACCCAAACGTTTGGCCATTCCATCATTCATTCATAAACAATATGCCGCTGAGAACACTCTACTGAGCTCTTAGCCGTCTTCCACTCTAAAGGACTGAGCATTAGAGGCCAGTAATCAGTTGCCAATGAGAACTTTAACCGTGCGGACGGCTTCGAGCCCCCAAGTGTAGTGCAAGTGTAATTTTTCGCGTTCCTTCCGCTAATCGGGGAGAAGGAAGAGGCACCAATTGTTTGGAATCATTGCCATCAACATCATCATTTGTTCTTTGTTTATTTAAATAAAATATTTTGGTATTTTTAATTTAAAAAAATATCTTACCTCAAGTGTAAATGTGAGAGAGCAGTCACTCTCGAAACAAAATAAATTTCTAGACTCCCCTGTCTCTGATTAGATTAGGGTATTGATTGGTAAACAACCCACAACAAACGACACCTCTTAAAGTGGCACCGATCGGCTGTATTTTGTGATCGCCAGACCTATCAAACACATACACTTCGCTTCCGTAATGCCTGCCCTTATCTGAATTGATGGCGTTACCAATGTGACCAATATCGTGAATAGTTTGTGAAAAATGCCGAATTGAATCAATGTCGCTGCTAGCAAAAAAACGTCATACGAACTTTTATCAGTTCATGGGTTACAGAAAACAGAATCGCAAATTTCAGTGCCTAGACCTAGGCGGACCACTTAAAAGATCAATGCAATTGATAACAGGGTTGCTGTTATTCTTTGCTGGAGTGCAGGCAACAACAGGAGATAAAGTAGATGATAAATACACCATCCCTCTTTGTTGTCCCTCATCGGATTGGAAACTTGTTCAGATACCGGGAGGTCCCCTAGGTCCGATAAACTTTGCCTGTGTGACTCAAGACATCAACGAAGAGACAACAGCAACGCCTCAATATGAAACTCAGGAAAAATGGATTGAAGACACTTCCCCAGTCTATGGATTGGGTATACGACGATCCGAGGATCATGAGTCCAACTCAAGTATTCCCCTATGTGAAAACCCATTTATGAATAGTTTTTCAAGGGGCGAAAATATAAATATAGCCTTTGATTCTTGTTTAATGGGACATGGGCGCGATAAAATCATTTCAATTTCATGTTCCGCGGGTCATGGATCGAAACGACCAATCGCTTTTACTCAAAAATGCTGTCCCCATAATTTCTACTATGATAGCGGCCAACACAAGTGTGTGCCGAACCGTTTGGGCATATCAAATTTTCATTTATATCAACCGTTCTTCAAAACCGCTGTCATATTTAACGACAATTCAATCGACTGTCCACGCGACAGAGTTCTAGTCGAATATAAACTAAATCAATTTAAGTTTTCTCTCAGTAATGGAAGCCTACATCTGAGGCCTTTGAATAAAGTGTTCAAATCGAATCAGTATTGTATTGAAGCCGTGGACAATATGAGTAGCTCTTCGTCTGAGCTTGAACAGGAATATTTAGTGAGAGTCTGTGATGAGGTGGCCACCACATGTCGCCGAATGGCCTGCATTAGACGCTGTTGCAACGATGGAGAAATGTTTAGTAAGGGAAATGCCACTTCCTATTGCAGACGCGACGAGTCCGATACGACATATCATAGTTTCGAAAGTCTGGAAATCAGTGGCAATTTTACCAAACCTCCAGGTAAATAAAAAGTAATTTAAGGAAAAATCCCCTAGTTGTGTTCTTTGCACTTGATTCAATGTTTATATGTAAAAATATTATCAAATTAATTACAATATAGCATTTATAGTGAGTAAATTGCACTATAAGATGATACGAAATATAGAATTGAAATATAAATTTGTTCGACTCCGACTTCAGCATTGTTCATCAACCCGACTCAGCAGTCATCAATTTAGTTTAGCCATTTCATTTCCATTAAGTTAAATTTTTGTGTGAAATAATAAAATTTACTTGTTTCAGTAAAAAAATCCTAAACTGAAAGCAGTTAGGAATAGTTCATTAACTAGAATAAGGCATGGAATTTTACTAATACTGTTTTCTTCGATGGTTATAAGAATGTAATACTGAACAAGAAAATTTTATTCACTGATATCAAAGCATACGTAAAAATAAATACCGAACTAAAGCCAAGTCTCCTCAAATTTAGTAAAATTTCTTATAAAATGATAATTCTGACTTCCTTTATTATAGAAAGCTTATCATACATAAGAATAACACTTGGAATAGAGAAATATTTTAGTTCATTCGTACTAAGATGTATTCAATCCTTTCAAAAATTAAGGAAACACACTTGTTATTTCTTTTATCTACCTATAATCGATATCTGTCATCGATGTAATCGATATGTTTGAGCGTGGATTGTTTTTTTGGTTGGAATCGTATTGTTATGGTATACGGAGAGATTGTTAAAAAATAATATAATAAATAATATATAAAATATTTGTTATTTTAAATTAGTGAGAAAATTTTTAGTTTTTTGAAAATTATTAAACATAAACAACAAACAATAAGTCTAGCAATTTTCGTGATGGTATATAAAAAAAGAAAACGGCAGCAGAATAACAACCTCTTCATTCGTCTTCATTTTGGAATCTTCAATTATCAGATAATATGCAGTGAAGCTAATATTACCTGATTATTGATAATCACTCAAAAAAAAGTGAACTCTCTATTTCACTAAAGCAAATTTAACTTTATTTTAGTTTATGGAATTATTATGTTTGGAGAAAGTTTCCTTTACTCTAATAATTTTTTGCGTACATTAGTTAAATTAACTAAAAAACGGGAAAATATACATAAATTAAGCATAAATATTTACTAAATTCGTATTTCTCACAAAATAGTTAATTATTTCTTTTAATTTGTAACTTTTACTACAAATGCTTCCATCATGAACTTCGTATGTCACTAAAGACATTCTTGCCATTTGGCACTCCAATTTTTCCTTCAAACTACAAAATTTTCTTTAACAAGTGAAAAAAATTAATTACGAGGGCGGTTCGGAAACTTCTTAGCCTATCAATGAAAGAGAATAGTTAGTTTTTTAAAAATATTTTTATTTTTCAATACAATCTCCTGAAACTTCAATACACTTAGTCCAACGCTTTTCTAGCAATTCTATCCCTTGATTAACATAGTTTTCCTCAAGGTCTTCAAAATAGTTGTTTACAACTGCAATTGCATCTTGCCAGCAAGGATTTTTTTAGATTTGGGAACAAGTAAAAGTCACTGGGAGCTAAATCAGGAGAATAAGGTGGGTGGTCAAGCAACTCGCACTTTAATTCGTTGATTTTAGCAATTGTTAAAACACTCTTGTGCGCTGGTGCGTTGTCTTGATGAAAAATTATTGTTTTGTGTTGTAAGCTAGGACGTTTTTCTCGAATTTGTACATTTAATTTATCCAAAAGGATAAATTTATTGTTCTACCCTTTTGGAGATAGTCAATCAATAAAATACTTTTGAAGTCTCAAAAAACCGTTGCCATAACCTTACCAGCCGATTGAATTGTTTTTGCCTTCTTTGGGGCACTTCCTCCTCATTCTTATGCGTTTTTGATCGACTGTTAACAAATGCGGCACCCATCTTGCAGAAAGCATTTTCATCTGTAGTTCTTCATGCAAAATTAAATGGACTCGATCATTTGAGATAAGATTAACTAGTGTTCATAACAGAGATGGAAGTTTCCAAAATACTTAACTTTTTTCTGTTTATACCGCGCTTTTTGTGCTAGACTAAGAAGTTTCCGAACTGCCCTCGTATGTCTAATAAATTTTCTTGAATTTGTCGAAAAATATATTATTTACTTATTTTTGTGATATCGGCGTGATGCCAGCGTTTATAATACTGTTTAGTTAAAATTTTCCAATAATTTCTTTTCCTCTGTTGGTTAAGCTACACTTGTAGTTTAGTCAATGCATGGTTTTAAGCTGAAATCAAAAAACAACAACAATGCTTAAAGAACAAAACCAACAATAACAAAACAAAATTAATTTCCAAAAATATTCAAAATTTTCTAAACTTTAAAAAAAAATATTCATACACAGCGTTGCCAATTTAGCTTTTTTCCCGCTAGATTTGGCTTTTTTTGAAGACGTTTAGCGGGGAAAAAATGCATTTAGCTTTTAGCTTTTTTCTGGCTTTTTTTCATGACCCTTTTAGCTATTTTTGGCTTTTTTTATTTTCGATATGTTTCTATTGAAATATGGATAAATCGGCGTTTTTATCTAAGCCTTGCTGCAAGAATAAGGGTTTCCACATATTTCAAAGCTCAGTTGAAACATTAATAATGATTCCAGCCATTATGCGGGCATTTTTGTAGCAAATACACCTTGTTGTAAAGTTTTTTCATTATATACATAAAAGTTATCGTAAAATTTAAATCTACTATTACCATACAAATTTGTTAGATAGACTGTCAGTAAATTATTGGGAATATTATCATTTGACTCGTTTATCCTTTTTATGTTATTATAATATTCTAAAGTTATTACGATATTACTAAATTAAAATAGTAGATGTGAATCGCTTTGTGCACTGAAAAAATATTGTCGTGAGGCCAAAGATTTCATCGCCTTAAAATACGCACGCGAATTTTGGTTATAATAGCATTTGTGAATTTCTTTTATATAAACTGTTTTCCTTGTCCAAAAGACGATAAAGTCGTTTTGTCCTTATAATTAAGTGATTCAACTTAAAAATGGGTATGTTTTCATGAAAGAAGGAAGAATTAATGAAATAGTCTTTAAATGTGAGGAGTTTTTGCATCTTAACCACAAACCAAAATAGCGTTCAAAAATAGAAGATGTTTTTCAACACTTTATTTTAAAAACATATATATACAATAATTTCTACTTGAAGTCGAGTCTGAATTTGGAAATTTAAGTTGGCGTTAGCACGTTTTTAAAGCACTTTGATAGCTCATGAAGAAAAGGAAAATGTTTTTACTGGGAAATGTAAACTATAGGTATTTTTTACAATTTAAATAAAAGTAATGTATTTCGAATTTTTCACAATTTCAAAACCAAACTAAAATTTTATTTTAAAAAAATGACAAATCATTTTTTACCAAATCCAAAGCATGCTTAGATCATTTAATATTTTAAAATAACAAGTAAATAAAATAAAGGTGTTGGGAAGGTAGCTCCCACAAAACGAAGGACTTCCAGTAAAAAATTTGTGATAGTAATCAAAATGTATCGAATACGCAAACAGAGCTACTATGCCTTAGATATTGTTACAGTCTCACAGAAGTGGAATTAAAATGAAAATAATATGCATTGTAAGTGATATAAAGCCTTTAAGTTTGTTAAATTTCAATCAAAAATGTGACTTTTGATACAAAAAAATTTAGCTTTTTTTCTAGCTATTTTTTAGAACTTTTTAGCTTTTTTTAGCTATTTTTTTGGGCAAATCTAGCGGTTTTTGGTGAAACAATTCTGGCAACGCTGTTCATACAATCTCATGTGTAGAAAATTTTATTTATATATAGGTATGTATACAATATTTATACCCTTCACCACTACTGTGGTACAGGGTATAATAAGTTTGTGCATTTGTATGTAACGCCAAGAAATTGTGGTCATAGACCCATCTTTTAGTATACCGATCGGCTTAGAATTAAATTCTGAGTCGATTTAGCGATGTCCGTCTGTCTGTCTGTTGGTGTATTTTTGTGTGCAAAGTACAGCTCGCAGTTTTAGTCCGATTGTCCTAAAATTTGGTATAGGGTCCTGTTTCGGCTCAAAGACGATCCCTATTGATCGGTTCAGATTTAGATATAGCTGCCATATATATATTTCACCGATCTGGTCATAATTGGCGTGTATATCAACCGATCTTCCTCAAATTCCGTACATCCGAATATTTTAAGAGTCACGAAAAACTTGCAAAATATCAGCCAAATCGGTTCAGATTTAGATATAGCTCCCATATATAGCTTTCGCCCGATTTACACTCAATTGCCCACAGAGGCCAAATTTTTGCTCCCATTTTGTTGAAATTTTGCATAGGGAGTAGAATTAGCATTGTAGCTATGCGTGCCAAATTTGGTTGAAATCGGTTCAGATTTGGATATATCTCCCATATATAGCTTTCGCCCGATTTACACTCATATGACCACAGAGGCCAATTTTTAACTCCGATTTAGTTGAAATTTTGCACAGGGAGTAGAATTAGCATAGGAGCTATGCGTGCCAAATTTGGTTGACATCGGTTCAGATTTAGATATAGCTCCCATATATATGTTTTTCTGATTTCGACAAAAATGGTCAATGGTCGAAAAGTTGTAAAAATGACTCTAATTTTCCTAAACTTCTAATACATATATATCGAGCGATAAATCATAAATAAATTTTTGCGAAGTTTCCTTAAAATTGCTTCAGATTTAAATGTTTCTCATATTTTTTTACTAACATTGTGTTCCACCCTAGTGCATTAACCGACATAAATTTTGAGTCTATCGATTTTGTAGAAGTCTATCAAATTCTGTCCAAATCGAGTGATATTTAAATGTATGTATTTGGGACAAACCTTTATATATAGCACCCAACACATTTGACGGATGTGATATGGTATCGAAAATTTAGATCTACAACACCCAGAGAAGGAATATGATCACCTCAAACATGTTTTAAGAGCAAAATGTTATTTTTGGGTGGTGACCATGTAACATGGTTTTCGCAACCATGTTATTTTCTCGGAAATCATGTATCTGATTTCGGCAAGCAGGTGATATTTGACGAGAAAATAACATTTTACTGACAAACATGTTACATGGTCACCATACAAAAATAACATTTTGCTCTTGAAACATGGTTGAGGTGATCATATTCCTTCTCTGCGTGAAAGTGGTGCAGGGTATAATATAGTCCGCCCCGCCCGACTTTAGACTTTCCTTACTTGTTTTATAATATTAAATTGAGCCGACGGGCTTTTTGGGCAGCAAATAATTCAATGACTTCTTTAGTCGGCACATTTATTCGGCGATGAACCGAAATTAATGTCAATCCATTGAGTCTACTCTCGCTAGTCGAATTTCTAAGATACGTCTTTAATCTCTTCATTGTTGAAAATGAACGTTCGGATGATCAGGGATGGAAAATGCAGTACTATAGTACTTTTTTCAATACTTTTTCACCCCGGTCAGTACCGTAGTACCCCCGCGAAGGATTTAGTACCTTTTGTGTAGACATTTTTGAGTCGATATCAGATTTATGGTACAATGGCTTTGACAAAATATTTTAATATTTTGAGAAAGTCTTTATCAACCTTATTTGCTAATAGTCTTTTACAAATATGGCAAAACAGACATGTTCATGTGGGAAGAAAATCTCGATTTTGTAAAAGATATAGTCAAAAATAGGATTTTAGTGAACTACAAGAATGTTTTAGTCGAAAAAAGAATGCGATTCTATATTATCGATTTTTTATTTCGGTAGAAAATGTTGTCAAAATTTTATTTCTATATAGAATTTTTGCAAAATTTTATTTTTATAGAAAATTTTGTCAAAATTTTATTTCAATTGAAAATTTTGTAAAAATTTTATTTCTATAGGAAATTTTTGCAAAATTTTATTTCTATAGAACAAATTTTGCAAAATTTTATTTATATAGAAAATTTTGTCAAAATTTTATTTTCTTTAAAATTCAGTCTCTTGACAATAATCTTCCAGTGAAATTTTTGTTGAAATTTAGTAAAAAGTACGTTTCCGCTCAAAAAATACCTTTTTTGTACTTTCTTAAAAATTGTATTTTCCATCCCTGAGTAACTGCCCAGCAAAAAAAATTGGAAGTTGTTCCACAAACATTTCTTTTAAAGCCCATCCCAGAATCCCCCATCGAGTTTTTCCAACTTCCGATGCAGTCCTTTTGGACAAATCGACAAACATTTCTTCTAAAGAGCATCGCGGGATCCCCCAATGATTTTTTTCCACTTCCGATGCAGTCCTTTTGGACAAGTACACAAACATTTCTTCTAAAGCGCATCTTGGGATCCCCCAATGATTTTTTTCTACTTCCGATGCAGTCCTTGTGGACAAGTATTAGAAAGAACGCAATCAGGCTATTTTATGTGCAAATTTTGTACAATTAAATTTTACAAAATAATAGAAAACTAATAAAAAAATTAAAAAAATAGAAAATAAATAAAAAAGTAAAAAAAAAATAATAAAAAATAAATTTCATCCCCGCTGGTATTTGAACCTGTGCCATTTGACTTTTTTGCTTCCATGGAAGTTCTTTTGAGAAGGTTTTGCAAATTACGAGAATTTTTAATTTTTTTGTTGATTTTTAATGGAAAAAATATATTTATACGAAAATATATGCCGAAAATAAAAAATAAAAACGATGCATAACATAAAAAAATATTTCTTTAGAAAAATGTTTGATAAAAAAATTGTCGCTGGTGAGATTTGAACCTGCGTTTCTTATTTTTTCGGTCATACTAATAAAGAACATCTCGAGAAGCAATTAGAATGTTATTCCTTGGTGTCGTATTACGATCATATCACAAACATTTGAATTGACCTTTCGACGCTTTATGTTCAATGGCGTTTGTGGCTGAGTGTGCTAAGGCGTTCTGTTATGGTGCCAGTAAACCCAGGTTCAATCCCTGGTCGGAGCGAAAAAGTTTTTCAAATTGTAAAAATTAGATAATAGGAAAATAATAGTGTAATAATAATAATAATAAACATATGGATGAAAAAAAGTGAAATTGATTGAAAAATTTTTTTTTCGCTTTTTAAATTTCTTCATTCAAATTAACTTCCAGAGCACAACTTCTAAAGCAATGCAAAGGATCCAAAAAGGGAGTACTTCCGTCCTATGACAAGCCCATGTAAAAATCATTGGAGATGATCCAAATTTGCACTACTTCGGGATCACAGATTGGGGATCCAAACTATTTTTTTGGAAGCTCTTTTTTTGCTGGGTGGCAAAGTGACCAATATTTTTAAAAGAATATGCATTTTCCAAAAATTAAATTTGTGGTGCGAGAACAAAAACAATTTGTTTTTTTTCGACCGTCGTTTGACGGGCTTTTCAACTAGTATTCTATGATTTCTGCAAGTTTTATAGGTAAGCGTTTTTCAAAATAAAACCTTAAGCTTTTCTTCAACATCTTCGATAAGATTTTTCTATGCGGCTAAAAATATATATTTATTTATATAAAAATATTCATTCATTTCGGAGGGGGTTTGATCCCCCTCATCCCCCCCCCCCCTGAATACGGCCTTGCGCGAGTACTTTTTTTAACCGGAAATACACCCATCTTGGACATAATTCAACTTTCACCAAGACTTTTGCAAGTGAATTGATTTCACGAAAATTCCGGTGAAAGTGGATTGTAGGACACGAAAATCGTGGAATTGATTCACATTCACCTGGAAGTGGATTTGGGAACATGGGCATTAATATATTAATAAAACATGTTTTTTATTGAAGAAAAATTGATTATATAAATACATGAAATTATATTTTAAAACGAAGTTAAGCAGTTCTAATTTGGAAGTAAAAGGTTTACCACAAATATATAAGATTTGTCCAAATGAATGAAAAAAGTTCAATAAAATCATTCCATATATGAATTCAATTCAGTTAATTTTTTCATTCTGTAGTATAGTGGTACATAAACATAGGAAAATGTTAACTAATATATGGAATGCATTCCACATTGGCGTAGCATTGTGTGATACCTCAAAAAGAGAATATATAAATTCTTGTAGATGTGAAGAAACCAGAACATTTATTCATTGATGTAAAGGGTGGTTAAAATTTCAAGGGCCGATGCTGATTTTGAATAAAACACAAACTATTTAGAAAATTATTGTAATTTTATTTTATTATGATATATTGGTATTACTCAATTATGTATGGAACAAAATATCGGCCAAATGCACCGAAAGAATTCTCTTCGTTAATTTTACGAAGAATTCTTCATTAACTATTCTTCCTGAATTCTTCATTAAAATAAAGAAATTTTCATTCATTTTCGTAAATTTTACGAAGAACATTTTACGAATATACGAAACTTCTACGAAACATTCTACATTAACTTTTCTTCGTAAAAAGTTCGTACTTTTAACGAAACTTTCTTCATATTTCATGAATTTTGTGAAGAAGTTTATACGAATATTTTACGAAACATTCTGCGTTAAAATTTCTTCATAAAAAGTACGAAACATTTTCTTTGAAATAACGAAGAAGTTTCATTGAAGTTGTAAAATTTCCGTTCGCGGCATTAAATTGTCTTTTATAATGTGCTTGAGTGTATTCCTTTATTCTATTTTTTATGCAAGTCTATGCTACTTCTCATTTGGGTGATAGCGCGCTATGAATAAAAGTGAAGCAATAAAACTAAAAATTATTCAAAAACTTAAGATGTAAAGTAGTGATGTCATTTTTCACACTTGCAACTACAACCAAATGCACTTTCGACTATATTTTTTTTTTCTAAAAGTTCGAACATTTTTCAGAAAAAAGTACGAAAGTTTCTCATAAAAAGTACGAACATTTTTCATAAAAACTACGAAAATTTTTCATAAAAAGTACGAAACATTTTCATAAAAAGAACGAAATTGTTTCTTAAAAAGTACGAAGATTCTTCATAAAAAGTACGAATTTTTTTCTTACAAACTACGAAAATTTTTGAAGAACTTTTCTTCGTAAAAAGTACGAAATATTTCGTACTTTTAATGAAAAGTTTCTTTGGTTGTAAAACAATGACAAATTTCGTACTTTTAACGAAATTTTTCGTTCTTTTTACGAAGAAAATTCTTTCGGTGTGGGCGCCGCGACCTCGGTGACACACCGTCATCCGATGGTCCAAATTTTCGATGACGCTGAGGCATAATGGAGGTTCTATGCCGTTAATGTACCGAATTATCTCATCCTTTAGCTCTTGAATTGTTTCTGGCTTATCGACGTACACCCACTCAAAAAAAAGTGAACTCTCTATTTCACTAAAGCCAATTTAACTTTATCTTAGTTCATGGAATTATTATGTTTGGAGAAAGTTGCCTTTACTTTAATAATTTTTTGTTTGCGTTAGTTAAATTAACTAAAACCGAGGAAAAAATATACTCAAATGAAGCATAAAGATTAACTAAATTCGTGTATTCCACAAAATAGTTCAGAATTTCTTTAAATTTGTAAATTTTAGCAAAAAGGCGTCCATCATGAACTTCGTATGTCACTAAAGACATTCTTGCAATTTTGAACTCCAAGTTTTTCCTTCAAACAACAAAATTTTCTTTAACAAGTGAAAAAACTTAGCTATGTCTAATAAATTTTCTTGAATTTGTCGAAAAATATTTACTTATTTTTATGACATCGGCGTGATGCCAACGTTTGTAATACTGTTTAGTTAAAATTTTCTACAAATATTCAAAATTTTCTAAAATTAACCGAAAGTTTTCTTCCTTGTGGGTTCACTGTTTTTTCAGTGCCTTTTCTTTCAAATAACCCCAAAGAAAAAAGTCCAACGGTGTCAAATCACATGATCTTGGCGGCCAATTGACATCGCCATTACGTGAGATAACACGGCCATTGAATTTGTTGCGCAAAAGAGCCATTGTTTCGTTAGCTGTGTGGCAAGTGGCATCGTCCTGCTGAAACCACATATCGTCCACATCCATATCTTTCAATTCGGGCCATAAAAAGTTCGTTATCATCTCACGATAGCGAACACCTTTCACAGTAACTGCCTGACCGGCTTCATTTTGGAAAAAATACGGCCCGATGATGCCGCCAGCCCATAAACCGCACCAAACAGTCACTCTTTGTGGGTGCATTGGTTTTCGACAATCACTCTTAGGTTCTCATTCGCCCAAATGGGGCAATTCTGTTTATTGACGAATCCACTGAGGTGACAATTTGCTTCATCACTGAAGATGATTTTCTTCGAAAATTGATCATCCACTGTTGCCATTTCTTGGAACCATTTAACACGTTGTTGGATTGTGTATCTCTCCATGGTTCAAATTGAGTAAGTCTGAAATAGAGAAATGTCAAATAAAATTCGGAAAAAACTTGGCGTGGTTCACATTCAACATCGGCCCTTACAATTTAACCACCCATTATAACCATAGTTTGAAGAAATGCTGAATGGCAGGGGGGAGATGACAAACCCGCCTACTTCATTAAGCAAATACCGAAAAACCAAGGTTCTGATCAAATGAAAAAATTTCAATCACCTGATATCTTGAAACTACCTTCAAAAATATGCATTGTTACAAACGATACGAACTTTCAAAAAAAAAAAAGAAACAGAAACCCAAATTGATTCGAAATCGAGGGACTACTTTTCTATCGACTGGGTTTTCGTTCGATTTTGTCGAGCTAAATCAAAAATGGGAGAATGTCTTGTAAGGACCATAAAAATGGCCTGATATAAACTGGCTGTAAAATTATTAAATATTTCGGCGAAATCGCGTGATACAATAAATTCTAGCCGTTTAAAATTACCAGGTATACCGGTAAGAATGATTTTTTTTAAATAAAACACTAATTACACTAGTTTACACTGAAAATGTACATTTGATGAGAGGTGACTTTTCTTATATATTTTGATCTGCTGAATTCGAAAAAAAAAATTATGGAACAGTTTTTGATATATCCCGTTATTTTTTGTTTTTCGCTCTTATTTCACTAAACAAATTATATTTCGAGTTAGAAACGATTATATCGTTGTTGATACTTAAATTAAAGGTATTGAAATGACGAATAATCGTGTATAATTGGATTTGTGATAAGTTAAGTGGTTCAAATGTAAAAAGGCAAATTTTCATAGTGACCATTTTTCGCAGGAAGAGTACAAACCATTGCAAAAACATCCAGTTTCTCTTCATGGTCGTATAGGTGGTACTCTAACGTAAGTAATAAGACCAACTAGAAAAAAAAAACGACCGAAAAATGCATTTTGTGTTGGTGAGTTGCTCATATTTGTATGATTTGACATCAGATTTGTTCACTCAATTGCTTATAACTTTGTCAGTTTTCGGTCGTTTTTCTTTTAGTTGGTCTTATTACTTACGTTAGAGTATCATCTACACGACCATGAAGAAAAACATTTTTTCAATGGTTTGTACTTTTCCGGCGAAAAATGACCACTGTAAAACATGATTTTTTTGGAAAATTTGCCCTTTTTACATCAATATTTTTGAACCACTTAACTTATTACATATCCAATTATACACGATTATTCGTCATTTTAATACCTTTCATTTAAATATAAACAACGGTATAGTCGGACATTTCTAACTCGAGATATAATTTCGTTAGTGAAAAAAGATCGAAAAAAAAACGGGATATTTCAAAAATGTTCCATAAAAATGTTTAAATTTTTTTCGAGTTCAGCAGATCAAAATACATAAGAAAAGTCACATCTCATCAAATGTACATGAAAAAAATTATTTTGTAAACTAGTGTTATTAACTCTCTAATGCCCAAGCACGCCTTTAGTCTTCATTTAATAAGGAGGCTTTTAGTAAAACACACCTTAAGACAACAAAAATGGGCAAAATAAAAAGAAAACTTATTTGAAAATAAAGAGAAAACTTATTTGAAATTCAAGAGGCTTTGCAGCATATGCTGAATTTTACGGTATAATTTTGCCTTGCTTAGTTCTCTTGCTTTTGTGTCGTTAACATTGAAAAATTAAGAAGCTGGCAAAAAATTGGGGCATTAGAGGGTTAATGGTATCTTTCTTTTAGCTTTTAAACGGTCAGAAATTGTTTGTTGTGCAACATTTAACATTGCTGCCACTTGCTTTAACTCAAAGTGTCATCTCAATTGCAATTCGGCGTCTTCAAACTCTTTTTGTGGTCTTCCCCGTTCTTCATTTCTCACATCAAAATCATTATTTCTGAACCTTTGAAACCATCATGATCACCAGTCGATGCGACTCTGCAGCACTTTTCTTCAAATGAAAACAACAAATAATGCTTTCCGCAAACGCACACTTTCTGGTACATAATTCGACATTTTTTACACGATGAAAAATAAATATATTTCACAGATGTCATAGCAGATAAAAAATAAGGACTCGTTCACAACATATGTTATCTATGGTTAGGTTAGGTTAGATTAGGTGTAGTGGCAGCCCGATATTTCAGGCTCACTTAGACTATTTAGTCCACAGTGGTGAACTTCTCTTATCACTGAGTGCTGCCCGATTCTATGTTAAGCTCAATGACAAGGGACGTCATTTTTAGAGCCGAGTCCGAACGGCGTTCCACATTGCAGTGAAACCACCTAGAGAAGCTTTGAAACACTCAGAAATGTCACCGGCATTACTGAGATGGAAAACTTTTTGGTGTTTGGTCGAAACTGAGTTTGAACCCACGACCCTGTGTATGCAAGGCGGGCATGCTAACCATTGCACCACGGTGGCTCCCAACTATATTATACCCTGTACCACATTGTAGATCTAGATTTTCGATACCATCTCAAATCCTTCATGTTGGGTGCATAAGCGTAGGAAGGCCTCTGGGGAGGGGGCGTAGACCCCCCCCCAGAAAAATTTTAGCCCCCCCAGAATTTGAAAACCTATTTACAATTTTACATTTTTATAAAAATTAAACAAGTATATACTCGTACAACGCAAAAAGTTTCACTAAAGACTTTCATGCACAATCGAATTACTTGGGTTGTGGTAGAAGTCTGATATTTATGAAATAAAGCTGTGGTTGAACTTATGATTTAGTTGAATAAAAAATAGTAATTGATATTAAAACTATTCTTTCATAAATTAATATTTTAATAATGCTGCAAAAAAGCGTCGCCAAAAAAGAAGTGAAAATGTTCTTCTTGGGTCTGGAAATGGTACAAACTTGGCGGAGAAGGGATGAATGTAATATGAACTTGTCATAGAACGAATGTCCACCGATTCAACAACCGTTGCAATGAATTTGCATCACTTCTTAAGGTGTGATCTGAATATTTTCCCAAATAAATAATTTTTACACTTTTTTATGATTTTTAATGCATTCTAACGCTTGTTTGAAACGTTTTTTCAAATATTATCGATTTTTATATAATGGATTAGCATTTATGTGGCAAAATTTGAATAATTTGTACCATTTTATTTATTCTTACTCTTTTTTTTGAAACTATTTGAAAAAATAAAACAAAAAAATTACGCATTAAAATATAAAA
This sequence comes from Haematobia irritans, assembly GCF_050003625.1. Lineage (NCBI taxonomy): Eukaryota > Metazoa > Arthropoda > Insecta > Diptera > Muscidae > Haematobia > Haematobia irritans. The sequence continues at coordinate 82,308,494 of NC_134398.1, forward strand.
AAATGAACTAAAAAACTTCCTGTGTAGTTAAAATAGTTAACTTCTTTGTGAGGACATTTTTGGAAGTGCTTTTAAAGTTGTGCCTTTAGAACAACTCCCAATTTTTTGCTGGGAAAAGTGTGGAACTACCCTACGGGAAATGGATCAACCACAGAACTGGTACAGGACTAGTCCCTGGTGTGTATGGACCAGTCCCTGTTCTGATCAAAACGTATGGAAGGGACCGTCCACTTTAACATGGGTTTGTCATTGACGGAGTAAACTTACATTTTAGGACGCGTCTTGGACTCATCCCAAAGGACACGTCCTGGGACAATTTAGCAGGAGCAACCCATAAACAGGTCCTCAGGAACCAGTCTCGGACAAACCCTTAGAAATCTCTTTCAATTTGGGCTCCTAATCGAACCCGAAATGAAAAAAAAAAAACTTTTGAAATATGTCGAACAAAAGGTTATTCTGATAATTTTATTTCACTAAATGTGAAAATTGCAACTAACTGGAGCACAGGTATCAGTTCTGTGATAGGTCCGTCAGTGGCAATTTGCACCAATTTCCCGTAGGGTACTTTTAGTTGCTTTATTATAAATTGATTGTCGAGTTATTTTGATGTATATTTTTTATTCAATTTTATGAAATAAAACATTAGTTGAACCTATAAGTTCAGTCTATAAAGTTTTAGCTAGGGGGGCTATAGCCCCCCCTAGAAAAATTGTCTAGCTACGCTAATGGTTGGGTGCCATATACAAAGGTAAATATATTTGGACACCATTTTTAGACTTCTGCAAAAATGTATATTGGATAATTTCCTAGGACGGAGCACAATGTTAATAAAAAAGGAAATATTTATATTAGAAATTTTGATTTTATTCGATCTTTCTTTTTTATTAAATAGAAAATAATTATTCAAGCTCGAGATCGTTATTATATTATAAATGTGAAGCTGTGTACACCAGAACAAATCCTTGAAAACGGTTTTGACGAAAATAAAAGAAAAACATCATATCTATGTTTTTTAATCGACCTATAGCCAAAACTATGAAAAATAATTCTTAAAGATAAATAAAAAGGTCAACGATAATTATCCAGAAATATAAATTATTTATCAAATTATGAATAATTATAGTGGCTTATTCTAATAAATACTATTGATTTTATTTTAAAAATTTGTTTCTAAATAATTAAAGATTTTAACAAATGTATATCAACAAGTATCAGGAGAACAGGAAACGTAAACGAAATATAGAAGAATAAAAGGAACTAATACATACAAAAAACGATCTCAAGCTTGAATTATTATTTTCTATATAATAAAAAAGAAAGATCGAATAAAATCAAAATTTCTAATTTAACACGGAAAGCACGCCGATAATAAAAGGAAATATTTAAATCTAAAGCCATATTTATGCAATTTCGCAAAAGTGCAATTATGATTTAGCGGTCGATAGATATGTATGGAGAAATTTGGGTAATGTTTCGACTTACTAGTGGCAAGTTTAAAATGAAAATGTGTGTGTATTTTTGCCATATTTGCCCAAAACAGAAGAATATATATGGGGGCTTTGTCTCAATTTTAACCGATTTTGACCAACTTTGGTACACTTTGCTAAAATGTTAATTGTACTCTCTTTGCACAATTTCAAAATAGTCGGAGTGAAACTTTGGTCATATGAATCTAAATCGGACGGAAGATTTCTTCCAAAATCAATAGGGTGGTATTCTGACCCAAAACACATACTTGTGCTAAATTTGATGTTGATTGGACTAAAATTGCGACCTATACTTTGATTACAAAAATGTGTCCACAGACAGATGGACAGACGGATATGGCTAGATCGACTCAGGGGCCGGCCCTGAGCATTATTGCCAAAGACACCATGACCAGAGATGTTATACAGAGAGCCCTCCGGCTGACTGAGAAATGGGCGAAAGAGAATGGCCTTGGAGTAAATCCTGCAAAGACAGAATTAGTCATGTACTGCAAAGATCGCAAAACTCCCACGGTTAAGCCCATATCCTTAGGGGGTACTGAAATTCCCTTTGGTGAGTGTGCAAAATACCTTGGCGTTATTCTGGACAGGAAGTTGAACTTGAAGCTTAATATTGAAGAAAGAGTGAGAAAAGCCACGATAGCTTTGTACTCGTGCAAAAAGGCAATAGGAAAAAAGTGGGGACTAAAAGCAAAAATTGTGCATTTGCTATACACGGCAGTGGTTAGACCTATAATGCTATATGGTGTTTTAGTCTGGTGGCTGGCACTTCAGCAACCGACAGGTTTAGATAAAGTTCAGCGTATGGCGTGCTTGTGTATCTTATGCGCATTCAGTAAGACAGGAACAGATTCCCTTAATGTCATGCTGCATCTATTGCCTTTAGACATTTTTGCCAAACAGTCAGCTGCAACAACCGCTGTGCGGCTGCGCGAGCTTTCGCTGTGGTCGGAAAAATGTACGGTCACAGTTCGGTCCTCAAAATAATGCCAGATTTGACTAATGTAGTGGATTACACTCTGGCGAAACCACTTTTCGACAAAAAGTTTGAAACTCTAATTCCCAACAGTGAGGCGTGGTGTACACAGACCCCGGGAAATAAAAGATATATAGATTTCTACACTGATGGCTCCAAATTGGATGGACAAGTGGGTTTCGGAGTATGTTCTAAAGATCTGGAACTTCGAAAAGATTACCTAATCACTGTAGTGTTTTTCAGGCTGAAATATTAGCAATAAGAGAAGTGGCGAATTGGTTGAGAAGTAATGTTCCAAAAAATGTTGGCATTAATATATACTCAGACAGTCAACCTGCAATAGAATCCTTGGACTCTGTGTTCCTTAACTCGAAAACAGCCGCAAATTTCTCAACGAGATGGGTGAGCAGTACAATATTCTCCTAATATGGATGTCTGGCCATAGGAACATACCGGGGAATAGCGAAGCAGATGAGTTAGCAAGGCTAGGAACTACCTTACATATTCCAGGGGAACTAGAATCTGTTGATATGTCTTTGGCTACCTGCAAGCTCTTACTGCGTGAGAAGGCTGTCAATGATGGCAAATGTTCGATGGGAGAATTGCAAGGGTTGTAACGACGCCAAGCAAATATGGCCCTATTTAAACTTGAACCGCACACTAGATATGCTAGTGTTCTCAAGACGTCAGATATCACTTCTGATATCTGCTATAACGGGTCGCTGCCTGATAGGCGAATTTGCAAAAATTATTGGTGCGAAGTATAATGGCTACTGTATGAGCTGTCATGATGCGGAGGAAAAGGAATCAATTAAACACCTCTTGTGTGAGTGTCCTGCATTTTGTGTAAGGCGTAAGCGAATTTTAGGGGCATATACACGCAAAGAAAAAAAAATGGTTTGGAAAACGTGTACCGAGAACGTTTTTCTTTTGTTAGAGTTTTTTGAATTGCTTCGAAAATTTTACACTTTTATTACCAAAAAAATTCGTTTGGTACAAAATGTTTATTATTCAATAAAAAATGTTATATTTGAATCAACAACACAGTCCATTTCGTTTATATCAAACACTGTTCTTTTCTGACTTTAGGGGTTTTATAAGACACATTTTACAGTTCATAGTAAAAATTTAATATAGTAGAATGTAATGTTGAACATTTTTTCGGAATCTTCCGACCCTATCTGGAATATATGTTAAAAAAAAAACTTTGGTCGAAGCAGGGATCGAACCCACGACCCTTGGCATGCAAGTCGGACGTAGCAACCACTGCTCCACGGTGCCCAACTAAATGTATTTTTTTGTTAAATAAAGTTTGTTTAATCGGCTCGTGCACGCAAAAAAATAATTCTTTCCTCCCAAACGAAATTTTAGACAAACAAAGTTCTTTTCTCATTTGCTTTTCGCTGCAAGAAAGTGTATTTGGAAGAAAAGTATATACTTTTTGTGATAAACATTTATTCTTTTCCAGGATGTAACAACAATTTCATAAAGACTAACTAAAAATTTTTTTTCTTGCTAATTGCATTTTCCCTCACATCTTTCTCACATACACAAGTTTTTTAGTTCTTAACACCTTTTCCTGTAATACCAACAATGTAGAAGAAATTATACGAATTTATAAATCTTTAAAATTTTTTTTACCTTTCGCCTGGACGGAGAATCGAACCGCGGACCATGCACTTTGTAAGCCAACACACTAACCACTGAGCTATGTACCCGTTATGGTCATCAATAGATAATTACCCATATAAGTTATATTTGTATAGCATAGCTTGCGGCGCCCATGAACCGAATAAACAAAGTTTATTTAACAGAAACATTTAGTTTGGCACCGTGGAGCAGTGGTTGCTACGTCCGACTCTCATGGCAAGGGTCGTGGGTTCGATCCCTGCTTCGACCAAAGTTTTTTTTTTTTTTACATAATTCCACATATGTTCGGATGATTCCGAAAAAATGTTCAACATTACATTGTACTATATTAAATTTTGAACAGTAAAATGTGTCCTATTAAAGACCTAAAGTCAGAAAAGAACAGTGTTTTATATAAACGAAATGGACTCTGTTGTTGTTTCAAAAATAACTTTTTTTATTGAAAAAATAAAAATTTTGTAACAAACGAATTTTTTTGGTGATAAAAGTTTAAAATTTTCGAAGCAATTCAAAAAACTCTAACAAAAGAAAAACGTTTTCGGCACACGTTTTCCAAACGTTTTTTTTCTTTGCGTGTGGGCGCCGCAAGCTATGCTAAATAAATATAACTTATATGGGTAATTGTCTATTGATGACAATAACGGCTACATAGCTCAGTGGATAGTGTGTTGGCTTACAAATTGCATGGTCCGCGGTTCGATTCTCCTTCCACGCGAAAGGTAAAAAAAAAATATAAAAATTTATAAAATCTTATAATTTCTTCTACATTGTTTGTATTACAGAAAAAGGTGCTAAGAACTAAAAAACCTCGAGGAAGTGAGAAAGATGTTAGGGAAAATGAAATTAGCCAGAAAAATGTTTTTTTTTTTTTTTGAGTTAGTCTTTATGAAATTGTTTTTACATCCTGCAAAAGAATAAACGTTTATCACAAAAAGTATATACTTTTGTTCCAAATACACTTTCTTTCAGCGAAAAGCAAATGAGAAACGAACTTTGTTTGTCTAAAATTTCGTTTGGGAGGAAAGAATTATTTTTTTGCGTGTAGCTTTAGATTACTGGCGGAACTGGAAAACGTTAACTTAGGCAGTCTGTTAAGGTTTTTGGAACAATCTGGTTCAACAAAAGAAAAAAATAGTGAAGTGGTTAAAACTAGAAGTGCCCATATGTAATAGGTACTTTTAGGTAAATGTGGTATCACAATGGACTGAATAGTCTAAGTGAGCCTGAAACTTAATCGGGCTGCCACTTTAACCTAACCTAGATGAATCTTAAATTGCTGAGATAAGCGTTACAGCAAATCGGATGAAAATTTCGTGCTTTAGGTCTTGAGTCAGGTTTTATATTTTTTAAAATAATCTAATATTGACTAAGAAAATATGACCTTTTCAAAAAGTCTACTTTTTCAACTGTTTTGATTCCGATGCCAACTACTAAATCGTATTAGTCCATTTTGGTTTACTTTATTTTTTAATAACATGTACATGGTGTACACCAATAAATTACTCGTCAAGACATTTTGGTCCAAAATAAAATTTCATGATGGCAATGCTGGTTTGGACATTGTTTATAGGCGAATTGTTTGTTTACTTTAAAAACCACCTCTACATGGACAATGGGTTATTAATTCCATAAAAATAGAGTAGGTTCAAAAAATAAGTAAAAATGGTCAGCATTTTTTATCTATTAGCGAAAATAAAGAAATGTGCTAATTTGATTTATCAAAATATTAAATACACGCAGAGAAAAAATATGAGTGACACGACCATAATCGAGAGCAAAATAATATGATTGAAGTTTCGGACGTCTAGACGCGCAAGAAGTCAAATCGGGAGATAGGGCTATATGGAGGCTAAAATAAACCTTGGACCGATACATCCCATATTCGGCACACCAAAATACCTCTAGATTTTTAATTTCAGGTTATTCGAATAAAAATTGCGATGTCATGAAGGCCAAGCAGTCAAATCAGGAGGTCGGGCTATGTGGGGCCTACACCAAAACATGGACCAATACACACCATTTTCGGCATACCTATTTGTGGTCCTAAAATACCTCTAGATTTCCAAATTCAGAACTGAAATGACAAGCTGGGTATAAAAATAATAAAATAGCGGAGAACGAAAATGTATGAACTATTTGGGGCCTTATAAAAAGATATGCTTAGAATGAAACATAATCCCCCACGTTCCAATATTCTGAATCGCAATTCGCAATAATTTATTTTTCTTGTGGTTGAAGCAGAATGTGTTTGGTAGTATATGTTGCAGAGACGATTTATTGAGGGTGTATTAGGTGCGGATCTTTATGGATTAAACAAATGCTTTAAGATTAAAAATGTTAGCCAAATTTTATATACTCAAGAAGTGGCTTATTAATTAACCTATCATTAGAGGTTTTTTATGTTGTTATGGAAAAAGTATGGAGGAGAAGACATCTGTTTCAGATTTCTACATCCTCATCTGCTCCCTTTATTGGATGATCTATTCGATTCAAGTTTTTATTTATTTTTTTTATTAATCTAACAAGGCACTTATTTTTTGCTTCGTTCAAAGAATATTATTATATTCCATTTCTGTTAACAAACACGTTGTGTCTTTGAACTAACATTAGTAAAATAAAATATAATTGGAGAACAAGGTTGCCCTTTGTTTCGTTCTTCTTTTTTATATAAATATAAATGGTGGTTTCGCTCAACAGTTGTCGTATTCAGTTTTTAACTTTGTGTAAACAAATTTATCGGGTGTTCAAACGCATTCAGACTAACATACGTATATCGTTCTCTCTCAATCATATTCAAAATTTTCCCTTTGACGATTAAACCAATGACCAATGGTATGTTGTAAAACCATTCGTCTGTTATTTCCACAATTTTAATACTTCTGGTTCGTAAAATTTTGAAAATGTTTCTCCTTTCGCTTTTGAATATATGGACTATATTAAGTTGGTGCAATTAATATATCCTCATCGCAATATCTATAAACTTAAAGAAATATATATTATAAATAAACAGGCTATTCGTACCTTACTATTTTTCTGTTACTATTTTTCGTTCGTACATTCACGAACGAATAGCAAAATATGAAATATTGCGTTTATATTCAACATCTAATATTTTAAATCTTTCAATTTGACGATAAAAGTAAAATTGTTGTCATTTTTCCCCACACGGATGAAAAAGACTGTTTTTCATATGTTTGGCTATAAACATTATATGTTTGGAACATAAATTTTTAAACACAATATTTTTGAGTGCAAGCATATAATGTTCATAAACTAGCATAACATGTTTGGGACATATATGTTAATATGTTAGAACATATTATGTTTGGGACATAAAATGTTTGTAAATATAATATGCTTGGATGCAAACATATATTAATTTAGAAATAGCCTATAAACATATATGTGTTTAGTAGCTTGGAGCGCTATTTAACAGGGAGCGATATTGAATTAAGTTGGTGGTTGTTGTCTGTTATTACAAAATTAACATTTTATTTTTCCTTGGGCAATTGATCAGCTACTTCTTTGATCCTTACAAACTGTGAGGTCCGCTGTTCGAATCCCCGTCCGGCAAAAGGTAAAATTAAAATAAAAAAATCATAAAATTGAATAATTTCTTCTACAATGTTTGTATTACAGAAAAAGGTGCTAAGAACTAAAAAATCTCGTGGAAGTGAGTAAGATGTCGGGGAATATACAATTGGGCAGAAACAAAATTTTGAGCATTCAGGTCGAAAACCTATGTTGTTAGCACCTATATTACCTGTTTATTTTTATAATTCATTATGATTGTAAATATATAAATAAATAAATAAAATTTTGAGCACAATATTGTTTGGGAAAATTTTTTTTAAGCATATAATATTTTTGGGTGCAAAATGCTTCCAAATATATTATATGGTCACATAATAACATATTGTTTTTTGGAAGACAACATTATTGAATTTGGATGCAAAAATACAAAATGTTTGGAACTTAGACTACCCAAACATATATTGTTTAGACCAATATGCTTTCAAACATATTATATATTGGTAGAGATCAAACATATAAATGTTTGGGCAATACCCAAAAATGTATATGCTTGAAGCAAAATATGTTTGGGAGTATATGTTACAGAAGCGATTTTTTGTGAGGGTGCAGAAAAAAATAGAACTTGTTCCACAAACTTTTCTTCTAAAGCGCATCCCGGGATCCTCCATCGAGTTTGCGATGCATGATGTACGCTATTAGGCTGTTTTAAATGAAAAAATAAGTTTTTGACAGTTAAATTTCAAATTTCAAAATATTGAAAATTTAATTAAACACTTTATCCTCGATTGAATTTGAACCATTTGAATTGAATTGAATTTGTTTCATTTGACATATTCATTTTGCTAATTAATAAAATTTTTTTGTTGATTTTTAATGTATGTACTTCATACTCTCAAAAAAAGTGAACTCTCCATTTCACTAAAGCCAATTTAACTATATTATTATATACTATATTATTATAAGTTCATGCAATTATTATGTTTGGAGAAAGTTTCCTTTACTCTAATAATTTTTTGAGTACGATACTTAAATTAACTAAAAAACGAAAAAAAAATTATACGCAAATTAAGCATAAAGGTTTACTAAATTCGTATTTATCACAAAATAGTTCAATAATACTGTTTAGTTAAAATTTTCTAAAAATATTAAAAAAAATTTTAAAATTTACCAAAAGTTTCCTTCCGCCCACAATTATCATATCCGCCCACAATTATCAAACTTTTCTCGAACAACCCAGCAAAAAATGGAGCACTATTTCAGCAGAATTGTAAGGGAGAGAGGCAGAACCAACTGCTTACAAAACAACAGACTTCTACACAACGCTGATATAATTGCTCATTTCAATAGCAATATTGCTCAGAAGTGATACATGATTCTATTTTATAGTATGAAGTAAAACAGTACTGCTTTTCTTGCATCTATACGGCATGCGTTGGTTGCAATAACGTCAACGAATGATCGTAAACTAATTTGAGTATTCGTTTACTTTATTGCCTCTGATACAAAAATTTTCAATCACGAAAATTGAAGATTCAATCATTTCTTTAATTGAAATGTCTGCAATCACGAAAATGGTAGTATCAATCACCCATTTTGATTGAAAACCAACACGATTTTCAATTTAATTGAATTTTGTCACGGAATCAATTAATTGTGTGATTGAATCAATTAAAAACGTGATTGGTTTTTGACATAAAATTCAATCACAGTTTTAATTGAATCAATTAAAATTTTAATTAATTTCGCGATAAAAATCAATCAACTATTTGGTTGATTCAATTAAATTAATAATTGATATTGGCCATAAATTTCAATCCAAAAATGTATATTGTTACGTTTTTATATTTAGGCGTTTTTAATTACCCGACAATTAAAACACAGTTCTTTTAAATAACGACAATCTACAATTTATTTACTATGACTTCACACTTTACAATTCGTTCACACTGAAGTTATTCGTTTGACGCTTTAATTAAGACTGACTCGCAAGCAGCATGCGAGCGCTTTTATATATGACGGTGTGGCAATACGAGAACATTCTGGTAGCACTACAATATTCTGGCAACGCCAGAACATTCTTAGACAATGCTAGAAGGATCTACGACCATTAAGTAATTCGTCTGGTGGCTGCCAAACACATACACACTCACATAGATATATGCTCGCATTACTACAACAACAATGACAATAGACAATGAGATGAAATGAGAAAGCAAAATAACAAAGCAAAGGGGTTGTTATTCTATGAGAGAGTAAGAACTAACATTTCGGTAAGCAAACAAAAGAACATAAAAGAAATTCAGGAAAATACTAGAAAATGAATAGATGATTCCAACAAGTGATAGCGAAATTTTATCGTTACAATTTTAAATTTTAAATTAACGGAAACTAATTTAAATAAACTTATATCTATAATTATCAAATTCGTAACACTGCCTCCCGCTTAAGCCTGTTCGTCCCGAACAGGCACAGAACCTGTTCCGTAAGGAGCCAATCGTTCCAGATGTACAACTTTCATCTTTGATCTAGGGCTGTCGTCCTTCTGAATCCGGTATACAACATCATTGATCTTCTTGATGACTTTGTATGGGCCTTCCCACTGTGTTTGCAGTTTGGGACACAGTCCTTTCTTTCGTTGCGGGTTAAATAGCAGAACCAATTCTTCTTCTTGGAAGCCCTCAGTATTTACAGCACGATCGTATCTCGCCTTCATTCTGTTGCTGACCATTTTTATTTTGTTGCGCACTGATTCGTGAACTTCTCCGAAAGTGTTTGGGATGTCGTTTCTGTTTTCTTCCATGGCGAGCTCATAAGGTTTAGCGCCGAATATCAGATCTCCAGGCAACTTTAACTCAGTTCCGAATAGAACATTGGCCGGTGTTCGAGAGGTGGAATCATGAATGGCAGATCTATAGGACAGCAAAAACTTTGGTATATGCTCGTCCCAGTCCCTCTGGCCGTTGTCCACCACTTTTCGAAGATGTTCCTCCAGGGTGCGATTAAACCTTTCTACCATGCCATCGGATTGTGGATGTAATGGCGTAGTCCTCGTTTTCTTGATACCAAGGGATTCACACATCTCTTTGAATATGGCCGATTCAAAATTTCTTCCCTGGTCTGAGTGAATCTCGGACGGCACACCGTAGCGACATATCCAGTTTTTGTTGACCACATCCACAATCGTTTTTGCCTCTTGGTTTGGAATTGCATACACCTCCGGCCATTTGCTGAAGTAATCCATGACCACAAGGACATAACGGTTTCCAGAATCACTTACTGGGAAAGGGCCTGCCACGTCCATTGCTATTCTTTCAAACGGGGCTCCTGGTCTATACTCTTGCATAGGACCTCGACTTTTCCTTGTTGGACCTTTCGCCTTCATGCATTTCTCGCAATTGGCTACCCATTCAGCAATTGATTTCTGGCATCCAACCCAGTAGAATCGTTGCTTCACTTTTTCGGCGGTTTTGGTTATTCCCAGATGACCTCCACTGGGACCATTATGGAACTCCGCCAAAACGTCTCTTATTTTGGAATCCGGTACGATGATCAAATTTCGGCTGCTCTTGCCATCTTCGCTTTCCCATTTACGTTGCAGGGATCCATTGACTAGAACTAAACTATCCCATTGAGCCCAGTATGATTTCATAAGTGGACTTTCGGCTGCGATGTCTTTCTTACTGGGCTTCTCGTTCTCTTCCTTTGCCGAAATAATTTTGTTCAAAATGGGATCTTTACGCTGTTCTGTTGGCCAGTCCACTCCAGATTCGATGTGTAACAGCCGAATATCAACAATCTCCTCCTTATGTTCAGCTTTCGAGCAGTGCTTGCATTCTATACTGCAAGGTCGACGTGACAAAGCGTCAGCGTTACCGTGTTTTCCACCTTTTCTATGCTCGACACTGAAATCATAGCTTTGGAGCCTCTCGATCCAACGTGCCAGTTGAGCTTCCGGATTCTTGAATTGGAGCAACCATCGTAGAGCTGAGTGATCAGTCCTGAGCAAGAAGTGTTGTCCATACAAATATTTATGATAATGTTTTACACTCTCTATGACGGCTAGCAGCTCTCGTCGCGTTACACAGTAGTTCTTTTCGGGCTTGGACAACGTTCGGCTGAAATATCCGATGACCTTCTCCTTGCCGTCTATCTGTTGGGATAGCACACCTCCAATACCATGCGCGCTAGCATCTGTATCCAAAACAAATTCTTCGCCCGGAATAGGATACGCCAGAACAGGAGCTGAACATAAAAGTTCTTTTAAATGTTGGAATGAATCCTCCTGTTCGTCGCTCCACTGGAACTTCTGACCTTTTTGCGTCAATTTATGGAGACTAGCGGCGATGCTGGCGAAGTTTGGGACGAATCGTCGGTAATATGTACATAACCCAAGGAAACTTCTTAATTCGTGGAGATTTCGGGGTCGTGGCCAATCTCTGACAGCTTGGATTTTGTCTTCATCGGTGGATATGCCCTCTGCAGTCACATGATGACCCAGGTATTTAACTTCCCGCTGAAAAAGGGAGCATTTCTTTGCGTTAAGGCGTAGACCAGCGGCTGACAATTGCTGGATAACGTCTTTCAAGTTCTTAAGGTGCTCGTCAAATGTTTTGCCCATCACTATGATGTCATCCAAGTATATCAAGCACGATTTCCAGTGCAACCCCTTCAGTACCCGCTCCATCAATCTTTCGAAGGTAGCCGGAGCGTTGCAGAGCCCGAACGGCATTACATTGAATTGCCAGAGACCGCCATTAACGCCAAAAGCCGTCTTTTCCTTGTCTTTCTCGGCGATCTCTACTTGCCAATATCCACTCTGCAAATCAAGCGTAGAAAACCATGTTGTTCCGGCTAGTGTGTCCAACGTGTCATCAATGCGTGGAAGCGGATAACTGTCCTTTTTGGTGACATCATTCAGTTTTCTGTAGTCCACGCAGAATCGGGTACTTCCATCTTTCTTTTTGACCAGCACAACTGGGGAACACCAAGGACTTGATGATGGCTCGATCACTCCACTCTCCGCCATTTCCTTTATGAGCTTTTGAACTTCGTCTCTTTTTGCCAGGGGAACACTTCGTGGTGCCTGTTTTATGGGCCTTTCTTCTGCGGTTTTAATTTCATGTTTCACTACAGATGTTCTTCCTTGATTTCCCTTTTCAGAAGCAAAAGCACAGGCGTTTTTCCACAACAATTGCTTGGCTTTATTTCTCTCTGACGGCGATAGATGACGTGTCCAAGCCTCGACATACGCTTCTAGATGTTTTCTCACTGCTCCATGTGTCTTTGATGAGTTGCCTTCCAAATTGACTATTGCCTCGGCTGGTGTACATTTGCCAATATCAGAAAATTTTACAATTTGCTCGTGATTGTCAGACAAGTTCAAGACACGAACTGGTATTAGTCTCTCTTCGTTCGTTGTTACCAGGGCATTTGCTATCAAGATGTTGTTGCTTTTGTTTTCTGCTGGTTCAACAACCCACAATTGGCCGACTTCACAATCTCCATTCATAGAAACCCATATAATTGCTTCGGCATTCGGTGGTATAGACTCTGACTGGCTCGTTGTCAAACGTCTGACAGGTGTATTCCCGTCGTATCCCACGTTTACCGTTATTTCGGCATCGCACCATGTCATTACACGACGCTTCATATCCAAATTGAGACCAAAAGCAATCATGAAATCCGCTCCAATTATAACTTCGTCTACTATATCGGCCACAATGAAATCATAAGTAACGGATTTGTTAGCAATAGTTAATTTTACGGTGACCTTTCCATATACGGTTGCGGGTTCCCTGTAGCCGTGCGTAGCTTGACTCCAATCAGTGGTGTAACTTTTCCTTTTACTAAATCAGATCTAATGATAGACTTTGATGCACCAGTATCCAACGTCAAAGTACGCTTGTCGCCATTAATAACACCCGCAATAGTTAAATTGTTATTTTTCTGTTGAACTATTGCTATGGAGATGGTGGGGCCATCGTCTGTGGGAGCCAGCTCTTGCCCCGCTGAACTAGCTCGATTTAGTTTAAAGGTGACTCACTTGACTGAGGGGTCACCTTCTTATGGTTATTGTTTAATGGAGATGGTGATGTGGATCTTGACCGTTTGCGTCGTGCTTTGCATTCTCGAGCTAGATGTCCCGTCTTATCACAGTTATAGCATTTGATTCGGGATTTAGTTGCATCCTGTTTCAATTCTTGCATTACCTGCTTCATTGCCTCTTTCATCGAGTCAATGATAGATTTCGATTCTTCACACTCGGTCTCTACTCTGTGTACTTTGTGAATTTGAGGCCGTGCCAGCAATCTCGCAGTTTCTTGCGCAAGTGCAAATGTTACTGTTTCTGCGAATGTAGCCTTTTGTGACGCATATGTTGCACATTTTATGTCTGGGTCTCGAATGCCATTCACAAAGGTCTCAATTTTGATGCGGTCCACAAGTGGGTGACTCTCGCCTGGGTATGTCAGTAGCACCAACCGCTCAACTTCTGTTGCAAAGTCTTGTAGAGTCTCGTTTGATTTCTGGACTCTACCTCTTAATTCCATTCTAAAGATGTCTTGCTTGTGCTCTCCACCATACTTGCGTTGAAGCGCCGCTATTACTTCATTATAGTTATTTCTAGAAACAGCGGGAATGCTTTGTATCACATCAGCAGCATTGCCCTTTAATGCCAATAGAAGTTCAATTGCTTTATCATCGTCATTCCACAAATTTCTAGAAGCAACCATTTCGAATTGGAATTTGAAGACATCAAATGACGTTGAGCCATCGAAAACAGGAGTTTTGATTTTTGAGCCCTCGATGACGCGCACTGGACCACCTTTAATTTCCAGCTCTGACATTTTTTTCTCGATGTGCAGAAACTTCTCATCATGAACCATAATTTTCTCATCCACGGAAAGAACTTTCTTATCCAATTCCACAATTTGATTTTCTATATGGTCCACACGTTTCTCCATGCCTTCAGAAATTTGTTGTAATTTTTCGTTGACCATTCTAGAATTTTCGTCGAATTTTTCTTCCAATTTTCTAGAATTTTCTTCCATTTTTCTAGAATTTTCTTCCATCATTTTGCTCAAAGCATTGAGCATTGATGTGTAATCCACAACATTCGAAGCCACAGATGGAGTTTCTACACTGCTTGTATTGACGAGTATTGATTCATCAATGTCTTCCTTATAATCAAACTCATGCGTCGCAATGTCCATATTACGCCGTTCAAACTCTTCCAGTAGACGCTTTTGAAGCTGGGCCTTATTGCCCGTTGTCGGCAGCTCCAGTTTGCTCAATTCCTTTTTTAAGTCTTCCACTCGAAGCTCATTAAACTTCATTGTAGATTTTTTTTTCGTTATTCCACTTCTGACACCAATTGTTACGTTTTTATATTTAGGCGTTTTTAATTACCCGACAATTAAAACACAGTTCTTTTAAATAACGACAATCTACAATTTATTTACTATGACTTCACACTTTACAATTCGTTCACACTGAAGTTATTCGTTTGACGCTTTAATTAAGACTGACTCGTTAGCAGCATGCGAGCGCTTTTATATATGACGGTGTGGCAATACGAGAACATTCTGGTAGCACTACAATATTCTGGCAACGCCAGAACATTCTTAGACAATGCTAGAAGGATCTACGACCATTAAGTAATTCGTCTGGTGGCTGCCAAACACATACACACTCACATAGATATATGCTCGCATTACTACAACAACAATGACAATAGACAATGAGATGAAATGAGAAAGCAAAATAACAAAGCAAAGGGGTTGTTATTCTATGAGAGAGTAAGAACTAACATTTCGGTAAGCAAACAAAAGAACATAAAAGAAATTCAGGAAAATACTAGAAAATGAATAGATGATTCCAAAAAGTGATAGCGAAATTTTATCGTTACAATTTTAAATTTTAAATTAACGGAAACTAATTTAAATAAACTTATATCTATAATTATCAAATTCGTAACAATATATTGCACCCCAAAAATCTTATTTAGTTTTATTAGAAATAAAAAATCGTCAATATTTTATATTTCTGAATTACGCTATAGACTAAAGAATTTGGTTTTTGTTATTAGTGTGTTTTGTTCTAACATAACTTAGACATACAATTATGATCAATAACAACTAAAGGCTTAAAAAAATAAACGATATAAATCATTATCTTCCTTATCATATTAACGATGTTAGCATGTTCCTTCTACACCGAAAAAAAAGTTTACTATTTTTTATGAAAAATGAACTAACCCATAGTAAGAATGACCATGATTTGGCGCCAAAGATTTTTTTCATCTAGATAAGTTCATGATTTATAAATTAGTTCATGTATTGCATCGTATTTTAGTTCATTATTACTATGATGTGGGAAGAATATAGTTAAACAAATTCAAAATATTCCTGCTATCCGGAAAAATTAACAATTTTTTGGGAAACCTGTATTAAGAAATTGGTTTGAAATAAACTGTTTGTCGGTATAATTTTCAAAAAAGTAGAGAAATTGAGGAATCAAAGGTACAACAAGCCTGTATACAACTAAGAAATTTTTCGTACAAAACAAGTCAATTTTCTATTACCACCAGTATTTTATTTCGAAAAATTATTATTATATTACACAAAACTATGGGTTATGATATACAATAAAAGAAATATTTTTATTCGTAAGTTGGATGCAGTTACTTGTCGGTAGTTAGTAATTACTTCTTCAAAAGAGTAATATTCTATGTTATTAGGACTAAACTAATTAATTTAAATTTCCATGTTTTCTATCCATATGAAAGATATATGTGGCATAAGTTGCTATATTCAATTGAATTGTCCAATTTCATCGATTTTGGCTATCATTTGTTGGGCGGATTTGTATTATAAGCATCTGAAATTGCAAAGTTGAAATATAAGAAAAATATTATCAAATTCTATCGTTCATATTGATTTTTATCTTACGGTTTTCAAGAGTATTTCCTAAATCCAATAAGGATATCAGCTTAATTAGCATTAAACAGTAAGCATATTCAAAAAAATACCATTACAAGACCTGTCTACCTGCAAGTGAAAATAATTATTTTTAATAAATTGAAATTTTCGTTTTATTAAAAACGGACAAAATACCGTTTATAGAAAAACTTACCACATTGAAAAATCCATCCAGTAGGTACATTATTGGAATCATATCCATGGACTAAAGGGTGATACGGTCAAAATTTGGTCAAGGGAAAACGCGTGTAAATCGGTGAAATCGTTTATTTAAAAAATCAAATTAAATTTCTTTTTCAAGTTCAATTAGTATAAAATTCAGGAAAAATATTCAGGCTTTCGCTTTTCCAAATCCGAATTGCCGGGCCTCACTCTTGACACCTGCCATCAGATTTTGTACAGCCACCTTGTCCACCTTCTTCGCCGCAGAAAGCCAGTTTGCCTTGAACTGCTGCTCGTCCTTAGCAGTTTTTTGGTCTTCTTTAGGTTCCGCTTGACAATAGCCCAGTATTTCTCAATTGGGTGGAGCTCTGGCGTGTTGGGAGGGTTCTTGTCCTTGGGAACCTCCTGCACGTTGTTGGCGGCGTATCACTCCATGGCCTTTTTACCGTAATGGCAAGATGCCAAATCCGGCCAAAACAGTACGGAACAACCGTGTTTCTTCAGGAAAGGCAGCAGACGTTTATTCAAACACTCTTTCACGTAAATTTCTTGGTTGACAGTCCCGGAAGCTATGAAAATGCTGCTTTTCAAGCCACAGGTACAGATGGCTTGCCAAACCAGATATTTCTTTGCGAACTTTGACAGTTTTATGTGCTTGAAAATATCTGCTACCTTTCCCCTTCCTTTTGCCGTATAAAACTCCTGTCCCGGAAGCTGCTTGTAGTCGGCTTTGACGTAGGTTTCGTCGTTCATTACCACGCAGTCAAACTTCGTCAGCATCGTCGTGTACAGTATTTAAGGTGTATATTAAGTTCGAGTTTAGAGGCTAAAATCGCAATTTTCATGATAAGTTTTCTTTAATAATCCATTATAAAAAAAATAATCTTTATAAAAAACTTGGTTTGGGCTATTTTCCATCAAGTTATATTTAAATTTGTATCGAAGACGTATAATTTTATACTTTTCTTAGTGATTTATTTTTAATTTTAGCGGCTAAACTCGAACTTAGTACTCACCTTTAGGAATTGCTGTAACATAAAAAATATACATTCAAAAAAATGGTTGCATCTCCAATCTGTGATCCAGATGTAGAATAAATATAGATTATCCTATTACCACTCATGTTGTATATTTTTTATGTAAATCAATTAAAAATCCGCACTAATATTAAACTATTAACAGAAGTATACAGTTCCTTAATCTGTTATTTGTTTTTTTTTCATCAATAAAAAGCGTTTTTGATTTCTCTAACATCACATCATTCACTTCTCAGTTTCTAAAATGTTTCGAAATAAATGTACTTTCATTAATAAACACCAATACCGCACGTACAATTTTGCAAAATTAAATCCACGTGTGCACTTCATAAAAGCATCAACATAACTGAATGCAACAATAAAACTCACAGCCACAAATAGTCATAAAGGATACATACCTGCCGTAAAGAAAAACAACTCCACACACACACACACACGATCACTTTCTGATCTCGCTATTGCAAGAAAACAACTCTCACCACAAAAAATACCAACAACACACAAGGAACATTCCAAGGCCGTAGCCAGGATTTTAATTCGTGGGGGGGGGAGGGGGGGTGGTGTTCAACTTAAAAAAAACAAGTATATACGGCCGTAAGTTCGGCCAGGCCGAATCTTATGTACCCTCCACCATGGATTGCGTAGGAACTTCTACTAAAGGCTGTCATCCACAATCGAATTACTTGGGTTGCGATACACTTGCCGATGGCAAGGTATCGTAAAACTTTTTAACACTGTCTTCTAAATTGTAGGTTAGCCCATACGGGATATATATTAAACAAAAAAAGGCCGATTAAATACGTATATAATATAGTTTGACAAAATTTTCTATAGAAATGAAAACTTGACAAAATTTTCTATAGAAATGAAAACTTGACAAAATTTTCTATAGAAATAAAATTTTGACAAAATTTTCTATAGAAATAAAAACTTGACAAAATTTTCTATAGAAATAAAATGTTGACAAAATTTTCTATGGAAGTAAAATGTTGACAAAATTTTGTATAGAAATAAAATGTTGACAAAATTTTCTATGGAAGTAAAATGTTGACAAAATTTTGTATAGAAATAAAATGTTGACAAAATTTTCTACAGAAATAAATTTTTTACAAAATGTTGTATAAAAATAAAACTTTGACAAAACTTTCTATGGAAATAAAATTTTGACACAACTTTCTATAGTAATAAAATTTGACAAAATTTTCTATGGAAATAAAGTTTTGGTAGATTATTTTTGGCGATATGGACCAATTTTTGTATAATAAGTCATCGGCTATATATAACTAAAGACCGATATTGACCAATTTTTACATGGCTGTTAGAGGCCATATATTGACAAAATGTACCAAATTTCAACCGCATCGGATGACTTTTGCTATATATAATTATGGACCGATATGGACCAATTTTTGCATGGTTGTTAGATACCATATACTAACACCATGTACCAAATTTCAACAGGATCGGATGAATTTCGCTCCTCCAAGAGGCTCCTGAGGTCAAAACTGGGGATCGGTTTATATGGGAGCTATATATAATTATGAACCGATATGGACCAATTTTTGCATGGTTGTTAGAGACTATATACTAACACCACTTACTAAATTTCAATTGGATCGGATGAATTTTGCTCCTCCAAGAGGCTCCGGAGTTCAAATCTGGGGATCGGTTTATATGGGAACTATATATAATTATGAACCGATATGGACCAATTTTTGCATGGTTGTTAGAGGCCGTATAATAACATCATGTACAACATTTCAACCGGATCGGATGAACTTTTCCCCTCCAAGAGGCTCCGGAGGTCAAATCTGGGGATCGGTTTATATGGGGGCTATATATAATTATGGACCGACATGGACCAATTTTTGCATGGTTGTTAGAGACCGTATAATAACATCATGTACCACATTTCAACCGGATCGGATGAATTTTCCCCTCCAAGAGGCTCCGGAGTTCAAATCTGGGGATCGGTTTATATGGGAGCTATATATAATTATGGACCGATATGGACCAATTTTTGCATGGTTGTTAGAGGCCGTATACTAACATCAGGTACCAAATTTCAACCGGATCGGATGAATTTTGCTGCTCCGGGAGGCTCCTCAAGCCAAATTTGGGGATCGGTTTATATGGGGGCTATACGTAAACGTGGTCTGATATGGCCGATTTTCAATACCATCCGACCTACATCAATAACAACTACTTGTGCCAAGTTTCAAGTCGATAGCTTGTTTCGTTCGGAAGTTAGCGTGATTTCCACAGACGGACGGACAGCCGGACAGACGGACAGACGGACGGACGGACGGACATGCTTAGATCGACTCAGAATTTCACCACGACCCAGAATATATATACTATATGGGGTCTTAGAGCAATATTTCGATGTGTTACAAACGGAATGACAAAGTTAATATACCCCCATCCTATGGTGGAGGGTATAAAAATATTCATATAATCTCATGTGTAGAAAATTTTATTTATGCATAGGTATGCATACAATATTTTTATACCCACCACCATAGAATGGTGACGGGGGTATAATAAGTTTGTCATGTGTTACAAACACATCGAAATATCGATTTCCGACTATATAAAGTATATATATTATTGATCAGGGAGAAATTCTAAGACGATATAACGATGTCCGTCTGTCTGTTGTAATCACGCTACAGTATTCACTAATGAAGCAATCGTGCTGAAATTTAGCACAAACTCGTCTTTTGTCTGCAGGCAGGTCAAGTTCGAAGATGGGCTATATCGGTCCAGGTTTTGATATAGTCCCCATATAAACCGACCTCCCGATTTGGGGTCTTGGGCTTATAGAAATCGTAGTTTTTATCCAATTTGCCTGAGATTTGAAATCTAGAGGTATTTTATGACCATAAAGAGGTGTGCCAAAAATGGTGAGTATCGGTCCATGTTTTGGTATAGACCCATATAGACCGATCTTCCGATTTTACTTCTCGGGCTTATAGAAACCGCAGTTTTTATTCAATTTACCTGAAATTGGAAATCTAGAGGTATTGTAGGACCAAAAATACGTGTGCCAAAAATTGTGAGTATCGGTCCATGTTTTGGTATGGTCCCCATATAAAACGACCTCCCGATTTGGGGTCTTGGGCTTATAGAAACCGTAGTTTTATCCAATTTGTCTGAAATGGGAAATCTAGAGGTATTTTAGGACTATAAAGAGGTGTGCCAAAAATGGTGAGTATAGGTCCATGTTTTGGTATAGCCCCCATATATACCGATCTCCCGATTTTACTTCTTGGGCTTATAGAAACCGCAGTTTTTATTCAATTTACCTGAAATTGGAAATCTAGAGGTATTGTAGGACCACAAATACTTGTGCCAAAAATTGTGAGTATAGGTCCATATTTTGGTATAGCCTCCATATAGACCGATCTCCCGATTTTACTTCTTGGGCTTATAGAAACCGCAGTTTTTATTAAATTTACCGGAAATTGGAAATCTAGAGGTATTGTAGGACCACAAATACGTGTGCCAAAAATTGTGAGTATCGGTCCATGTTTTGGTATGGTCCCCATATTAAACGACCTCCCGATTTGGGGTCTTGGGCTTATAGAAACCGTAGTTTTTATCTAATTTGTCTGAAATTGGAAATCTAGAGGTA
The DNA here is from genome assembly GCF_050003625.1 of Haematobia irritans. NCBI lineage: Eukaryota > Metazoa > Arthropoda > Insecta > Diptera > Muscidae > Haematobia > Haematobia irritans. Next base: position 82,329,955 of record NC_134398.1, read on the forward strand.
TTTTCGGGTCATAAAGAGGTGTGCCGAAAACGGTGAGTATCGGTCCATATTTTAGTACAGCCCCCATAAGAACGATCTCCCGATTTAACTCCTTGGGTTTCTAGAAACCGTAGTTTTTATCTGATTTGCCTGAAATTGTAAATATTATGGTATTTTAGGCTCACAAAAACGTGTATCGGATTAAGTTTTTATCGGTCCATTTGGTAACGTAGTAACTGCAGGGATGGAAAATGCAGTTCTATAGTACTTTTTTCAAACCTTTTTCACCCCGGTCAGTACCATAGTACCCCCGCGAATGATTTAGTACCTTTTGTGTAGACATTTTTGAGTCGATATCAGATTTATGGTACAATAGCTTTGACAAAATATTTTAATATTTTGAGAAATTACAAATATGGCAAAACAGACCATGTGGGAAAAAAATCTATTTCGTAAAAGACATAGTCAAAAACAGGATTTTATTGAACTTCAAAAATGTTTTAGTCGAAAAACGAAAGCGATTCTACATTATCGATTTTTTATTTCGGTAGAAAATGTTGTCAAAATTTTATTTCTATATAGAATTTTTGCAAAATTTTATTTTTATAGAAAATTTTGTCAAAATTTTACTTCAATTGAAAATTTTGTAAAAGATTTATTTCTATAGGAAATTTTTGCAAAATTTTATTTCTATAGAAAAAATTTTGCAAAATTTTTTTTTCTATAGAATTTTTTTTGAAAAATTTTATTTCTTTAGAAAATTTTTGCAAAATTTTATTTATATAAAAATGTTTGTCAAAATTTTATTTTCTTTTAAAATTCAGTCTCTTGACAATAATATTCCAGTGAAATTTTTGTTGAAATTTAGTAAGAAGTACCTTTCCGATCAAAAACTACCTTTTTTGTACTTTCCTAAAAATTGTATTTTCCATCCCTGAGTAACTGGCAAAGTGACCAAAATTTTTAAAAGAATATGCACGTTTGGAAATATCTCTTTATTGTTTCCATCGCTAAATTAGGCAGGTTCTTTTCGCAGGTTTTGCGCCATTTCATTTACACATGTGTGTTTGGCTGTTTCGTTGTTGTTCTATGGCCAAACAAAGCGAGTCATGTTCACAAAAAGAGCAACAAACACACATAAAAAGCAGATATACATTTTCCAAAAATGAAATTTGTGGTGCGAAAACAAAAACAATTTGTTATTTTCGACCGTCGTTTGACGGACTTTTCAACGAGTATTCTATGATTTGTGCAAGTTTTATAGGTAAGCGTTTTTCAAAATAAAACCTCCAGCTTTTCTTCAACATCTTCGAAAAGATTTTTCTATGCAGCTAAAAATATATATTTATTTATATAAAAATATTAATTCATTTCTGGGGGAGTTTGGGAGTTGGAATTCTATCTATAAGTTAAGGTAAAATATATACCAAATCTATGAGGAATCTCTAAAAAATTATATACACCCGTCAAGGATTATACACGCAAAAAAATAATTCTTTCCTCCCAAACGAAATTTTAGACAAACAAAGTTCGTTTCTCATTTGCTTTTCGCTGTAAGGAAGTGTATTTGGAAGAAAAGTATATACTTTTTGTAATAAACGTTTATTCTTTTCCAGGATGTAAAAACAATTTCATAAAGACTAGCTCAAAAAAAAACATTATTTTCTTGCTAATTGCATTGTCCCTCACATCTTTCTCACATCCACGAGGATTTTTAGTTCTTAACACCTTTTCCTGTAATACCAACAATGTAGAAGAAATTATACGATTTTATAAATTTTTAAAATTTTTTTACCTTTCGCCTGGACGGAGAATCGAACCGCGGACCATGCACATTGTAAGCCAACACACTAACCACTGAGCTATGTACCTGTTATGGTCATCAATAGATAAATATCCATATAAGTTATATTTATATAGCATAGCTTGCGGCGCCCACGAACCGAATAAACAAAGTTTATTTAACAGAAACAAACATTTAGTTTGGCACCGTGGAGCAGTGGTAGCTACGTCCGACTCTCATGCCAAGGGTCGTGGGTTCGATCCCTGCTTCGGCCAAAGTTTTTTTTTTTGCTTTTGTTTTTTTTTACATATATTCGAGATATATTCGGAAGATTCCGAAAAAATATTCAACATTACATTGTACAATATTAAATTTTGAACTGTAAAATGTGTCTTATTAAAGACCTAAAGTCAGAAAAGAACAGTGTTTGATATAAACGAAATGGACTGTGTTGTTATTTCAAAAATAACTTTTTTTATTGAAAAAATAAAAATTTTGTAACAAACGAATTTTTTTGGTGATAAAAGTTTAAAATTTTCGAAGCAATTCAAAAAACTCTAACAAAAGAAAAACGTTTTCGGTACACGTTTTCCAAACGTTTTTTTTCTTTGCGTGTATTAACTACTTTTTATTCTACTTTTTCTAAAATTTTCAATGTGAGTAAAAACACTCCAACATATAATAAAAAGGGAAATAATCTGTAGGTAGCCATCGTACGAATCGGTAATGTCGTTAAGTTAAATTTTACTAAAAATTTTTTTTTCCGTACAAAATTTTTTCTTAGTAAATTGTCCACATTTCGTAGTAAGATTTTTATATTGCCCATGTATTTTTATAATAGAATCAACGATGCATTAACTACTGTGTTGGGAATTTATTTAAGGAAAAATCCTTCCCATTTCGTAGTTAGTGAACTAAAAAACATTTACTGAATTTTTATAAGTTTTCCTTTAGCTAAGTTAATTTTCGTTGTGGTTACGAAAAATGAACTATATTACAGTAAATTTGTTGAACTATGTGGAAGTTAAAATGGTCCTTAAATTTACAAGACACTTTTTTTCTGTGTAATATGTAGATGCGCCTAGATTTCCAATAAATAAATCAGCAGCCTGTAAGCTAAATTAGTTTTTCTGAAAGTAAACAGAATAATTCGAATTTAATTTTGTTCAATTAAAAGTTAATTTTGTTAAACATACCTGCATAGAATATCAAGTTCAATTCTTAGTTCCAGGTTGCAGATTTATAATCTTCTTTTGCAGTTGTAGTCATTTAGCATAAAAAGGTGTATTAGAGAGCTCGATAATTTAATTTAGTAACAATTCCTTTCCAAAATTTCCACACATTGAAATCGTCTATTAAAATTTGAACCAATCAAAGACAAAAATAATGGCAAAGCAATGTAATATTAAGTATTATATTGATGATACTTTGCAAATTCTGGAAATAGAAAAAATATAAATGGAAAATACATATTTTTATTATTTTCGGATATTTTTCATATTTTAAAATCCAAAAGAAAGAACTTTCTTACCATTACATAATTCAGCTCATTAGTTTTTATATCAGATATACTGCTCTCTACTTGGGTTCAAATTAAAAAAGGCAGGTACAACAAAAATGCAATTTAATGCCAACGCTACTTCGCAACTTCAAGGTGAATCTTCCCGCAAACCCATACCGCTCTTGGTTTTAAGAAAACTAGGAGTGAAAAAAATTTACAAGTTTAAAAGATCAATACGGTACTCACCTTTTGATTGCAAAAATATTCTTATATATTTGATAAAATGATAGAGTTGATGGGATTGATTGACCAATTTCACGAAATAAAATTGCTCACTAAAAAAAAATTAAGAAAAAATATATTTTATGGTGTTTTCTTTTCTGAAAAAAGTCCTTTGCCTTCATTTTGTCTGTACAGAATGGGCATTTTTAAAATGTTGGCAGCAACATAAAAAAATGCTATCATTTCAGCGGGCAGAAAAGAATTCAAAGGAGCAAACAGGACAATCGCAGCACTCTCGTTTGTCGGCAGTGCTGAAAATGTCCGCAATTTGCCTCTCTGCGTGGCACTATTTTCACAACAGAAATCGAAGCCTTTTCGCACTTTTGCCTGTTTTTTAGAAAAGAACCTAAAAAGCCCATTTTCCGGGAAAAATGCAAAAAAGGTGTGCAAAATATTTATGTACACATTTCGAACGCAGCAGAGGGATGTCGCCAATCATATTTTTCAATTTACGTTACTTCCACAGACTGATCTCGTTGTTTAATAAATACCCATTCTCTTTTCTCTCTTTCCATCGCTCAAAATTATTCAATTTCAATCACAAAGGTGATTGGATCAATGTAATTCAGTGTTGCCAGGTAATTTTTGATTCTTCCCCCCAAATCTTAAGAAAAAACCCCTAAATTGGCCTAGACTTTTTTCAAAAACCCCCAAAAATTTTAAGAACGTACATAGTACAAAAAGAGGCCCAAAATATCGATAAAATTTTCTTTTGAAGTAAATAAAAATCATTAGATAAAATCATTACACCACTTGTCACAAATTCGGGTTCGATTCCTGCTTTGACCGAACACCAAAAAGTTTTTCAGCGGTGGATTATCCCACCTCAGTAATGCTGGTGACATTTCTTTCAGGGTTTCAAGGCTTCTCTAAGTGGTTGCACTGGAATGTGGAACGCCTTTCGGACTCGGCTATAAAAAGGAGGTCCCTTTACATTGAGCTTAACATGGAATCGGGCAGTGATAAGAGGGAAGTTCACCAATGTTGTATCACAACGGACTGAATAGTCTAAGTGAGCCTGATACATCGGGCTGCCACCTAACCTAACCTTATTTTTAATTGTATCAAATATTAAAAATGCCTCTTCAACAGATGCATTTAAAAAAGAATGTCATTGCATACTTACTTGTATTTAGGAAAATGGGTTGACTTCCCTTATTTGTTTCTCAAAATTCATGCCAGAATTATTCCAAATTTTGTTGAGAATTGCTCCACTTTATAAGGGCTAAGATATTTTTTTTACCCCCAGAAATCCCCCTAAATAAATGTTACGCCTAAAAATCCCCCTAAACGTGTAAAAAATCCCTAAATTTGGGGGAAAACCCCCAACCTGACAACACTGATGTAATTGGAAACGGAAAAATTTTCAATCGTTCAACGTTTGTAATTGAAAACTATTTATGAATTGATTAACAAATTGATTGAATTAATTAATATTTTAATTGGAAACGTTACAAATATCAATCATTTTTTAATTGGTTTTTGATTTGATTAAATAATAAGTAATTAATTGAATCCGTTTCCAAATTCAATTGAGTGTTTAATTGAAAAAATTTCGGTGATAATTTTTTGTGTGTAGATGCGTTTCGTTTTAGCAAACCTTCGCTTTTTCTCACAAACATACTGTAAAAAGTTCAACCGAAATTTTGTCGGATGGGCAAACCTTAATTTGGTCATTTGTATTATACAACATTTTTGTTTTCTTTTCGCTGAAGAGTGCACAGGCATTACAATTTCGCTGTGAATAATAAACATACACCAAAATAATGTGAACTCACCATGAAAGAAAATTTTGGTTTATTTTAGAAAATTTTAACTAAAGTACTTTTATAATTGCAACATGTTACAAATAAGTTAATACTTTTTGTCAAATTGAAGAAAATTTATTAAAAATAATAATTTATTTCTGTTGTTTAAGAAAATTGTGGATGTTGAAGGAAAAAATTGGATTTAATAATTGTTAGAATGTCTTTAACGCTTTACGAAATTGAGATTTACTCACTTGAGAGACGTATGAACTCAGTTTAACCAAACTTCTACCATTTTACGAAACTATGAACTATTTTATTTTTTAGTAAAATTATGCGCTGTATTTGTATACAATTTTTTTCTTATTTTTAGTTCACGTCATCAAAGTAAGCAAAAAATTATTCAATTAAGGAACATATGCTGACATCGGACAAAATTTAACCAAAATCGTCGAATCTTCATGAACTAAAATAAAGTTCAATTGGCTTTAGCTCCCCCTTTTATGAGTGTAGATGGTGGGTGAGATTTTCTAGTGGTAGGAGATTTTTTTTTACTTTGGAGATCTGTGGATTTGGCTGGGGATAAAACCGTGGAATTCCTTAAAATGTATAAATTTTATTATTGCGTCCATTATGAACTTGGTACTAAAGACATTTTTGCACTTTTCAACTCCAATTTTGTCGACTCCAAAATTCGAAATTTTCTTTAACAAGTGAAAAAAAATAATTATGTCTAATAAATTTTCTTGAATTTGTCGAACAATTTTTACTTATTGTTGTGAAATCCGCGTGACAACAAAATAATTATGTCTAATAAATTTTTTTGAATTTGTCGAAAAATTTTTACTTATTTATGTGAGATCCGCGTGACAACTGCGTTTTTAATACAATTTAGTTAAAATTTTCTTAAATTGGCCTAAAATTTCTTTATTTACAAACATTTCTTCTTCTTCACTTTCCTTTAAGTTTTCCTTTGTTCCTACTGTTTGTCATCAGAAAATAAAAACTAAATTGGAAAGAAATAAAACTAAAATATAAAACTACAGTAATTTTTTCAATAAAACATAGTACAACTTTGTATAAGCTTTCGTTACAAGTGTTGTTTAACTATGAAGAAACACTTTTCAAAGGTTCTTTACATTAAGTCGAAAATTTTTATAGCAAACCCCACATCTACCGTTGACCACCACACAGACATGTTAAAGTCCTTATCTATTAAAGAATTCGATGATATAAGGTTTTTTTATCTTTTAAGGATTGAAATTTATGTACATAAAATTTTTGTATGCATTTTTCTTTGGGAGGGTTTTCATGGGGAAGAATATTTGTGTTGGGAATTTTTTTGGGAATATACTTTCGAATTTTTGGGGATCTCTCTCGAAAAAATCTGGCAACCGTAACGCATAGAATTAAGACGTGTTTTGGTCTTAGAAATAAGAGGCCTTTTTCACAATATATTGTTACGTTTTTATATTGAGGCGTGTTTAATATCCCGATAATTAAAACACAGTTCTTTTCAAATAACGATAATCTACAATTTATTTGTTTAACTGATAGGTTTCACTTATTTGCTCTACGATGTGTACTGTATAAACTTTAGCTTACGAGTGACTTCACAGCTCCGTGTGTCAGCTCTTTTATAGTACTGTATAACGCTATCGAAAATTCTCGGTAGTCTGGCCTATAACATTCCACTACTACCTGGTAGATGTCGCACGGGCGATATCGCACATATTTATCGGCTTATGTTCATTGTCTTGGCTACAGTCATCTGGAACATTCTACTATATGGCAGATGTCGCACAGGCATAGATGATTATGCCCAATAAACACAAACGTTTGAAAAATGCTAAATTTCAACAATTTTTCAAACATTTTTTCAAAGGATTAGGGTAATATTCAAGTTGAGAAATTGTTGAGAAAATCGCGTTCTCAACAAAAAACAGACATTACCCTCAACAGTGAAATTCAACACATTAGCAATAATATCTCAAGTGTTATCCTCAAATTGAAATGCATCGCTACTCAATAATTTGTCAAACAATTTTCGATGCGAGTCAAATTCAAAATTAACATCGTTGCAAATACTTTTCAACCTAAATTTGTATGAATGATATCCCCACTTCAAATTGAAAGTCAAAGCCAAAATTCTATGAATTTTGTATAATTTATTCATTTTCATCAAAATAAAATATATAATAATACACTACACTACATAATACACTACAATACCAATTGATAAATAATAATCTTATTAAACATATCAACAAATAAGAACAAAAAAAAAAAAAACAAACAACAAAACTTTAAATATCTTAAACATTATTAGTAAACACTTTTGCATTGATAATTCGTTTTCCTTCCTTTTGGTGTCATAAAACAGCATTAAAATTTATTAACATGCGGGCAATTTGAAATTAGGAACGTACTGGACCGCGTGTTAGAATTGATTTCCAGCAAAAGGAATTCACAAAATATCCATTTTAAACTGATAATAGCATATGAATTAAACTGACGATGTGATCCCCTTTTTCATCCAGAAGTTGTTGATTTCAACAATTTGTTGTTTTTAACAATTTTAATTGGTTGCACTTGTAATGTTTCTGGAAACTTTTTCTTGTCGATAAGCCACTCATTTTTCATTGGTCAGCTTCTTAATGTTTGCAAGAATGTAGCATCCAAAGATTTTGGTTTTCTGCAAAGAGATTTAAATTTAGTGACTTCTCTAAAGTGTTGATTTAATTTTTCATATTGACGTACCAATTATTATAAACTATTTGAAGCAGTTCCAGTTAATTGTCCACCATTTTTTCATCGGTCAGCTTTTTAATGTTTTCAAGAACGTAGAATCCATAATTTTAGTTTTCTGCAAAGAGATATACATTTAGTGACTTCCTTAAAGTTTTATTTCATTTTTTATTTTCACTTACCTATTTTTATAAACTATTTGGTTATTTGTCTAAAATTTTCCATTTTTTTATTTCTTGCAATTGACCACGAACTTCGTTGCACAAATAAGTATTGAAAACCACATGGTTTTTTCGTTGCATTTTAGGGTAGTGTTTTGTCAAAGTTTTCTCATATTATCTTCAACAACTTTTCAAAGATTTCGTCAACATTTTGGCAAATTGAAAGTAATTCGCAAACAATTTGAAGATGTATTGAAGATGAGCTATTTCAAGTCAAGTTGAATTTATGTTGAAAATTATATTTACCCTCAAACTGAAAAGTTGTTGCATTTGAAAAACGCTCATCCTGTGTTTATTGGGTGGTCATATTACTACAACTATAACAATAAGCAATGAAGATAATAAAACAAAAGGGTTTACTTTACAATGAACTATTGGGAAACTAAGAACACAAAAGATGTTTAGGAAAGTACTAGAAAATAAAGAAATGATTTTGACAATTGATGACGTAATAAATTTTAAATTAACGGAAACTAATTTGAATAAACTTAAATCTAGAAATATCAAATTCGTAACAATATGATAAATCGCCCATGATCAAAAATGTTTAAAAATTAAAGAATTTGTCAAAATTAAGAAAATAGCCCAATTCTAGCTGAAATAATATAATACATAAATAATAAATATTATTTCTTACTGTATTTTAATGATATTTCAAAGATCTTAACAATGACTAAACTCAAATTCAATATTCCGATATTTCATTAATATAACGTTTGTTATCATTGATACAACGTACATCTTTCATTCAGACAATGAAAAAAAATGAGTTCATAGAGTGAATAATTTTCATTCATACATCGTATGGGCTGCATCCATACAATGAATATGTTTCGTTCATACAACGAATAATTTTCGTTAATACAACAAAAAGGCTATGTTATTGCAACGTAATTATTCGTTAATAGTACGAAATGTACTTCATAAGTGGTTTTGTAAATATAACGTAAAATTACGTTGAAATTCTCTCCGATTATGGGCATTTGGCCCCAATAAACTCTTAATCTTAAATCAGGTTTGTTCTCGTACTGGATATGCAAACCGTGAAAACTCAGCCCTAATTAATCCAGAAAAGTTACAAAAATGGGGAATACCATTTATTTTGGAATATGATGTGAGATATGTTATCTCATATTTGCAATTTGGTGTATTTTCAGTATTTGGCATACTCCGAAGTTTGGATTGTCGGAAATATCGTTTGGATCCCGATGTTTATGCGGACGAAGCTCATACAATTAGTGATCGTGACGGGTCACTATTCGTGGCAGCTACTAGGAAGCACTACACCAATAACCAGTATTGTGTCGAGAAGATACGGAATGCAACATGGGCTGATCAAAAGGTAAATGGAATCCCCTCAAAATTTTTAAAAGTAACAATCGGATCATTGGTAAATTTGATACGAGTAACACTCTCACATTAGTTGTACACATTTCTTTGCTTCGATTCGAAAGTTGTTGGAAATGACCGGATACGCTTCAAGCTCTACACTATTGGACTATTGATCTCATGCTCTTTCTATGCGGCCACATTAGTAGTCTACCTATCGATATCAAGACTGAGAAATTTGCCGGGAAAAATATTGATATGTCTGGTCAGCAGTCTTTTTACGGCATATCTAGGCATTGCATTAGGTCAACTAATGCCAACACCAAATGAAACAATTTGTTTTGCATCGGGTAAGTAAAATAGTATTGATTTATTTTATGTTTTGCGCCGAAATTTAGAACGCAGTCTGTTATTTTTATCGTTCTCATTCATTGAGGGAGAGAGAGATTCTTGAAATCAAAGGAACCCCGCCAGATTTATGCTTTTTAAAAAATTGTCGCCTGAAAAGGGGGAATTTCATTACCGAAGACGAAATTAAGAAAGCCCCGAAAAGAAAATTAGCATTTTCGTAGAGTAGAGACTAGAGGTGTGCATGTAACACAAAATTGTCGTGAATCACGCGTGAGTCATGCAGATGGCAACGGCGTGAGCGTGAGTCACGAAAATAATAACTTCGTTAGAAACGAATTTCGAAAAATACGCTCACGAAAAAAACCGCTTACAAATATAAATCACTTACGAGTTGGATTTATTTACATTTATTTTAGTGTTCAGTCAGGTCCCTCAGGTGAATTACCCATGAAATTATTCGTGAGTCAGGACATTTCTAATCATGAATGTGAGTCTTTAAAACATTTTCATGCGTGAGCGTGAGCCCTACCAAAAAATATCGTGCGTAAGATTTTTCTGTCGTGAGTGTGCGTGAGTTAAATATTACTCACGTGCACACCTCTAGTGGAGACGTGATTGTCGTGATCATATCTGATAATAATGTTAATGGAAGGTAAATCATCATCAGATCGATTGAGATTTTTGATCACGAAAATAATAGTACCACAGATTTAATTAGAAATAAAAATACTTGAGTAAAAAACGTTTTAATTTTATCCTGCACTTTCAATTATTTTAAAAATTTTTTAATAATATCAAATTTAATTGATTTTGGTCGATAAACTCAATTATTTATTTAATTGAGCCGATCAATTATTTTGTGTATTAATGTTAATTTATTTATAATTATTTTTCCTTTAGATGAAGGAGTATCTCTCGGTCTAGTCAGCGTCATACTCTAATATTCTTAAAAGAATCTGAATACGATCTGCATGCATTTTATCATCACTAGATTATTGTTTTTATTTTATGCCCTAAACTAAAATTTATGTTTAGTAACTAACTGCAAACTGTGGCTGTTTTTCCAGCAAACAAACAATTGCATGCCACGCTTCTCAGCTTCTGTACCACAGCCCTTTGTATAAAATATATAAATTTTTAAGTTTATGTAAATGTTTATGTTTATTTTTAGGATTCTTCATTTACTTTTGTCTGATGGCGGCTTTTTCTTGGATGAATGTTACCTGTTTCGATATCTGGCAAACTTTTGGGTAAGAAATATTCTTAAATTAAAAATCAATATTAAAAATATGAAATATATGTTTTTACCACATATTTATTAATGCCTTCTATCATTATTTTGATATTTACATTATTCTGGATGCTATTTTTGTAATTGGTGTACTATTTCTATTTCTCTTGTATTCAGCTCCTCATATAGTCGCTTGTTTTTTATCTCAGAAAACATTGGTAGTTGTTCTAACGGCACCACATTAAAAGCACTTCCAAAAATGTCCTCCCAAAGATGTTCTTTACACAAGAAGTTCTTTTAATGCAGTTTTTTATAACTCGCTTTTTCATATTTTTAATATTTGAGGTCAAACTTGGTATTTCAGATCATCCTTCTTAGGATGCTCTATACTGGGGGACAATTTCCGCCATTTAGTGTGAATGTTACAAGGGTAGATATTGATTCATTTGTTTTAATGTGCAAGCATTTGAACCACATCAAATAGTTCTGCAGCAAATTACTTGCAATAGTACAGGTTTTATTTGTTGCTAAAACAGCTGTGTCTTCAGCAAATGTTCCAGTAATAGCAGTTTTTATGTTTTAGGATATTTTTTCTTTGACTAATACGACCTGTATATATGTATATTATATATAGATCAATGCACTAGTATTTATTATAAATTAACATAAAATTACTAGATGAATTTTTACTCAGTCGTAATAAAACTAAAAGGAATCGTTCCACCGTTCCGGATTTTTACATTTTTCATCACTGCCATCTACTAAAGACAGAGATGAAATTGTTTGTTTACTTTGTGCAACGAAGTTCGTGGTCAATTAAAAGATATAAAAATATGGAAAATTGAGTGAATTTACTTCAAACAGTTTGTAAGAAAAAATAATGAATGAAATGGAAAATTTAAGGAAGTAACTATACTTGGAAAACTAAACTCTTTGGATGGGTCTTTGGATTTCATAATGCTATACTTTGTGTAAACTAATTTATTGCAATGACTTTATCTTAGTCTTGTGTCGTGCCGGAACGAACTACTTCGGTGAACGATTTTGCCCAAGACTAATTTTCAATATATTTTTTTATGAAGAGCCTGAGATGGAACTAATGGTTCTATTAAACAGCAACATATCAATCAATAATTTAATATACATACCCCCCAAAATGAATGAATTGGCAAATAACTACTGTCAAACAAAAGTCAAAAAATCAAACTGCGATCCGCGGAACGATGGAGCGCAAATTGAAAATAAAAATAAATTACAAAAGGAACAATGAGAAGGAAAGAAATGGAACTAATGACAATCGTTCCTTTTAGTGAACCGTTCATTGGAACTAGTTCGTTCCGGAACGACACAAAACTAAAATAAATAAAAAACGCGCAAACATCGCATATAGTCAGGCAGTTCTATTCATAGACCACATTGTTCGACACACACAAGCCGAAGTAATGAAACTGTATTCATGGAAAACGTGTTTCCTTCTTCGATCATCGATCTAACCGTATCACAGTCTAAAGGTATTTGACCTAATCCATTTCATTAATATACTTCTCCTCCGTTATGCTACACTTGTATGTATATGTATATTATATAAATATTGAAACAAAATTAACAAAGTGAAGGCTATAATATCCCTGCCATATTGATAATTACTAAATGCACAGATCTAAAATTTTTATTAAATCTTATAGATTTGAACAGTACAGATTGGGTATGCCTAATTGTTTCAAAATATACGCATAGTATAGACAATCCTTTAATTTAGTAAATTGGCGAGGAACAACTTCTCAATAAAGACGATGCATTCGCGACGACTATCTTCGACGTGGTGAGGACTCTAAGAAGTGCCATCAAATTCTATGGCACTTCTTAGAGTCTATGTAGTAGTTATGGACCCCGCCCGCAAGTAAGAGTTTCCTTACTTGTTTTCAATTAAATTTCGGATAAGAGAGTTTTCAAGATGGACAAATAATAGGTTTGTTTTCATTTATATGTTTCATATTTAAAAAATTAATTTTCAAGGCGAAACCCACAACCGTTCTTTGGATAAAACGTGGGGACATGGTGCTAAACTGCAGTAGCACAGACTTATTAATCTCCCATTGAGTTTGGCTAATTGATTACGAAAACAATCATTAAAACCCCTCGTATCAACATTTGATGCCACATTTGACAGCAGTAACACCACAAATGTATTGGATAATAAATAAAAATGTATGCATTTAATCACTCTATCGCTACCCAGGGAAATCAATATCGTTACGGATGTGTCATCCACTTACTTCGAGCTCTATTGTTTATTTGGTAATTATCTTTTAGTGATGGTGACGGTTATGATGAAGTGCTATCGAATGACGACAAAATACCCACATAATACACGATTTAATAACATCATATTATTTAATGTCCACTTACCAAATTAATGTTTGCATCCGATGATTGATAGTGTACATTACGACAATCCGGTATTCGGAATACTACAATGGGGCTAAAGTGCTGAATATGGTATGGATTATCACGAACATCTCATTAGTGCAAAAATCTAGACGGATCTGAATCTAGATCTGAAGAAGTGACGTTTTCTCAATTCAAAACGCCGTTTATTGCGCCGTTCAGTCTATAAGTTTATCCGGACGATCATGCCCGTGTCGAAATTTCCGAGACATATCCCAGATATTGGCCAAACTTACACAAAAAATATCACCAAAATATTTTCAATTATACAGTTTTTTGAAGATGAAAGTTTGTTCAATTAAAACACTAATTGAAACAATTAACTTTCAATTCGAGAGATAAAAATAATTATCCGGTGTCATCTATCATCGAGCGTGATGTCTACGTCTTAAAATTGAAATCAAATTAAATAAATAATTTGTACTTCAGTGATTTGTGTGTCTGTGTGTGTGTTTGTTATTCGCGGATGGTTTATTTGTCTGGATGATGTGTTGTTTTCAAAGAAGGCACATGTGTTTTTTTGTTGTAGGAATGTTTGGGTTTAGCCCGGTTTTGTTTGGCATGCTTCAGTTGTGTAGTTGGCGTGGGATGTTGTATCTTTTTAGCAGGTATGCAACATGAGAATATAAAGGTATGGAATAGTTTGGTTTTTTGAAATATAAAGGGTGATTCTTTTGAGGTTAGGATTTTCATGCATTAGTATTTGACAGATCACGTGGGATTTCAGACATGGTGTCAAAGAGAAAGATGCTCAGTATGCTTTGACATTTCATCATGAATAGACTTACTAACGAGCAACGCTTGCAAATCATTGAATTTTATTACCAAAATCAGTGGCAGAAAATCCGCTTTTTTATCGACAAATTTTGTTCAGCGATGAGGCTCATTTCTGGTTGAATGGCTACGTAAATAAGCAAAATTGCCGCATTTGGAGTGAAGAGCAACCAGAAGCCGTTCAAGAACTGCCCATGCATCCCGAAAAATGCACTGTTTGGTGTGGTTTGTACGCTGGTGGAATCATTGGACCGTATTTTTTCAAAGATGCTGTTGGACGCAACGTTACGGTGAATGGCGATCGCTATCGTTCGATGCTAACAAACTTTTTGTTGCCAAAAATGGAAGAACTGAACTTGGTTGACATGTGGTTTCAACAAGATGGCGCTACATGCCACACAGCTCGCGATTCTATGGCCATTTTGAGGGAAAACTTCGGAGAACAATTCATATCAAGAAATGGACCGGTAAGTTGGCCACCAAGATTATGCGATTTGACGCCTTTAGACTATTTTTTGTGGGGCTACGTCAAGTCTAAAGTCTACAGAAATAAGCCAGCAACTATTCCAGCTTTGGAAGACAACATTTCCGAAGAAATTCGGGCTATTCCGGCCGAAATGCTCGAAAAAGTTGCCCAAAATTGGACTTTCCGAATGGACCACCTAAGACGCAGCCGCGGTCAACATTTAAATGAAATTATCTTCAAAAAGTAAATGTCATGGACCAATCTAACGTTTCAAATAAAGAACCGATGAGATTTTGCAAATTTTATGCGTTTTTTTTAAAAAAAAGTTATCAAGCTCTTAACAAATCACCCTTTATTAGCGTTTGCTTGTTAAACCTTTTAAGTGAGTTAATAATACTTTAGCGATGAGATGTACGGTGGCGATCGGAAGCTTAGAAAAAAGTCATTAAGAATGTTCAATATTTAAGAAAAAATGCTGAAATAGAAAGTATATTGAATTTTTTTTTTATAGAAATCAAATTTAATATTATTCCACGTAAAAAATAAATATTTAATTTCAGAGTAATCCCAGATATGAATTTTTTGTTACACCCCAGCTTATAGTTTAATCGTAAGTTGGAAAATATTCTTTTTAAAGATGTGGCACTCATTTAAAGAGATGTTTTTATTCAAATTATTATTAGTTAATTAATTTTTTTTGGAAACCAGTTTTTTCTTGCAAAAAAAAAAATTTAATTTCCCCAATGGATTCGGACAAGTTTGTATATTTCGGCGTATAATTTAATAGGGAATTGGTATGTTTTCTTTTAAAAAGTTGACTTCCTTTTAACTAAAATATTTACGTTTTTATGACCTTTATATCCCAAAAACACAGTAAAACCTTATTTTGTTATTTCTTTAATTACATTTTTTGCAAACCAATTTAATATTTTTGTTGTAAAAAATAAATCTTTAATTTCAGAATAACCCCAGAACAATTGGAATAATTTTTATTACTCCTCTGCTTATAATTTAACAGTGAATTGGTAAATGAATTTGGACAACTTTTCTTTGGTAAACGTATCTCATAAAATTCGTACCTGAAACAATTAGAGAAATAATAAAGTAAACGATTCGAACTCAAAAAACTGTGCTGTTGTTGATGTGAAGGACAAAAAAAAATTAAATATTCTAAAATGTTAAAAGAAAACTTACCAATTCTCTATTAAATTATATATTATTGCTTATATGCAAAACAATTTATTGACAGTTTTCGAATGAATTTATATCCTAAAAGTAGGCTTGAAGTTTTCTTTAACTTTTTTGCATATGGGGGTATATATATAGCTGCGCTCAAAATAATTGTAGTAGCAAATAAATTAAAACACCATCGTGATTTACATTTTTTTGTCGTAAAATTGGTACTGTACTCAGTGTTTTTAGGTTGCCGAACATATAGATCATAAAGCACCATTTTTGACTCATCCATCCAATGTTCCTCCATTTCTGTACTGGGGAATGTTCCTCCATTTCTGTACTGACCAATGGAAATCCTCTTGGGCATACTTTATTCTTTTCGATACATGTTTTTTTTTTTTTTTTTTTTTGAAAGGAGAGTGACTTTTCTTGGACTATGGACAGCTAAATTATTTTCGTCTTTTAATTGTTTGTAAGCTAGCTTATAACACTTTTATTTGTTTTGGAGCTTGCAAAGGGATTCTTCTTATGTCGATTTTTTTACAACAACAATAGCATCAGAAGTTAAACCAACGGTATTTTTATACCCTGCTCCACACTGTAGAACAGGGTATTATAAGTTAGTGCATATGTTTGCAACACCCAGAAGGAGACGAGATAGACACAGGGTGTCTTTGGCAAAAATGCTCAGGGTGGGCTCCTGAGTCGATATAGCGATGTCCGTCTGTCCGTCTGTCCGTGAACACATTTTTGTAATCAAAGTCTAGGTCGCAGTTTTAGTCCAATCGACTTCAAATTTGGCACAAGTATGTGTTTTGGCTCAGAATAGATCCCTATTGATTTTGGAAGAAATCGGTTCAGATTTAGATATAGCTCCCATATATATATTTCGCCCGATATGGACTTATATGGCCTCAGAAGCCAGAGTTTTACTCTAATTTGCTTAAAATTTTGCACAAGAAGACAAATTAGCATTATAGTCAAATGTTCTAAATTTTATTGAAATCGGTTCAGATTTAGATATAGCTCCCATATATATCTTTCGCCCGATATGGACTAATACGGTCCCAGAAGCCAAAGTTTTACCCCAATTTGGTTGAAATTTTGCACAGGGAGTAGAATTAGCATTGTAGCTATGCGTGCCAAATTTGGTTGAAATCGGTTCAGATTTAGATATATCTCCCATATATAGCTTTCGCCCGATTTACACTCATATGACCACAGAGGGCAATTTTTAACTCCGATTTAGTTGAAATTTTGCACAGAGAATAGAATTAGCATTGTTGCTATGCGTGCCAAATTTGGTTGAAATCGGTTCAGATTTAGATATAGCTCCCATATATATGTTTTTCTGATTTCGACAAAAATGGTCAAAATACTAACATTTTCCTTGTAAAATCGCCACTGCTTAGTCGAAAAGTTGTAAAAATGACTCTAATTTTCCCAAACTTCTAATACATATATATCGAGCGATAAATCATAAATAAACTTTTTCGAAGTTTCCTTAAAATTGCTTCAGATTTAAACGTTTCCCATATTTTTTTTACTAACATTGTGTTCCACCCTAGTCCATTAGCCGACTTAAATTTTGAGTCTATAGATTTTGTAGAAGTCTATCAAATTCTTCCAGATCGAGTGGTATTTAAATGTATGTATTTGGGACAAAACTTTATATATAGCCCCCAACACATTTGACGGATGTGATATGGTATCGAAAATTTAGATCTACAAAGTGGTGCAGGGTATAACATAGTCGGCTCCGCCCGACTTTAGACTTTTCTTACTTGTTTTGTTATGATATAGTAAAAAACAAAGATCAAATAAACCTTTAGTGGAAGGAATAGAAGCAGAAAAAAAATTCAGCACAGCACTACTATTATTTTGAGCACAACTGTATATATATATATATATATATATATATATATATATATATATATATATATATATATATATATATATATATATATATATATATATATATATATATATATATATATATATATATATATATATATATATATATATATATATATATATATATATATATATATATATATATATATATATATATATAATTTAATAGATAATATAATATAATTTAATAATATATAATTTAATAGAGAATTGGTAAGTTTTCTTTTAACATTTTGGAATATGTAATTTTTTTTTGTCCTTCACATCAACAACAGCACAGGATTTTGAGTTCAAATAGTTTACTTTATTATTTCTCTAATTGTTTCAGGTACGAATTTTATGAGATACGTTTACCAAAGAAAAGTTGAATTCCTTATAAAATGCTCACAAATATGGTAAGTTACAAGCTAAGATGAAGATATACGGTTTTTAACAACCATGCAAAAATTGGTCCATATCGGTCCATAATTATATATAGCCCCCATATAAACCGATCCCCAGATTTGACCTCCGGAGCCTCTTGGAGGGGCTAAATTCATCCGATCCGGTTGAAATTTGGTACCTAATGTTAGTTTACGGCCTCTAATAACCATGCAAAAATTGGTCCATATCGGTCCATAATTATATATAGCCCCCATATAAACCGATCCCCAGATTTGACCTCCGGAGCCTCTTGGAAGAGCAAAATTCATCCGATCCAGTTGAAATTTGGTACATGGTGTTAGTATATGGTCTCTAACAACCATGCAAAAATTGGTCCATATCGGTCCATAATTATATATAGTTCCCATATAAACCGTCCCCAGATTTGACGTCCGGAACCTCTTGGAGGAGCAAAAGTCATCCGATACGGTTGAAATTTGGTACATTTTGTCAATATATGGCCTCTAACAGCCATGTAAAAATTGGTCCATATCGGTCTTTAGTTATATATATCCGATGACTTATTACACAAAAATTGGTCCATATCGCCAAAAATAATCTACCAAAACTTTATTTCCATAGAAAATTTTGTCAAATTTTATTACTGTAGAAAGTTTTGTCAAAATTTCATTTCTATAGAAAGTTTTGTCAAAAGTTTATTTCTATACAAATGTTTGTCAAAATTTTATTTCCATAGAAAATTTTGTCAAAATTTTATTTCTATAGAAAATTTTGTAATCTACCAAAACTTTATTTCCATAGAAAATTTTGTCAAATTTTATTACTATAGAAAGTTTTGTTAAAATTTCATTTCAATAGAAAGTTTTGTCAAAAGTTTATTCTATAGAACTGTTTGTCAAAATTTTATTTCTATAGAAAATTTTGTAAAAAATTTATTTCTGTAGAAAATTTTGTCAACATTTTATTTCTATACTAAGTTTTGTCAAAATTTCATTTCTATACAAAATTTTGTCAACATTTTATTTCTATAGAATTTTTGTCAAAATTGTATTGCTATAGAAAATTTTGTCAACATTTTACTTCCATAGAAAATTTTGTCAACATTTTATTTCTACAGAAAATTTTGTCAAGTTTTTATTTCTATAGAAAATTTTGTCAAATTTTTATTTCTATAGAAAATTTTGTCAAAATTTTATTTCTATAGAAAATTTTGTCAAGGTTTCATTTCTATAGAAAATTTTGTCAAAATTTTATTTCTATAGAAAATTTTGTCAAACTAGATTATATACGTATTTAATCGGCCTTTTTTTGTTTAATATATACCCCGTATGGGCTAACTTACAATTTAGAAGACAGTGTTAAAAAGTTTTACGATACCTTGCCATCGGCAAGTGTTATCGCAACCCAAGTAATTCGATTGTGGATGACAGCCTTTAGTAGAAGTTCCTACGCAATCCATGGTGGAGGGTACATAAGATTCGGCCTGGCCGAACTTACGGCCGTATATACTTGTTTTGTTTAATATATACCCCGTATGGGCTAACTTACAATTTAGAAGACAGTGTTAAAAAGTTTTACGATACCTTGCCATCGGCAAGTGTTATCGCAACCCAAGTAATTCGATTGTGGATGACAGTCTTTAGTAGAAGTTCCTACGCAATCCATGGTGGAGGGTACATAAGATTCGGCCTGGCCGAACTTACGGCCGTATATACTTGTTTTGTTTAATATATACCCCGTATGGACTAACTTACAATTGAGAACACGGTGTTAAGAAGGTTTAAGATACCTTGCCATCGGCAAGTGTTACCGCAACCCAAGTAATTTGATTGTGGATGACAGTCTTTAGTACAAGTTTCTATGCAATCGATGGTGGAGGGTACATATGATTCGGCCCGGCCGAACTTACGGCCGTATATACTTGTTAATTTTTTTATACTATTTCTATATTTGCTTTCCGCTCTTATAACTCTTCCCTAGGAACTATTTAACAAAAATGATTCTAGACATATGTCTTAATGTACTAGGAAGATTCAACGAATAAATAAATAAAAAAATAATAAATAAAATAAGTCTAATTTTGTAAATAAATAAATAATTTTGTGATATTTTTCCAAATAAATAATTTTTATAATTTTTTTATGATTTTTAATGCACTTGACTGAAACGTTTGACGTCGAATATTTTCAAAAGTTATCTATAATGGCCTAACATTTTTATATATCGACGAAATACATCATTCTCATTACATTTCCAAAATGTGCTTTAACTACTTTTCAACTTTCATTTGCTTTGTAAATAAGATTCAAATTCAGTTTTAGTAGATTTTGAATCGAATGTGTATTGGGTAAGAGATTAAAATCACTGAACTGCTACACTGAAAAAACAGTGAATGAACTAAACTGTCGTAAAAATGGCCTTATGATTTTTTTCTGCTTGTCTAGTTTCCAAAATAAGAGAAATTAAATAATTTAAGAAAAAATAAATCGCTATACTATTAAGAAAATCTTCATACATTAAAAGTAAACTTTCTTTAAGCAAAAGTAATTTATTATAAAAATTATGAAGAAAGTTCTTAATACAATGGTTTTTGTGAATAAAAATTATGGCCACGTGGAACAAGACACTAGTTTATTTTAACTCGCCGTTTGAACATTTTGACTTATCCTTAGTTCTTTATTGTAAGTATATTTTTCACTCATCTTGCTGAAAAAATGGAAGGAGTAATGCAAATTTTTAAAAATTTAACACCATGTAATAAAAAATAAATATTTTTTTAATTCTTCATATTAGCTTGTAACTTACCATATTTGTGAGCATTTTATAAGGAATTCAACTTTTCTTTGGTAAACGTATCTCATAAAATTCGTACCTGAAACAATTAGAGAAATAATAAAGTAAACTATTTGAACTCAAAATCCTGTGCTGTTGTTGATGTGAAGGACAAAAAAAATTACATATTCCAAAATGTTAAAAGAAAACTTACCAATTCTCTATTAAATTATATATTATTAAATTATATTATATTATCTATTAAATTATATATATATATATATATATATATATATATATATATATATATATATATATATATATATATATATATATATATATATATATATATATATATATATATATATATATATATATATATATATATATATATATATATATATATATATATATATATATATATATATATATATATATATATATATATATATATATATATATATAATTTAATAGATAATATAATATAATTTAATAATATATAATTTAATAGAGAATTGGTAAGTTTTCTTTAAGTTTTCTTTTTCTTTAAAAAAATTAACAAGTATATACGGCCGTAAGTTCGGCCGGGCCGAATCATATGTACCCTCCACCATCGATTGCATAGAAACTTGTACTAAAGACTGTCATCCACAATCAAATTACTTGGGTTGCGGTAACACTTGCCGATGGCAAGGTATCTTAAACCTTCTTAACACCGTGTTCTCAATTGTAAGTTAGTCCATACGGGGTATATATTAAACAAAACAAGTATATACGGCCGTAAGTTCGGCCAGGCCGAATCTTATGTACCCTCCACCATGGATTGCGTAGGAACTTCTACTAAAGACTGTCATCCACAATCGAATTACTTGGGTTGCGATAACACTTGCCGATGGCAAGGTATCGTAAAACTTTTTAACACTGTCTTCTAAATTGTAAGTTAGCCCATACGGGGTATATATTAAACAAAAAAAGGCCGATTAAATACGTATATAATCTAGTTTGACAAAATTTTCTATAGAAATAAAATTTTGACAAAATTTTCTATAGAAATGAAACCTTGACAAAATTTTCTATAGAAATAAAATTTTGACAAAATTTTCTATAGAAATAAAAATTTGACAAAATTTTCTATAGAAATAAAAACTTGACAAAATTTTCTGTAGAAATAAAATGTTGACAAAATTTTCTATGGAAGTAAAATGTTGACAAAATTTTCTATAGCAATACAATTTTGACAAAAATTCTATAGAAATAAAATGTTGACAAAATTTTGTATAGAAATGAAATTTTGACAAAACTTAGTATAGAAATAAAATGTTGACAAAATTTTCTACAGAAATAAATTTTTTACAAAATTTTCTATAGAAATAAAATTTTGACAAACAGTTCTATAGAATAAACTTTTGACAAAACTTTCTATTGAAATGAAATTTTAACAAAACTTTCTATAGTAATAAAATTTGACAAAATTTTCTATGGAAATAAAGTTTTGGTAGATTACAAAATTTTCTATAGAAATAAAATTTTGACAAAATTTTCTATGGAAATAAAATTTTGACAAACATTTGTATAGAAATAAACTTTTGACAAAACTTTCTATAGAAATGAAATTTTGACAAAACTTTCTACAGTAATAAAATTTGACAAAATTTTCTATGGAAATAAAGTTTTGGTAGATTATTTTTGGCGATATGGACCAATTTTTGTGTAATAAGTCATCGGATATATATAACTAAAGACCGATATGGACCAATTTTTACATGGCTGTTAGAGGCCATATATTGACAAAATGTACCAAATTTCAACCGTATCGGATGACTTTTGCTCCTCCAAGAGGTTCCGGACGTCAAATCTGGGGACGGTTTATATGGGAACTATATATAATTATGGACCGATATGGACCAATTTTTGCATGGTTGTTAGAGACCATATACTAACACCATGTACCAAATTTCAACTGGATCGGATGAATTTTGCTCTTCCAAGAGGCTCCGGAGGTCAAATCTGGGGATCGGTTTATATGGGGGCTATATATAATTATGGACCGATATGGACCAATTTTTGCATGGTTATTAGAGGCCGTAAACTAACATTAGGTACCAAATTTCAACCGGATCGGATGAATTTAGCCCCTCCAAGAGGCTCCGGAGGTCAAATCTGGGGATCGGTTTATATGGGGGCTATATATAATTATGGACCGATATGGACCAATTTTTGCATGGTTGTTAAAAACCGTATACTAAGACCACGTACTAAATTTCAACCGGATCGGATGAATTTTGCTCCTCCAAGAGGCTCCGGTGGTCAAATCTGGGGATCGGTTTATATGGGAGCTATATATAATTATGGACCGATATGGACCAATTTTTGCATGGTTGTTAGAGGCCGTATACTAACATCAGGTACCAAATTTCAACCGGATTGGATGAATTTTGCCCCTCCAAAAGACTCCGGAGGTCAAATCTGGGGATCGGTTTATATGGGGGCTATATATAATTATGGACCGATATGGACCAATTTTGACACGGTTTTTAGAGACCATATACTAACATCAGGTACCAAATTTCAATCGGATCGGATGAATTTTGCCCCTCCAAGAGGCTCCGGAGGTCAAATCTGGGGATCGGTTTATATGGGGGCTATATATAATTATGGACCGATATGGACCAATTTTTGCATGGTTGTTAGAGACCGTATACTTAGACCACGTACCAAATTTCAACCGGATCGGATTAATTTTGCTGCTCCGGGAGGCTCCCCAAGCCAAATTTGGGGATCGGTTTATATGGGGGCTATACGTAAACGTGGTCCGATATGGCCCATTTTCAATACCATCCGACCTACATAAATAACAACTACTTGTGCCAAGTTTCAAGTCGATAGCTTGTTTCGTTCGGAAGTTAGCGTGATTTCCACAGACGGACGGACAGCCGGACAGACGGACAGACGGACGGACGGACAGACGGACGGACGGACGGACGGACGGACAGACGGACGGACGGACGGACGGACGGACAGACGGACGGACGGACGGACATGCTTAGATCGACTCAGAATTTCACCACGACCCAGAATATATATACTTTATGGGGTCTTAGAGCAATATTTCGATGTGTTACAAACGGAATGACAAAGTTAATATACCCCCATCCTATGGTGGAGGGTATAAAAAGGCCGAATAAATACGTAAATAATTCAGTTTGACAAAATTTTCTATAGAAATAAAATTTTGACAAAATTTTCTATAGCAATAAAATTTTGACAAAATTTTCTATAGAAATAAAATTTTGACAAAATTTTCTATATTAATAAAATTTTGACGAAATTTTCTATGGAAATAAAATTTTGGTAGATTATTTTGGGGATCGGCTATATATAACGATAGACCAATATGGACCAATTTTGGCATAGTTGTTAGCTGCCATATACTAGTGCAATGTACCAAATTTCACCACGTACCAAATTTCAACCGGGTCGGATGAATTTTGCTCCTCCAATAGCTCCGGAGGTCAAATCTGGGGATCGGTTTAAATGGGGGTATATATAATTAAGACCGGTATGGACCAATTTTTGCATGGTTGTTAGAGTCCATATACTAACACCATGTACCAAATTTCAACTGAATTGAATTCATATATGGAATGATTTTATTGAACTTTTTTCATTCATTGAGACAAATCTTACATATTTGTGGCAAATGTTTTTACTTCAAACTTAGAACTGCTTACCTTTGTTTTTAAAAAGAATTTTACTTATTTATATAGGCAATATTTTCTTCAATAAAATACACGTTTTGTTAATATATTAAATATATTTATTAAGAATCAACAGCATCGACTGGCCTTGAAATATTAGTTTATTATTCCACTATTTCCATTTTCCATGTAATGTCATCAACTGTAAAACGCATTTTTTTTTCTTCTTCTTGTATCTTTCACTTTTAATAAGTTGCTGCGTAACGATTTTGTCCTCCTTTTACAATTTCAATACCTACAAATATAAAAAATCATAAAGCAATTTTTTCCCAAAAGGCTAGCGTCACTGAATGTTACCTTTTAATTGAAGATTCCAAAATGAAGACGAATGAAGGGGTTGTTATTCTGTTTTCTTTATTTATACACCATCACGAACATAATTTTTTTCACTAATTTAAAATAACAAATATTTTATATACACTGAAAAAACATTCCATTGCAAAATGAACTAAACTGTAGTAATATTGACCATGATTTAGCCCTTAAGATTTTTTTCAACTTGTCTAGTTTATAATTCTCTTAAATTTTAGTTCATCTATAACATTGTAGTTTAGTTCATTTTTACAACACCATAAGATTTATATACTCCTACCAAGTTAAAAAGTCAGTATTATTTTGGTTTACTTGCTTATTTTGTGGGAAACCCGATAATAAAAATTGGTTAACAGTCTCTTTAAAATGTCGACGACTAAACTATTTTTAAATCAATCATTCCACAGTAAAGAGAAATTAAATAATTAAAGGAACAACAAACCGTTTTACTATTATGAACATTTTCATACATTAAAATTAAACTTTCTTTAAGCAAAAGTACTTTATTATAAAAACTTATGATGAAAGTTCTTAATACAATGTTTCTTGTGAATACAAGTTATGACCACGTGGAACAGAGAGTAGTTCATTCATAAGCGTAGGAAGGCCTCTGGGGAGGGGGCTTAGACCCCCCAGAAAAATTTTAGCCCCCCCCCAGAATTTGAAACTCTATTTATGATTTTCCATTTTTCAATAAATGTCAATAGTTTTTTTAATTTTTATAAAAATTAAACAAGTATATACAATCGCACAAATTTCCGCTAAAGACTTTCATGAACAATCGAATTACTTGGGTTGTGGTAGCAGTTGCCGATGGCAATGTTTGAAGTCAGATATGTATGAAATAAAGCTGAGGTTGAACTTATGATTGATTTAGTTTAGTCAATTTAATTAAAAAAATTGTAATTTATATTAAAACTATTCTTTCATAAATTAATATCTTAATAATGCTGCGAAAAAGCGTTGCCAAAAAAGTAGTGAAAATGTTCTTTTTGGGTCTAGAAGTGGTGCAAAATTGGCGGAGATAAATAAAAAAGCAATAAATGTAATATGAGCTTGTCATAGGACAAATGTCCACCCTTTCAACAGCCGTTGCAATGAATTTGCATCACTTCTTAAGGTGAGATCCGAATTCAGTGTTTTGAATGTGAATTAAAAAATTTTTTCCCAAATAAATAATTTTTATATTGTTTTTATGATTTTTAATGCATTCTGACGCTTGTTTGAAACGTTTTTCCTGGAATAATTTCCAAAATTATCGATTTTTCTATAATGGATTTAGAAGTTTTGTGGCAAAATTTGAATAATTTGTACCAATTTATTTATTCTTACTCTTTTTTTAAACTTTTTGAAAAAAAAAGAAAACAAAAAATTACACATTAAAATATGAAAAAATAAGTAAAAAAACTTCCTGTGTAGTTAAAATAATTGAGGACATTTTTGGAAGTACTTTTAAAGTTGTTCCTTTAGAACAACTCACAATTTTTTTGCTGGGAAAAGTGTGGAACTACTTTTAGTTGCTTTATTATAAATTGTTTGTCGAGTTATTTTGATGTCTAAGTTTTTATTCAATTTTATGAAATAAAACATTAATTGAACCTATAAGTTCAGTCTATAAATTTTAGCTAGGGGGGCTATACCCCCCCCCCCCCCTAGGAAAATTGTCTAGCTACGCTAATGAGTTCATTTGAACCCGCTGTTTGGACATTTTGACTTATCCTTTTTTTATTCATCGTAGGTAATTTTTTCACATATCTTGCTGGAGAAAATGGAAACAATAATGAAAATTGTTAAAAATTAACACCTTGTAATGAAATATACTTTTTAATTCTTCATTTTAGCTTGTAACTTACCATATTTGGGGACATTTTATCAAATGGTGTAAGGAATTCAAATTTTCTTTGGAAAACGTATCTCATAAAATTTGTACCTGAAACAATTAGAGAAATAATGAAGTATTCTAAATAAACTCATAAAACTGTGTTGTTGTCGATGTGAAGGATATAATAAAATAAATATTCTAGTTGAAAGAAAGCCAAAATTTTAATATAAAACTTACCAATTCTCTATTAAA